>NC_073377.1:140421036-140763536 GCF_028641065.1 Leucoraja erinaceus | reverse complement strand
CAAGGGCGGTACAGTTCCCAGTCTCAGCTCCTGTTCTACCCAGCGTGTGGACGTGGACGGGTGGCTGGGTTGTCGGCGGCCCATGGTGTGGCAGAGCCGGCGAGCCCGCTGACTCCCATTCCCCCACCCGGTCCTGGTCCACGCTGGGAGGGAGCCCCTGAGCATCTGCCCCGGGCGACTGGCACTGACCTACTGGCGTTGCCAACGTGAAAACGGTGCGAAGCCCCCGCGCCCGGTTTCAATGGGCGGGGAGCTGGAGGGGGGAGGGAAGGGGTCACACATATGGCCGGGAAGCAGAGGGGTGGGGGTAGCGACAGACAGGACCAACAATGAGATGGAGAAAGACAGAAACATCGACGTGCAAAGGAGACGTACAACAGTGCATGATCTCTCTCGCATTATGGCAGGTGATTGTCGCCTGCCCGCTATTTCTGACGCTAAAGCCTTGGGATCGTTGCCCTTGGTGTTGGCGTGGAGGGGGAGGGGGGTATTGTGCTGTTTGATCGCCCCCTGCTATCCCAGGGACAGGGAGACACGGAGGCTTTTGAGACTGGTGGGCAATCACTACCAAAGTGTCTGCCCACACAGTCAGTACACCTCTCCCGCACTTGTCTCCCGCACTAAGTCACCCCCCCCCCCCCCCCCCTCCTCCCCCCCCCCCCCCCCCCCCTCCCCCCCCCCCCCCCACCTCCCCCCCCCCCCCCCCCCCCCCCCCCCCCCCTCTCCCCCCCCCCCCCCCCCCCTCCCCCCACCTCTCCCTCCCAACTCCAGTCCCATCCCGACCCCCTGGGAAACTGAAGGGAGCGACAATCAACTGCCACGGATACAAATAATGTCTTACACGAGAAAGGACAGATGCTGGTTGACAAAAAGTGAACACACGGTGCTGGAGTAACACAAAGACGCAGCAGAATTTTGGAAGCATCATCCCGTCACCCATTCTTTCTCTCCAGAGATGCTCCCTGCCCGCTGAGTGACCATGCTGATGGAATTCCCACGTATATGAAGCAGAGAGAAACATGAGTTCTACACGGATCCTCCCGACTTTTGAGAATGGATTTGGTGGTTTGTACTCCCCCTCCCTGCCCACCCACCCACCCACCCACCAAACCAGCCAGCCGGACCCCTCCTCGTTATAGCAGCGGAAGCGACATTTCCAAGAGAATGGGGCAGAGAGCTGGGGCAGGGCTGGGATGGGAGCAGGGCAGATTGGGCACACCAAAGGAACAAACAAGTTGATGGCAGCAAGGGGCAGGTGGCAGATGTCTTGTGCCCCAGCAAGGTAGACAGCTCTTCCCCCTGCTAATGCACACACAGAAAGAGAGAGATAAGAGCAGAGAACGATCCCAGCATAGCTCTGGCACTGGACGGTGCGCTTTTTCCCTTTGTCAGTCATATCAATAGATGCGGCCCCGCTGAATTCTATCTTTAACTCAAAGGCGCAGGATGGAGCTGCCTTCTTTAACACTATTGCTTCGCTGCCACCACCTCCTTGTTGCACAATGGCAGCGAGTGCAGGACCGAGATCCTGCCTAGTTTTTTTTAAGTTCTGAAATTGAATAACTTACAATACTGAATCAGAATATACTTACTGTATGAGACGCTGTCCAGCTCCTCTATTTGGTACTTAAAACAGGCCTTCATTCACGGTTGGCCCAAGAGTAACTCAGGAGAGGAACTTGGTAACTCGGGAGAGGAACTTGGTACATCGCAGAAATGAGAAGTAAACGGCAAACTTAGACATACATGTGGGAACTCGTTTAATCTCGTGAACATAAACTTGGAATCTCGTAGACAACCATGAGTGTTTTTTTTCTTTCACTCGGGATCACTCGTGGGTGGACTCGCACCGTGAGACAGGGACATAAGAAACTGCACTTGAATTTGGTGGCCTTGCACCCTGCTTAAAATGGTAGGGAAATGGATTTGAATTTCCCTACCATTTGGTGGCATTGCATCTTGCTTGAAATGGAATTTCAAGGAATAGCCGTGTCAACTGCCAGCCCACCAGCCATGAGTGAACTGCCAGCACATCCGGCTTGAGGGACTGAGCTGCCACCCCAATAATCCATTTGGACCACAATGTATATACTAGCCCTCTGGAGACCAGTCTCTTCAGCCCACAACACCCATTGGAATTGGTGGAGAGGTGGAATATTGCGTGGGGGGACCAGCCCTCCCGTGTGAACATGGGACCCAATGGGTCCCACTTATGCTAGTTTTTTTACTGCTATATTTTATTACCACATACACCATTGGCCCATTCTTAGTCACATGTGTGACCAAAAAATACAAAAAATTATGGAATACACTTCTAACTGAAAGCATTACAGGTATATCGTTTTGTGCTGTATATACGATTCATATTTTTTTCGGTTTATCAAGTGAAATTTGTACATGTTATTTATGCTGACAATGTTTGTTTTGGGTCAGAGATCAAATACGACTGGAAGCATTTTACAAACTCTGTGAATGTTAAAAAGCTGGGAAGTTCATATCTTTAGCAGACATGCATTATAGTTCCGTAGGGTAGGAAAATAGCAATAAGATTAATCTCTTACAATATTTTTAAATGTATCACTTTGTTTTTTTTTCACTTACATTTTTATTGATTTTTAAGAGATATTTTCAAAACAGTGCAACACCATCACCATAAATAAAACAAAGTAAGAAAAACAGCAATCAAAATAAAAAAACAAGTAGATGGGGGGGAAAAAAAGTAAATAAATAAAAAAAATTGGAATAAGACCGTGTGGTTCACTTACCAAATTAAAAAAAGAAAAACCATTACATTGATTAGTTATCTGGAGATAATTCAACATTCATACAAACATACCATCTAGTTCTATATAACACAATCTTCCCATATCTAGCTTGGCATTTATCTAATTGGTGTCATGGCTCAAATAAACAGTCCGTTTTTCCCAAATCTTCTCAAATGAATTCTCCTTGACTCTCAAGGAATATGTCAATTTCTCCATATTAAAGATGTCTCGCACAATTTCTAATGTATCACTTTGTGATGAAATCTTGTCACGTGTGTGACATTTTGGGTTCGCTTCCCACAGAATGGGCCTATTTACTATATTTCATGGCTAGCAGTCACAGGTTCTTCAGAGAAGGATTTCATGCAGACATCGTCATCTGTATTTATGAACTTGCTCATTGATACAGAAGCACCTCTGTTGCTGACCCAATCAAGTTTGCCACACACAACCTCACTACTTGGTGCATTGGCTGATGGAAAACCTTTTGGCCAAATTAAGAGCTAAGATGCTTAAGAATGGTGAGGCAAAACCTGTTCTAACTTACAGACCTGTTCAATAATTTGTCGCTGGTCGTTTAGCTCTTCCAGTTTCTCCAGGAGTTCCTGTTCTCTGATGAGCTGGTGATTTTCTACATGTAACGCCACATAAAGCCTTTGGATCTGGTCTTTCACACTGTCCATCTCTGTAGACTGCTCGCTGCTCACATGGTCTATGGTATTGGATGGAAAACATTCAAAAATGAATTAACACGCAAGTCCAAGCAATCAGATCAGCTGTGTGGGAAGGAAATGCAGATGCCGGTTTAAACCGAAGATGGACACAAACAGCTGGAGTAAGTCTGCCGGACAGGCAGCATCTCTGGAGAGATGTAATGGATGACGTTTCGGGTTGAGATCCTTCTTCAGACTAGTTCGTGAAAAGGGAAAGCAAGAGCTATAGACGAAGATGTAGAGAGATAAAGAACAATGAATGAAGAAAGATGTGCAAAAAAGTAACATTGAGAGAAAGGACAAATGAAAGATATGCAAATTCTTTTTCTCATTGTTACATTTTTTGCACATCTTTCTTCATTCATTGTTCTTTATCTTGCTACATCACCGTCTATGTCTCTCGTCAGTCGGATCAACTGATCAGTTTTCCAAAACTCATAATACAATGAATCTTTGATTACTAAAGAAACGCAAAAACACAAGGGAATTGAGATTTCCTGAGTGGTGGCCAGATACTGCAATATGATATATCTATCAAAAAACCAAGGGAGCCTAGATTTAATGTCACATGAAAACATCAAAATAGGGCTCCTAGAAACACAAGAAAACACAGATACTGTTTAAAAAAAAAAGTGCTGGAGCAACTCATTGGTTCAGGCAGCATCTCTGGAGGACGCAGATAGATGGCGTTTTGGGTTCACAGTGTCCTCTTATTCAGGATGGCTTAGATCAACACAAAATCATCCGGCCCGCAGGCGGATATTTTTTCCCGTAATCATCCGAGCTCCGAGTGCCGAGCTCTGGTTGTACCGCATCCTGCGCAAAGCCGCCGGCACGGCCGCGCACCTTCTGTGAACACGTTTAAGAAAGAACTGCAGATGTTGGAAAAATCGAAGGTAGACAAAAATGCTGGAGAAACTCAGCGGGTGAGGCAGCGTCATGCAATCCTTGCATGTCTCACCCGCTGAGTTTCTCCAGCATTTTTGTCTACCTGTGAACACGTGATTTGATGCCTGCCATCCGGGGCCGGATCCATGTGTACACGTGATAGATGTGGCCCACCATCCGCTCACAGACATACGTTCTGGCCCCTAGACAGAAAGGTTGCCAACCCCTGGCTTAGAAGGTGAGATCAAACCTCTGGGATGGGCTTAGATCTGCAGCCTTCTAATACAGAGGCTGGAGTTGACATGGAACAATGAACAACACCACCTCCCTTGCTCTTAATAGGGACCCTAATTTCAGTGACAATAGTTGCTTCTAAATATAGCCAAGGTTTTTTAAATTGAAGTATTACATATAATGGGCTGTTCTATAACGCCATCTATCTGTGTCCTCCAGAGATGCTGCCTGAACCACTGAGTTACTCCAGCACTTTTTTTTTGTAAACCAGTATCTGTGTTTTCATGTGTTTCTGGAGATGGCATGTAAAGAAATAGAACTGCGTTAGCAGTGGCTATTGCTTAAACCCTAAAACAGGTGGCAGCTTTCAAAATTTTCAAAACCACAGGTAATGTGCTCAGATCTGCAACTGGCATTTGTAAACATATGTATTCATCTATATATCGACTTTAACAAATTGTATGGAAATGACATATAATGTTCCATGCGGAAATAAATGATGGTATTTGAATCGATTGCTCTTGGTCAGTGAAATTCAAATCTTTACACTAAAGCTTGGAATGACAATCATGTTCTAATGTTATATCATAACCTTGGTTTCTCATGACCTCACAGACCTTCTGTTTTCTTCTTAAAGTCCTCTTTCTGCAGCAAATATACTTTCAACATATCTTATTATTTGTGGATAACGTGAATCGTGTGAATTCTTAATCTGATACTAGAATTATTTGATCTTTTCAAAGAACGGAATGTTACAATTTGGTCTGGAATTCATTGCTATTCTTTCAGTGTTAGCCTGTTGTGTAGAGTATCAGTGTGTGACAGCTATACCTTTCCGCATGCAATGCTTTCAGCGCCAAAGACCCAGGTTCGATCCTGACCTCAGGTGCTGTCTGAGTAGAGTTTGCACATTCTCTCAATGATCATGTGGTTTTCCTCTGGATGCTCTGTTTTCCTTCCACATGCCAAAGACGTGTGGGTTTGTAGTTTAATTGGCCTCTAAAAATTGCCCCTAATGTGCAGGGAGTGGATGCGAAAGTGGGATATTGTCAACTGTTGATCAATGTTCAGTGTGGATTCGATGGGCCGAAGAGCCTGTTTCCATGCAAGATCTCTAAAAAAATGAAGCTTCTACTTCTACTTAAACTTGACCCATAACTAATTTTCTTTCTGACCTGAATCATTAATTCCTGAAATTAATCTAATCCAACAGTAAAGCTTCACATGAACTCTCTCTCTCCTCTTGCACCATGCCAACATGATCATTTACTAGGAGCATGTTGATAGGCTATCTGATGATATTTGCTCCCCTCAGAGGAGCTACAGCCAACTGCAGTGTTGCTCTCTGACCCAAAAATGAACCAACCCACCCTCAGTGGATCAAAAGAGAAGACCTTGAAGCAATGAAACAGCAAATATGTGCATGCAGCTATATCTTTTTGCATACCAAAATATCCCAACGCACTTCACAGAAATTAACATGGTCAAACGTAGAGTTATACAGAACATCCTTCATTGAAGGCAATAAAGTCTCAACTGATTGATGTCTGTGTCTGGTACAACGAGTGCACACAATTATCAAAGGTCCTCTTCCATTTTTATACATTGCAATGTGCAAACCCGTATTAAGACTTGTTTGAACTGAACAAAACACTGAACATATTAAACGTCACACATTTATACTTGTCAAGAGAGTGCATCATCAACAGATATGATATAAGGATTCTGATGCTGGCTGCCAAAGCAGATAGAATATTTGCATTTAATGATTTGAATTCAGTCATATAAACTTAGACCTTATTCTAGCACTTTATCAGAGGTAGTTGAGGCTGGGATTATCCCTTCGCTTAAGAAACAGTTGGTCAGGTACATGGATAGGACAGGTTTGGAGGGTTATGGACCAGGCGCAGGCAAGTGGGACTAGGATAGCTGGGACATGTTGGCCGGTGTGGGCGAGTTGGGCCGAGGGGCCTGTTTCCACACTGTATCACTCTATGACTGTGACTCTATCAGACAGAATATGGGCATGAAGCATGTGCAAATATCACCAGGGAAGTGACTGAAAAGAAAGTTTTTGATGAACTAACAATCTAAACTGGTTCAAGTAAATAGAAACATGTATAATTTTGGAATATAGCTAGTATTTGTTGCAACATTGCTTCATAATTGTAAGATTAGAGCTTTTCTTTTTTTGTGTGAACTCAGAATGCACACAATGTGTAGTGGAAATCTGATCTATTTCTCCCCAAATAGTACTGGGCACGGATTGATGGAAATGTGCAAGAATCTGATTATTGATCTTTTTGGGTTATATTGGAGATGGTGCAAAGACAAATAAACAGAGCCGATTCAAATCAACCAGCAGTCTAAAGAAGGGTCTTGACCCAAAACATCACATATCCATGTTCTCCAGGGATGCTGCCTGACCTGCTGAGTTACTCCAGCACTCTGTGTCCAAGTTCTCCAGAGATGCTGCCTGACCCACTGAGTTACTCCAGCACTCTGTGTCCAAGTTCTCCAGAGATGCTGCCTGACCCGCTGAGTTACTCCAGCACTCTGTGTCCATGTTCTCCAGGGATGCTGCCTGACCCGCTGAGTTACTCCAGCACTCTGTGTCCAAGTTCTCCAGAGATGCTGCCTGACCCGCTGAGTTACTCCAGCACTCTGTGTCCATGTTCTCCACAGATGCTGCCTGACCTGCTGAGTTACTCCAGCTCTTTGTGTCCTTTCCAGCAGCAGAACAGATGAGATGGTTTATTAACCACATAACTGACATTGAAAGAAACATTTTCCGTATTGAGAAATACTGAGCAATGTAATTTGGAGATTGAGATGGTTCAGTTTTGGGATGATTTGTAAAAAAGGAAATCAAACAATGAGCATGAGACAGGAGGTCATGTGAATGTCATAAGGTTTGCTTTCTTTAGGAAAAGGTTACAAAGACCACTAAACATCATGAATAAAAATATCTTGTCCAAACTACTATCAAGAAACGTTTCTTACCTTTTTTCGGAGGTATTACAGAATACTTTGTCTCATTAATAACTAATTGAAAGTTATTTGTTAGCAGAACATACATTGGAGTGGAGGCAGAAACTCTGGTGCCATCTGCAGGAAAACAATAACATAATTGAAAGTTAAATCATTCTAATAAAATATAAATCTGTGAACTCTTATTACTCTCTTTCTTTACTCATTATACAGCATGCAATGTGTAGGAAGGAACTGCAGATGCCGGTTTGAAACCGAAGATAGACACAAAATGCTGGAGTAACTATGCGGGTCAGGCAGCATCTCTGGAGAGAAGGAACGGATGACGTTTCGGGTGGAGACGGTTCTGAAGAAGGGTCGAGACCCGAAACATCACCCATTTCTTCTCTCCAGAGATGCTGCCTGTCCCGCTGAGTTACTCCAGCATTTTGTGTCTATACAGCAGTCATAACAGAACAGCATTGTTGACCCCACTGTGGAAATGCAGCATCTCAGCCCACAATTTTATTCAGGCCATAGCTGTTCGATACACACCTAGGTAGAATCCACACACTAATTCTACATGAATCAATGCATATCCACGCATATTTGCTTGTTAATTAATGGAGATTAGCACGATTCATCAGAGTTGAGACAAACATCTGGCTGACGAATGACAATATTGTGAATTCGATCAGTTAACTACTAGCGATGTTACAAAAGTTACCTTCAGCGGCGCTGCAGTTCCGCCACTGGCCATGTGTGCGACTTTGCCGCCTTTGAGGGGGGGGGGGGGGGGGGGGGGGGGGGTGGGTGGCGGGATTAAAATCCAGTTTTCTACTGCCTGTAGGAGGTGGATTTCCTCGGGCTGCTAGCTGCTGAAGAATAATCGATCAGACTTCCGTTCTGGATTTTATATAATATATAAATTGTGAGACAATTTAATAATTAGATTAAAATAAAAAGCGACTTCTATCGCCCTCAACGCCTACATCGTGACGGATTGCAAGAGCGGGACAAAACAAAGGGTAAGTAATTTATTTTACATATAAACTTGCTTCTTGGGATGGCTTTAATCTAATTTTATGTTGCGAAAATGTGATTTGGGCCCCATACGAACAGTGTTTTTTCAGCCGATATGGAGTTCAAATTCATCGCAAATGCAACATTCCAATCGATCACGTTCCAGAAAAACCCACTTGCAAGATGATTTAAATGCTCTTTTTTTTGGACAAACATGTCATAAGAGCATCTAAATCATCTATATTTCGTGTTATTGTCTATCCATAGTCAATATTCTTATACTAAATATCAGTTTTAGTCCCATGTATTGTGCAAAAGAATTGAGTGGATGTGTAGGTATGTTACAAAACCTACCTGAATCGTCATTGGGAATCTGCCCAAAGCCATGTCCGCGATTTTGGCGCTGTTTGGAGGGGGCGGGTTTAAAACACGATTTTTACTAGGCTGTTCTAATCGCAGATGTTCAGCCTAGTAAATCATTAACGAAAAATCGCTGCAAGACCCGGTCGCAAAAGGTATTATTAGTTTTATAGGCCTTGATAATATAGTTATAATAGTTTTAAAATTACTCTCTCATTCCGCAACCTCTCGCAGCCCCAGGGTTTTATAAAGCAAACAATTAAAAGTATGTACCTTATTTTTACATTAAATGGGGCATATATATAACCCTGTAATTAAAGTTATCTATAGCGAGTAGTTCATTTTGGGCTTTTTATATCCCGCAGTATTTTTCTCGGCATTTGAGGGCACTAATCCAGCGCGATGTGAACATTCTAAACCAGCGCGTTCACATGAACCCACTAGAAAGCCAATTTAAATGGGCATTTATTTACAGCAATTGAACACTAAATTCCTTCCATTTGGCCTATAAATTAATGTAAATTAGATATAAAAATCATGTTATATTGTGAATTATTTGTGAATAATCTTTGGACACTTAGGCTATTTAAAAATGTTAATCTTTCCTTAAGAAATGGGCTTTTGACTATCCAAGATCACAGCTTTTTTGTAATGTCCATTGAAAATCAATAGGGAACAAGATGCTAATTTCCGAGTATGAAAATTGCCATAACTTTTTTAATACTTGAGATATGAAAGTGAATTTGGTGTCAAATTAAACTTATTGTTATGCTTTATCTGATGGGATAAATTGCAGACTTGATTTTTAAAATCTCAAAATTTTGTAACATTGCTAGGATGTGTCTAGATTAACTTATGCAAATTAAACATTAAGTTCCTTCCATCTGGGATATAAATTCATGACAGTGAGATTTAAAAAGCATGTTATATTGTGAATTCTTCTGTGAATGGGATTTGTTTGTTATTTGAATAATGCCCCTGTCCCACTTTGGAAACCTGAACGGAAATCCCTGGAGACTTTGCGCCCCACCCAAGGTTTCCGTGCAGTTCCTGGAGGTTGCAGGTGGTTGCCGGAGGTTGCAAGTAGTGGAAGCAGGTAGGGAGACTGACAAAAACCTCCGGAAGCCTTGGTTGAGCTGTGCCTATCAGTCACCTGTGGGAGCTACACCAGGTGGCGTCATGGTAATTTCCACTCATTAGAGGGGACTGTGGAAGATTATTTTACAACATAAAATAACTACTGTACTATGCATATAGTACTCCAACTACTGTATATGCATATCGATAAAGTAGTGAATCTCTGATTTTATAGGGATAGGCTTCTTTTAATCATATAAACGTAATTGCCTATGACAACACCTGGCAGGGTTGCAGTATTTCTCCCACTCTGTCTGGCTTATGGGAGCCAGAGGCACTCCAGTCCTTTCCTGTAATATTCCGTTGGCTCCAGAAGGGAGCAAGGACTCTGAGTCACTACCAGGTGCAATCTGTTTGATAAATGATGATACCAACAGAACTCCAATCTGCAGCTAGTCTTGGTTTGGCTGCTAAAGGAAGCAGCCTGACAACCCCAAGTCGGGGCAAAGTCATAGCCAAGTCTTGGGACTTCTATGGCAGATGTGATTGGGCTTTGTCCCAATTAGAACATCTGATGAATCAAATTATAACACAAGGAATGCTCCGTCTTACGAAGGCATGTCAGGCAGCAGCTCCTGGTTCAGGGTTGCAAATTTCCCTCCCACTCAGATGCAAGGAGTGGTGGAGATGGTGCCAAAGTATATGCACATATGCCTGAAGCAGCTCCTGGTTCAGGGTTGCAATTTTCTTCCCACTTGGATAAGCGTAGTGATGGAGATGGCGCCAAAGTATGTGCACACATGCCTGAGGCAGCTCCTGGTTCAGGATTGCATAAGTCCTCCCACTTGGATGTATAAAGTGATGGAGATGGAGCCATATATATTATGCTCCGTATTACGGAAGCATGCACAGGCAGTTCAGGTCATAAGCCTGTAGCTGCCCTGGTTTCAGGGTTCGTATTTTCCTCCCACCTGAAAGACTATCGGAGATGGTGTCACAAAATATGCTCGGTGTTATGGAAGCATGCACAGACAGTCCGAGGCATACGGATATTGCAACGCCTGGTTCAGGGTGCAATTTTCTCCCACTCTAAGAGAGTGTCAGAGATCAGTATGGACTGACTCCAAACATGACCCTGAACATGACTATATGTCGGGATCCCATGCTTTAATGCATGATTTATGACAATTGCATGAGGAACAGCTGTGCGCTCTTACCGCTATTCCCTCGTGGACGGACAAGCCACTACAAGAGAAGTTGACCAGCGGCATCAGCTATCTAACAGAAATGACAAGCATGACAGACAGGGCCTGCAAATGGAACTTCACTGAAGCTCCAACAAAGAAAATTGACCTGGGGTTAGAGACGCTGGTAAGTAAGGTCTCGTTATTAACTTCAGTTAACTCCGAAATGAAGCAGTCTGTCGGCCCAGGTTGGGTTTACTGTCAGCATGGGCTGTCTAGTCATTTTTCACTGTCTCTGGGATAAGATCAGCTTGATGTAGAGACATTGGCAAGGTGCCTTGCATAGTAACTTCTGTAAGTTCTAAGTAGGAACAGCTGGGTTACCTGGATCAGGGTAGACCATCATGGAACTGACTGGCCATACAAGTCATAGTGACCAGGGAAGCACTGCTTCATCATCTGTGATTGAGGTTATCAGACTGCTCAATAGAATAAGTAGTATCTCAACATATCCTTTATTCTCCTCCGTTAGTAGAGTTCCTGGTTCATTGGAATCATCTTTGCCACCCTCTCTGGGACAGGTAGTTACCAGCAAGAAGCTCGTCTGGCATATAATAAAACTTTATCTGACCTGCGATTTCATGTTGTGAATCAACAATGTATTTATAATAATCCATAAACTCTCAATACCAGCATTCCTGATTGAGTGGCGGGTCAAAGAAATTGTATTGTGCACTGGCGACTTAGACATGTGATTTCAGTCAAAGGACTGCGAGGTAATTCCTGAATCGGCCTTGCATTATACAAATCTCCATTCTGAAGGAAAACGGTGAGTATTCATGGCGACTCTTAGTCAAGAGTTGACAGGGAACTTGTATTCCCACATCTAAGGGAGACTGTGGTTTCAGCTCTATTCATTAGCTGCTGATTATATATTATCAGCGATATGTATGAATTAGATAATACATCTTCTGCGGGTAGGAAAGCCAAAAAAAATTCCGTCCGTAGGATGAATAGAGGAACAGCGGTTTCGAGTGCAGCTCATCCGAGGATGAGTGGTCTGGCCAATGAGTAGAGGGGTATATTTCTGATGCTTCTCAAGATTACAGAAACATGGTGCAGGCCAAATCGGGCTAGCATTAGACTAATCGGATTATGGGTTTACTTACCCAGTTTAAGATGGCTGATTGGGTTTCTGAAATTTAACTGACTCAGAGAATCGATCTTGTAGTTGCATACTCTGTCATATCTACACACATAAGGCACAGATTCTGCTGTTTTGATAACAAAGCTAGTGGTGAAAGCCTATGCTGCCCTTCTCAGATTAATAGGCATTATGTCATCTAGTTTTAGGTATTATGCAAAATTGCAAATGATAAAACTTATGAGTTGTCGGTAGATATCTTTTGCGATATTACGAATGAGGCAACATGAAATTTAACAGTGCCAATTTGCCTATTCAACCACGCCATGGTAGGCGGCTGAAGCAACTCTTATTTACTCATTGACGTGTGACGGCTGGGACAGCCTGTCTTCTCGGGCAGCTAGCTCTGCACGATTGTATGAGAACCTTGTGAACAACATATGCGAGTCAATTCTATACGGAAGCAACAGGTTTGTGTGGCTTCCAGTTTGAGCCTAGAGGAACTTATACGACAGCACAATTGACATTGCTTGTGCGGTATTATCATTTCTGTAGTACCATAAGTGGGATATAAATTATTGGTTCTTTACCCACTAATCTCTAACATTATGCAGGTTGTCTTTTATTTGACCACTCTAATAGCCTACACTCAGTGTAACGTGTGCTGTATATCAGTAAATTGTTATGCAAATATTCCTCTAATTTTCCTAATGGGACCAGTATCTTAAGATGATTATGCTTTCAGCAACTGATCACAGCATAAAAAAAACACAGCTTTTACTCAATCTCTGGCTTAGTCTCAACGTGATACTAACGTGATACAGCAGGGAGGTTCTACTGCAGTTGTACAGGGTCTTGGTGAGACCACACCTGGAGTATTACGTACAGTTTTGGTCTCCTAATCTGAGGAAAGACATTCTTGCCATAGAGGGAGTACAGAGAAGGTTCACCAGACTGATTCCTGGGATGTCAGGGCTTTCATATTAAGAAAGACTGGATAGACTCGGCTTGTACTCACTAGAATCTAGAAGATTGAGGGGGGATCTTATAGAAACTTACAAAATTCTTAAGAGGTCAGACAGGCTAGATGCAGGAAGATTGTTCCCGATGTTGGGGAAGTCCAGAACAAGGGGTCACAGTTTAAGGATAAGGGGGAAATCTTTTAGGACCGAGATGAGAAAAACATTTTTCACACAGTGGTGAATCTGTGGAATTCTCTGCCACAGAAGGTAGTTGAGGCCAGTTCATTGGCTATATTTAAGAGGGAGTTAGATGTGGCCCTTGTGGCTAAAGGGATCAGGGGGTATGGAGAGAAGGCAGGTGCAGGATACTGAGTTGGATGATCAGCCATGATCATATTGAATGGCGGTGCAGGCTTGAAGGGCTGAATGGCCTACTCCTGCACCTATTTTCTATGTTTCTCTATTAGGGTAGCTTGTTATAGAAATAATCTTATAAGCAAATGAGCACGATTGCGTACATTTGAGATTGACAGCATATCCACCAGAGCAGAGATTAAGGATGTCATTAGGTATACAAGTGCACTCAGTTGCTGGTGCCTATGAAATGGAAGATAGTTATTTTGTTATTCAATAGTCTCAAAACATTGCTGATGGCTCATTAGCAACCAATAGATTGGATTTCCCTTTCATCATACAGCATGAGGTTTATATAGTGCAGGTTTATAAATTATAAATTTGGTGGAATATATCTGGATATTTGCAGATAGCTTTATGCACATTGCTGCATAAGATATTGTCTAACTCAACTGTGTATTGGGACTACAGGCCAGTTTAGAGCAATGGCCATGTATGCAAGTTAGCATCATGATATTAATAACTCATGTTTTTTCCTACCATTAATGGTTTATTTGTTTAAGTGTTTCACACCCAGATTCTGTCTGCATGAAATCACAGAGCTTTGAAATCTTCACGTAGTCACTCACGTGACTTCGAAATAAAATAGAAAGATTAAACGAGAACTTACCGTTTGAAGTTTGATCTTTATTTTATGAGAAGTTGAAGTGAGGGATTACGTGCCCTCCACTTCCAACCCTATTCTCATAAAGATCATTCGGTAGTTCTAGCTCTTTAATCTTTCTATAGCTTAGGTCAGCAACTATTCTGTGGTTTCATACAGCTACTTTGAAGATTGATGCGCATGCGGACTGGCGGGCTTCTTCACATAATCCCTCACTGCAACTTCTCATAAAATAAAGATCAAACTTCAAACGGTAAGTTCTCGTTTAATCTTTCTATTTTTTTAGTAACCAAAGTTATCAACGTATAATTTTTTGCATGTTGGAAAACAAAATATAGTGGCACAGCTGGTGGACTTGCTGACTCACACACCAGAGATCTGTGTTTGATCCTGCCCTAGGGCACTGTCTGTGTTGAATTTGCACATTCTCCCTACAAGGATGGGTTTCCTCCCACATCCCAAAGACGCATTGACTTTGTAGGTTAACTTTTCTGTAAAATTGCCCCGAATGTGTAGGGAGTGGGTGAGGAAAGTGGGATGACAGCTTATGTGAATGGGTAGACTAAAATGTTGGAGAAACTCAGCGGATGAGGCAGCATCTATGGAGTGAAGGAAATAGGCGACGTTTCGGGTCAAGACCCTTCTTCAGACTGATGTGAGGGTGGAGGGGAGGGGGGCGGGGTAGCGGGAATAGGAAAGGAAGAGGCGGAGACAGTGGGCTGAGGGAGAGCTTGGAAGGGGAGAGGAAGCAGCGACTACCTGAAATTGGAGAAGACAATGTTCTTATTATTTCTTGGGGTGTAAATTGCCCAAGCGAAATATGAGGTGCTGCTCTTCCAATTTACGGTGGGCCTCACTCTGGCCATGGAGGAGGACCCAGGACAGAAAGGTTGGATTCGGAATGGGAGGGGGAGTTGAAGTGCTGAGCCACCGGGACATCAGGTTGGTTATTGCAAACTGAGAGGAGGGCGATCGCCAAGACTACGCTTGGTCTCACCGATGTAGAGCAGCTGACACCTAGAGCAGCGGATGCAATAGATGAGATTGGAGGAGGTACAGGTGAACCTCTGCGCACCTGGAAAGACTGCTTGGGTCATTGAATGGAGTCAAGGGGGGAGGTAAAGTGACAAGTGTAGCATTTCATGCGGTTGCAAGGGAAAGTGCCAGGAGATGGGTTGGTTTGGGTGGGAAGGAACAAATTGACCAGGGAAAGCCGACGGGAGGAGATGAGAAAATGTGGCCAGTGGTGAGATCCCGTTGGTATGAGAAAAAAGCCGGAGCAAATCGGCGGATGCGGCAGCATTTATGGAGCGAAGGAATAGGCGACGTTTCGGATCGAGACCCTTCTTCAGACTCATCGGGGAGGGGGGGGGGGGGGGCGGGAAAAAGAAAGGAAGATGCGGAGGCAGTAGACTGTGGGAGAGCAGGGAATGGGACGGGAAGGAGGGTGAAAGCAAGGACTCCCTGAAATTGGAGTAGCCAATGTTCATACCGCTGGGGTGTAAACTAGCAAAGCAAAATATGAGGTGCTGCTCCTCCAATTTTCCTGCACTTGGTCTCACCGAGGCTGATCATACACTGAATAATCCAACCACATTTTAGTTTGGAAGTGGAAAGAAATAATAGAAATTGCATTAATTGCAACGTGCAAAAAGAGTTGAGATATAATTTTGCTGCATGTCATTGTGGTATATATCATGTCTTGATTGGTGAATATGTTTCGTTTTTGACTTTATTTGAAGCCAAAATAATATGTGAATGCTTCATTGAGCATAATTCCGACTGGTAACTACGCACTTCGTCCAAGCACATTATCGCACGTGTCATGCAAGCCGTCTTAAATGACCACCTAAACAGCCATTTGGCAACCTAAAAAGTTGCCTAGGTTGCCCGGCTGGAAACAGGAAAAAAAGTTAAGTGAGAGCCCTGATTAGGAATGTTTACCATGTCCACGTCCCATGAGAGAAATACAAACAAAATAAAATTTCTGCTACCAACTGGATGCTTCGCCAATAAAATTCGATACAATCATTTCTCCACCAAATATTTTGTTCATTATTTATTTCAGACTGAACAGATGACACAAAGGATAAGTGTCGAGGTTTTGAAGGGAGCTGATGTTTTTGATTCCGAAGGGAAGATCAGTCAATGACTTTTTATAAACTGCTCTGAATTTCCAGCTGCAAATACTTTGCCGAGATACTTTCATCAATTAATTTATTGCCTACATTGGGACACTTTTGATTCGAGGACAAAATTACCCATCTCGACATAATGTAACCATTAATTAGCATTCAGTCCCACTGATCAGATTTCATTAAATATCTACGATTACATTTATTAAAATTTATAAAAATACATTTCTTCTTGAGCCATCAATCACAGCAAAAATAAAATCAA
Source organism: Leucoraja erinaceus (assembly GCF_028641065.1). Classification (NCBI taxonomy): domain Eukaryota; kingdom Metazoa; phylum Chordata; class Chondrichthyes; order Rajiformes; family Rajidae; genus Leucoraja; species Leucoraja erinaceus. Next base: position 140,746,798 of record NC_073377.1, on the reverse strand, counting down.
AGTGCTTTTAAATTGCCGCTTAGTTTGCAGGACTAAAGCATATGACTGTCATTGATCCAAATCATTATCATTTTGTAAAGTCTTCATAGCTAAACCCCACAGCGTCAGGCTAGAGAGGAAAGGTCCTTCATTAGCTCGATATGAAACGCTGGGTGTGTGATTTCCAAAGGGCACATTGATGTGAATGTCCAAGCTAGTAAGTGATGATCGCACAGTCGAGGAGTTTTGGGAAGAGTCTTCAGTCCGTGGATTACTGTCAACAGCGTCTGCATTGGGCTGTTGGGAAACTGGAGGCTTGTGTGTTTTGGCAGAGCCCAAGACCATCTTATTCTGATGGTCATCCACTTGCTGCACAAGCGAATTGTATTCAGAATGAGAACTTTCATGCGCGGGTGCTGACTGGTCTGGCGCTCCAATAGAAGGCTCCTCTTGGTCATCTCGAAGCTTATCTAAAGGAGATACAGGCAACAAGTCAACTTGCATAACCTGGCTGAGCGGCTCGGAGTTTGGAGATCTTTGCTCTGCAGAATGTTGATAACTTTCATCGGGGCTATCAGTTTCCTCGTTTCTTACTTCATGGTCTCCATTGTATCTGCAGTGCATTCGTTTGTGTCGGTGTAGAACGGCAGAGCGGGTGAAGCATTTACCACACGTCTCACAGTTGTATGGCCTCTCGCCAGTATGTGTTCGGACATGGCGACGCAAGTCGCCAGAACCGGCAAACCGTTTCCCTGCAAGATAAAATTAAAATAACTTAACATATTACATTATTCAGCTTCCCATGACTTTGCTTTTCATATGTTTCTAAGAAACCTCCTTCCACAACTGAGATCAGTTTAGCTGTGGTGTTCATTGAAAGAGCAATAATAAATAAGGAAATAGTGCTGCTCGTATTTTATGAAAAGGTCAACTACAGGCAAATAGGACCAGCTAAGAGGGCGGCACGGTAGCGCAGTGGTAGAGTTACTGCCTTAAAGCGCCATTGACCCAGGTTACACCCTGAGCATGAGAGCTGTCTGTACGGAGTTTGTACGTTCTTCCCGTGACCTGCGTGGGTTTTCTCCAGGTGCTCCGGCTTCCTCCTACACTCCAAAGACGTACAGGTTTGTACGTTAATTGGCTTTTGTAAAATTAGAAATTGACCCTGTAAGATAGTGGTAAGTGCAGGCATCGCTGGTTGGCGCGAACTGGGTGGGCCGAAGGGCCTGTTTCCACGCTGTATCTCTAAACTAAACTAAACTAGACGGGCATCTTGGTTGCCATGGACAAGTTGAGCTGAAGAACCCTTTTCCACACTATATGGCCATGTGTCTGCCAGCATCTCAAGACAGCACGCCAATGATTCGTTTCGCTGTCAGCTCACAATATTCAGCATCACAATTTTATTGGCACTTGATCTGTGGAAGTATTCAGAACCACCAGGAATCATCCACAAACTCCATGGTATACCCACCATAGAGGCTTGAGCAACCAGTGAGTCAGTAAACATTTACGGCAACAAAAAAAAACATTAAGCATCCTTCAACAGCTCTAGAACTCTAAGGAGAGATATGGGCCAAATGCAGATAAATGGGACCAGCCCAGAATGGTTGGCATGGACAAGCTGGGCCGAAGGGCCTGTCTCCATACTGGACAACTCTGTCTCAAAAGAATTGTTGCAACTATTCAACCCATCAAATGCATGCTGGAGCTCGATCTGAACCTCCCAATCTCCCAGTTCTTCCATGCAATTATTTTACCTCATGTGCATGTCCATGTCCTCTTGAAAATTATTCAGTTTTCATTGGCCTATGTTGAATTCCTCAACATAATCCCACTCCACAGTAATAAACATTTTCTGCCATTCACTTGAAATCATTGTTCCTGGTCCTTAGACCCTCTATTATTGAGAACAGTTTTGCCCCGTTTGGCCCATCTTAACCAGCCCCGCTCTTCTTTAGCCTTATGAAATCTCCTGTCATTCTTGTTACCAAAGTGAACAACCAAAGCAAAGTGACTTGGGAATGTTGGTTTAGGATTCCCCAAAAATTAATCTACAAGTCGAATCGGGGTAATAAAGAAAGCAAACGCAATGCCAGCATTTATTTCAAGAGGGCTTGTATACAAAATCAGGGATGTAATGCTGAGGCTGTATAAGGTGCTGGCGAGGCCACATTTGGAATATTGTGAGCAATTTTGGGCACCATATCTGAGGAAGGATGTGCTGGCTCTGGAGAGGGTCCAAAGCAGGTTCACAAGAATGATCCCAGGAATGAGTGGGTTTGATGAGAGTTTGTTGGCACTGGGTCTGAACTCACTGGAGTCTAGAAGAATGAGGGGGGACCTCATTGAAACATACAGAATAGTGAAAGGTTTGGAGAGAGAGGATGTGGAGAGGATGTTTCCACTTGTGGGAGATTCTAGGACTGAGTCATAGCCTCAGAATAAAAGGACGTTCCTTTAGGAAGGAGATGAGAAGGAATTTCTATAGTCAGAGGGTGGTGAATCTGTGGAATTCTTTGCCACTGAAGGCTGCGGGAGCCAAGTCAATGGATATTTTTAAACCAGCGATAGATAGATTCTTGATTAGTACGGGTGTCAGAAGCTATGAGGATAAGGCAGGAGAATGGAGTTAAGGGCCTGTCCCACTTTCACGACCTCTGCCGAGTTTGCCCTTGACTCATACTTGCAGCATGGTCGTCACGAATTCATAGGAGGTCGTTGCAGGCAGTGATGCTAGTCGTAGGTACTCGTGGCATCAAGTAGGTCGGGGCGTTTTTCTAGTATGATGAAAAATGTCCACGAGTAAAAATGGTCGTGAATTAGGTCGTGAAAGTGGGACAGGCCCTTTAGGAGGGAGAGATAAATCGGCCATGATTGAATGGTGGAGTAGACTTGATGGGCGGAATGGCCTAATTCTGCTCCTATTACTTATGACCTTATGAGCATCTCCAATGTTATCAGTGAACCCACCGCATGTTAAGCAATTGTACGGTCGCTCTCCTGTGTGGCGGATTCTATGCTTGACAAGCTTCCTCTGCATGTTAAACGATTTTCCACACTGATCGCAGGTGAATAATTTATCAGCACTGTGCGTCTTCTTGTGTTCCTTTAAATTGCTGAAGTTACTGAAACCTAAACAAAAAAACAAGTCAGAACAATGATATAGCCATCCAATTAGCATATATGGCGTAGTTTCATAGTAATATCGCAACAGTGCTGCTGCTTGCATTTCAAGGCAACCCATAGGGCAGCCGGGGCGGATCGGCGGCGGCTGGGACACGGCAAGCATTGCCGGATCGCCGCGGACCGTCGCCGATGGACGACAGCCCGCCCGCCACGGACCAAAAATAGCTTTTTTATTAAAAACTAAAAATATAAATTTATTCATTTACAATACTATTGACAATACGAAATCATTTAAAACAAACCCATCATCATAGAACGAATAGAACAAATATTCTTAAATAACTATCCGACAATCCTTATTTTTGTTTTACCAAAAATAATTTAAATCAATTATTTACAAAAATGATATGTACAATACAAAACAATACTCTCCACCAGAATAAAAGTAAAACAAATATTCTTAAATACTGAATATTAAATAACAATTTCACCATCCTTATGATACATTCAACCCCTTTGCGGTGTCGTGGTCTCGGAAATCCCCCAGGGTGCCCGTGGACCGTGCGTAGTCCCTCTCTAAAGCCACCTGGGCACGGACGTAAGCCTGGATAAGGAGTAGACAGCAGGCAGCCGGCTCGGGCAGAGCCCTCTTCCACCTGGTGCTGTGATTCACGGATGGCCAACTTGGTCAGATCCAGGAGTAAGAATAGCTTGTCGGCGGCAGACAATAGACAATAGGTGCAGGAGTAGGCCATTCGGCCCTTCGAGTCAACACCGGCATTCACTATGATCATGGCTGATAATACAATCAGTACCCCTTACGGCCTTCTCCCCATATCCCTTGACTCCGCTATCTTTAAGAGCTCTATCTAACTCTCTCTTGAAAGCATCCAGAGAATTGGCCTTCACTGCCTCTGAGGCAGAGAATTCCACAGACTCACAACACTCTGGGTGAAAAGGTTTTCCTCATCTCCGTTCTAAATGGCCAACCCCATATTCTTAAACTGTGGTCCCTGGTTCTTCCCCCAACATCGGGAACATGTTTCCTGCCTCTAGCGTGTCCAATCCCTCTCCCCCTCTCTCTCTCCCCCTTCTCTCTCCTCCTCTCACTCCCCCCTCGGGGGTTGGGGTCCGATGGCGGTGCATCGCGGTCAGTGACTAGAGAAGGGGAGAGAGAGAAGGGGGGGAGAGATAGAGGTGGGAGAGAGGGAGAAGAGGGGAGTGAAAGAGAGAAGGGGAGAGAGAGAAGGGAGAGAGGGGGAAGAGAGAAGGGGTGAGAAAGAGAGAAAGGGAGACAGAGGGGGGAGAGAAGGGAGAGAGAAGGGGGAGAGAGAGAGAAAGGGGAGAGAGAGAAGGGAGAGAGAGAAGAGGGGAGAGAGAAGGGGGAGATGGGAACGTGGGGGTCCGTTTCCCACACAAGCCATAGGTGACTGGGCAATCTGACCCCAAGCACCAAGTTGTAAGCGGTGAAGGTGCGCATCCTTCGGGACAGCCCCAATCTCCCACGGCCACCCTCCGTGGGCTGCGGGTCGGGTGGAGCGGAGGTGTGGGACAATGTTCATCCCTCCACAGTGATGTGATGGACGCGGGGGTCTGGACCAATCGCTGACAAGTCCCGCCCCCGGCAACGTCATGTCCGTTATTTGACTTTTCTGTTGAGCGGCATTCGATTCGTTGGCTTGTAGGCGACGCCGCCTTTCGGGTAGGTGGCGTTTCGTCAGAGCGGCCATTCGATGAGTTTGTTTTTAGGCGACGCAGCCTTTCAGTTCGTTGATTTTTAGGTTAGTTTGCATTTACGTGTCCCACCCTTTCGGTTAGTTGCCGTTTCGTCTTCGTTTCCATTCGGTAATATGGCGTCCACTTCTTTGCTTCGGCTTCTCGTTCGTCGGCGCCACGTCCGGGTACTGTGCTGACAGTGTTGTGTGTACCTGAATCCATGGTCTATGTTACAAATGTCAGATTGGCCTTCCCGAATGTGAACTCGCAGAAAGCGGAACTCAGAACCTGCGCTGACCAGCTAGCAAGACTGATCGCAGACACCTGTCACCTCTCCATACTCCAATCTGAGAGCCCCATGTACTTTAAGGAGACCACTCTCATCCCATTGCCAAAACAAAATAAGGAAGAGGGCTGTAATGTCCACCGCCGATGGCTCTGCACTGCACCAACATGAAGTGTTTCAGGAGACGTCTCATGGTGCACTGCAACTCCAACCTCTCAGGTAGCCTTGATCCACTGCACTTCTCTTCTTGATGCAACAGGTCCTCAGCAGGCACCATTTCCCTGACCTACGCTCATCTCTGGAACGTCCAGATAACACCATAACTCCAACCAAACTCATCTCCGAATTCCTAGACCGAGAACGTAGCATGCCCTACTGCAACTGGTTCCTCTACTTCCTACCAATAGACTGCAATCAAAAAGGATAGGTGAAAGATCATACATAATTCTCTATGCATTCTTTATAAATCCCAATGGAAAACCCATGGAATTAAAACGGTGGGAGACCTTTACCAAAAAGGCATTTTTCTCTCATTTCAGGAACTACAGCAGAAATACGAGTTACACGCTAATAATTTTTTTAGATATCTGCAACTCAGAGACTATGTAAAACTACACACGCAAGCCTATAGATTTAGGGGTCCAGAAACCCTTGATGAATGTTTGAATAGACATCCCAATACAAATAAATTAATATCTTATATTTATAATATCCTCTTAGATACTGAGGTTCCGTCTTCAGAATCATGCAGACGAGCATGGGAGGACGAGTTGGCCCAACCCATAATAAAAGACACATGAGATGAAAGCTTACAATATATAAATCACTGTTCGTTAAATGCTAGACACTCCTTGGTACATTTCAAAATACTAATTAGACTGCATTATTCAAAGGCAAAAGTAAATAGGATTTTTCCAAATATTTCCCCTCTGTGATAGGTGTCAATTTCAAGAAGCCAACATGCATACCTTTGTAACTTGTATAAAAATCCAAGATTTTGGGGAGGACATTTTTTAAATTATTTCTGAAGTTATCAATATCCAACTGAACCCAGAGCCAAAATTAATAATATTAGGATTAGCAGAACATAACACAAACTTTACGATGAGTCAGAGACAATTTCTTGATTACAGTCTAATAACTGCAAAAAAATTAATACTAAAATTTTGAAAAAAACCAGCAGCCCCCACAATTAAAATGTGGATTACGGAAATGACTGAGACCTTACATTTGGAAAAAATAAGATTTGTCTTAATTGACAGGCCAGAGTTTTTTGTTAGAATATGGTCTCCATTTATTGAATTTTTGAAAAAGTGAATTGGTTTAACACAAAATCAGGGTTGAAACCTTAGTTTGGGATTGGATGAATAGTTATACACAACATTTCCTGGATCTATCTCCATAATCTTGTTAGCGGCAGTTTCCTTTTGCGTCTCCTTTTTTTCTCTATTACTTCCTCTCATCTTTTTCTCCCTTTATTTTTATTATTTAAAAAAAGGAAAAAAATGAGGCTATGTAAGAAATCTTTAATTAAATTGGCGCTTCTAATAAAAATATTAGAATCTAAATACATGCTTCTAATAAAAATATTACAAAAAAATAATAATAATTCTCTATGCCATTGCCTAACAAAGTAGAGTATAACATCTTCCTATGCTCACAACAGTGTGGCCAAATTCTGCTCTAACTTCATTTACAAGTTTGCAGATGACACCATTATAGTTGCCAGATATCAGACAAAGAAGGGAAAAGAGTGCAGGAAAGTGATCAAGAGCTTAGTGGCATGTCTTAGCTGTTAGACAACAACCTTTCCCCTCGACATCAGCAAAACCAACAAACTGGTCATCAACTTCAGGAGGCAGGTGGGATGCATGCCCTATTCTGTATCATTGGTGCTGAGTGGAGCTGGGGTGAAAGCTTCAAGTTCCAAGGTGTAAATATCACCAACAATTTTATGCTGGTCCATCCACATTGATGCTATGGCCAAGAAAGCACGGTAATGCCTCCATTTCCTCAGAAGACTTATGAACTTCGGCGTAACTCCAATTACTTACCAATTTCCACTGATGCAGCCTGGAAACATTCTATTGAATGCATCGCAACTTGGTATAGCCACTGCTCTAACCAGGAACTCAGGGAGTTGTACTGAGTCCATCACATAAAAGAGTCTCCTCTCCCAACGCCCTCCTGCACCCCCCACCACCTTTGATGCGTCTACACACCAAATTGGTAAGCAACTAACATAAGCAAGGACCACTCACACCTGGTCTTTATCGCTTCTTCCCTTTTTTCTTCTTCCCTCAGGCAGATTCTTTGAAACATGTAGCACCAGATTCAAGAACGGCTTCTCCCCCACTGTTGCCAAACTCTTGAACGGACCTCTCATGTGGTAATAATGAAATCCCGATCTTTCAATCTACCTCGTTGTGGCTCTTACACATTTTAATCTGCACTTTCTCTGTAGTTATAATACTACACTCAGTTTATTTGTTCTTTTGCACTACCTGTTGGAGTCAAGCATGGTATATGTCCGAATAGTACGCAAGGCCATGGTTTTTTACAGTCTCTTGATATACATGACAATAATAACTCAGTACCAATACCAATTGTATGGAAGGCAGCTGACTGGTAAGTCGAAAAGGGAAAACTATGTCTAATTTTGTATAAAAGGACCAGAATCAATACAAATTAAATTATTCAAACACCAACCTCGACCACAAATGTCACATAAGTGGGGCTTCTGGCCTGTGTGAATAACAATATGGCGTTGCACATCACCTGAGGCAGCAAACCTGTAAAAGGACAAGGGTTTAGCAATAAAGAGTAATTCTGCTTATTTAAAAATTGAAGTTCAACTTTTAATTTTCTACACTCTCTTATGCAGGAGGTTAACTTCCTAAAAAACATGCAAAAGTTCAACTCCCTGCTTCTTGCAAATATATAGCATGGCCAACTGTTCAAAAAAAGACAAAAGGTGCTGGAGTAACTCAGCAGGTCATGCAGAATATGGATAGGTGACATTTTGGATGGGGTCCCTTCTGCAGACTACCTTTCAACCCACCATCTATCCTTGCCAATATCATTCTCGGACATTTCCGCCATCATCAACGTGATCCCACCACCAATCACATCTTCCCACCCACACTCCTTTCTGCCTTCTGCAAAGACCGTTCCATCCGCAACTCCTCAGTTCACTCATCCCTTCCCACCCAAACCAGCTCCTCTCAATCTGTACTTTACCCTGCAACCGCAGGAGATGCAACAACTGTCGCCTATACCATCTCCCTCACATTCATCCAGGGACCCCATCAATCCTTCCAGGTGAGACAGAGGTGCACATGTACGTCCTCTAAACTCATCAGCTGTATTTGGTGTCTCTGAAGTACCCTCCTTTACATCGGCAAGACCACCCATAAGCTCAGTGACCATTTCGCCGAGGACTTGAGCTCGGTCTGCCAAGGCGTGCTGGGTCTCCTTGTTGTTAACCATTTTAATTCCTCTACCCATACTGATCGTTCTGTCCTGGGTCTTCTCCGTTGCTAGAGTGGCAGATTGCCATATGCAAATTGGAGGAACCGCACCTCGTATTCCACGTGGGTAGCTTAAAACCTAACGGTATGAACATTGAATTTTCCAATTTAAGGTAACTAACCTACAAACAATCCCTTTATTTATTTATTATTTTTTCCAATCTCTTCTCTGTGCCCCAACTGGACTTGCAACCTTCCCCTGCCCTTATACATATATCCTTCCTCTGGCTTCATCATTCACACCTCTTCTACTCTTATCTCATACCATTTGTCTTTTCATCTCTGGCCTTTGTTCAACCATCTGCCTATCATAACCCCCTCACCTGTATCCAACTCTCAATCGGCAGGCTTTGTCCTGCCTTCCCACCCCCCCCCCCCCTTCAGCTTTCTTTCCTCCACCACACTGAGTCCGAAGAAGGGCCCCAACCCAAAAACTCACCACCCATGTTCTCCAGAGATGCTGACTGACCGCAGAGTTACTCCAGCACTTTTTGTTTTTGTAAACTGGCATCTGCAGTTGCTTGCAGCATAATGATTATGTTTTCCTTTGAATAGTTACCCCATTATTGAAACATAGAAACATAGAAAATAGGTGCAGGAGGAGGCCATTCGGCCCTTCGAGCCAGCACCACCATTCATTATGATCATGGCTGATCATCCCAAATCAATAACCCGTGCCTGCCTTCTCCCCATATCCCTTGATTCCACTATTCCCTAGAGCTCTATCTAACTCTTAAATACATCCAGTGATTTGGCCTCCACTGCCCTCTGTGGCAGGGAATTCCGCAAATTCACAACTCTCTGGGTGAAAAAGTTTTTTCTCACATCAGTCTTAAATGGTCTCCCCTTTATTCTAAGACTGTGGCCCCTGGTTCTGGACTCCCCCAACATTGGGAACATTTTTCCTGCATCTAGCTTGTCCAGTCCTTTTATAAATTTATATGTTTCTATAAGATCTCATTTCTACTTACAGGATAGAAATATAGCACAATACTTTAAAACTCATTCTTCAAACAAAAGATATTCCGGTCACGTTCCCTTTGCCTCGGACTCTCTTTTTATATTGCGATAATGATCTTTCTAAATATTGGGATCCTACACACACCAAATAAGGCAGTACATCGTTGCATGTTAGTTTATTTTGGTTTAGTTTAGTTTAGAGATACAGCGCGGAAACAGGTACTTCGGCCCACCGAGTCCGTGCCAACCAGCGATCTCCGCACATTAACACTATCCTACACCCCCTTGGGACAATTTTACATTTACAGCGAGCCAATTAACCTACAATTAACCTACAAACCTATACATCATTGGGGTGTGGGAGGAAACCAGAGCCACCGGAGAAAACCCACGTAGGTCACAAGGAGAACGTACAGGCAAGCACCCGTAAACCCGTAATCATAAACAGTTGCTATGAAATAAATAATTAGCAACAGTCCAGTATAAAAATTGGTTGTTACCATCACCTTTTACCACAGATTTCACAAATGTATGGCTTTTCACCAGAATGCCGTCGTAAATGAGTTTGCAGATTTCCTGCCTGGTTAAAACAAAAATTAAATTTTAAGCCTATGTATCTTTAACAAACAGTCCAAAGAAGTTTATAATTTTAAACAGATGACATCTCAACTTTGTCTGTTCACCGTCATGCTTTACTACATCACTTAAAATAGAACACCCTGTCTGAGAGTGGATGATATCTGACATTCGCTATCAATGGAGGTGGTAGACTCGAGTGTAATCACTATGTTTAAGGGCCATTTCAATAGGCAAAGCATAAACCTTAAAGACTGCACGAAATTGCAGCGAATTATGGACGCAGCCCAGACCAAACACAAACCAACCTCCCTCCAATTGACTCAATTTATACCTCACGCTGCCTCGGCACGGCCAGCAGCATAATCAAGGACCAGCCTCACCCTGGACACTCCCTCTTCTCCCCTCTCCCATCAAGCAAAAGGTATAGAAGTGTGAAAACGCACACCTCCAGATTCAGGGACAGTTTCTTCCCAGCTGTTATCAGGCAACTGAATCATCCTATCACAACCAGAGAGCAGTGCTGAACTGCTTGCTATCTCTTTGGTGACCCTCGAGCAATATCCTTGAACGGACTTTGCTGGCTTTACCTTGTAATTATTCGTTATTCCCTTATCATGTATCTATACATTGTAAATAGATCGATTGTAATCATTTATTGTCTTTCTGCTGGGAGTGGTACACAAAAGATTTTCAGTGTACCTCAGTACACGTGACTATAAACTGAACTGAACTGAAAGGATACTGACCTCACCTAGTAAAATGGGATTAGTATAGATTAGTATAGTAGTTGGCATTGTTGTGGGCCAAACTGTAGATCATTCACTATATTACTGATCTGATCCATGCCCAGCTTTACTATATTGCTGACCCGATCCATGATCCATGCCGGGTTTTCAATAGACAATAGACAATAGGTGCAGGAGTAGGCCATATGGCCCTTTGAGCCAGCACCACTATTCAATGTGATCATGGCTGATCATCCACAATCAGTACCCCGTTCCTGCCTTCTGCCCATATCCCTTGACTCCGCAATCTTTAAGAGCTCTATCTAACTCTTTCTTGAAAGCAACCAAATAACCAGCCTTCACCGCCCTCTGAGGCAGAGAATTCCACAGACTCACAACTCTTTGTTTGAAAAAGTATTTCCTCATCTCCGTTCTAAATGGCTTTCCCATTATTCTTAAACTGTGGTCCCTGGTTCTGGATTCCCCCAACATTGGGAACATGTTTCCTGCCTCTAGCGTGTCCAAACCCTTAATAATCTTATATGTTTCAATAAGATACCCTCTCATCCTTCTAAATTCCAGAGTATGTAAGCCCAGTCGCTCTATTCTATCAACATATGACAGTCTCACCATGCCGGGAATTAATTAACCTATGCTGCACTCCCTCAATAGCAAGAATGTCCTTCCTCAAATTTGGAGACCAAAACTTTCACAAACTAATAAAAAGGCAATAATGTTTTAAGGTGCTTGTGATGCTCTCCCAGGGCAATTGACCTGATCTAGCCCACATCAAATGCAATTTACTGCAATAACCTCGCTGCCCAGCAAAGGTATTTTGCAGCAGCATACAAAAGTACCAGAAATACAGTTCCCTTATAGCAGAGATCAGCCACCAATTAAACTACGTAACAGCTTTTATTCCGCACCGAATACATTTACATATGCATTTTTGATTAGTTAAATCTGATAAGTGCAGTCTGCTGTGACCTTCAGGGTGTCTTGTTTTAACTTCCCTGACATGACTCCATACCATTCCAGATGGTTATAACTGGCAATTACAAGTCTGACCACGCTTACCCCATTCTCTACTCTGTCGACTGTGGTGCAGCGGTAGAGTTGCTGACTTACAGCACCAGAAACCCAGGCTCAATCCTGATTATGGGTGCTGTCTGTACAGAGTATGTACGTTCGCCCCATGACCTACGTGGGTTTTCTCCTGGTGTTCTGGTTTCCTCCCACACTCCAAAGACATACAGGTTTGCAGGCTAATTGGCTTTGGTCAAAATTGTAAATTGTCCCTAATGTGTGTCGGATAGTGTTGGTGTACAAGGATCGCTGGTTCAGCAGTTGGGCCGAAGGTCCTGATTTCACACTGTATCTTTAATCTGAATTAAATAAAATTTCCACCTAACAGCAAACTCTGCCGAATTCCATAGCTTGACACAAATCCACAGACAGCCCCATTTTAAGCCTCTTACAACTGGCAAAGTCTTTAAAAGGGTTATGTGTTTGAAGGAAATGCAGATGCTGGTTTAAACCGAAGATAGACACAAAATGCTGGACAGGCAGCATCTCTGGAGAGAAGGAATGGGTGACGTTTCGGGTGGAGACCCTTCTTCAGATGACGTCGGGGGGAGGGAAATACTTAGATAAGGAAGTGTAAGGTGTGAAAACAGGGCAAAGGGAATGAAGATCAAGGAAAATGTAGACTAGATCATTGTTAGCCGGGAGAAGGTAACAACAAAGCAGACAGAGATAAAAATGTATTTAGAGACAGTCAGACTGATCGGGGAACTGGGAAGTGGGAGGGATGGACAGAGAAGGAAAGCAAGTGTTACTTGAAGTTAGCGAAGTCAATGTTCATACTGCCGGGGTGTAAGTTGCCCAATCAAACCACTGGGGTATGAACATTGACTAGGGATTTGATTAGGGAGCTTAAGGTAAAGGAACCCCTCGGAGGTATTGACCATCTATATTACTAAATCTCTGTTCTTGACCGCTTTTGACCTTCTGTGCTGCGATTTCCGAGAGAACGCCGCCACCTACGGCCATCATTTTTGGCCACCTCGCTCAGAGCCCCCCTCCGCCGCATGTGTGCTGAGGATTTTTCCCGTCGATGAAAAATGACAGATATATTAATGTTTTTACAAAATTCCCCACACACTCTGCTGCCCCTGCTGGAGGGAGGGGGAGGGACTATAAAACCAGAAGTGGCGTGCCTCAATCAGTCTCTGCAAGTGGTGTGCCTCAATCAGTCTCTGCAAGTGGTGTGCCTCAATCAGAGCTCTGAATAACATTGAACAAATGTCTCCACAGCTGTGAGTACCCATAATGTGGTTTGAAAATGAAAATATGGTTAGTTTGAGGAAAAAAGCACTGCCTGCAAATGGTTGTTTGGGTTGAAGTAAAAAGGCACCTCTCTCTCTCTCTCCCCTCCTCTCTCTCCCTATCCCTCTCTCTTTCTCTCTCTCTCATTCTCTCTCTCTCTCTCTCTCTCTCTCTCTCCCTCTCTCTCTCTCCCTCTCTCTCCCTCTCTCTCCCTCTCTCTCCCTCTCTCTCCCCCTCTCCCCCCTCCCTCTATCTCCCCACCCTCCCCCTCTCCCTCTCTTCCCTCTCCCTCCCTCTCCCTCTCCCCCCTCCCTCCCCCTCCCACCCCCACTCTCTGCCCCTCCCTCTCCCCCCCTCCTCCTCTCCCCCCCCCCCTCCATCCCTCCCTCCCCCCACCTCTCCTCCCCCTCCTCTCTCCCCACCGTCCTCCCCTCCCCTCCCAAACCCCCCTCCCCTCCACACACCCCCTACCCCCTCCCCCCCTCCCTCCCACCCCCCTCCCTCCCCTGCTCCTCCCCTCACCCCCCCTCCTCTCACATCACATCCCTCTCAGCACACCCTCTCCCCTCCCCCACCCCTCCCCCCCCTCTCCCTCTCTTTCTCTCTCACCTCTCCCCTCCATCCCCTCCCCCACCCCTCCCTCCCTCCCCTAAACCCCCTCCCCTCCACACCCCCTACCTTCTTCCCTCCACCCTCCCCACTCCCCTCCCCCCCTCCCCATATCTCCCCCCCCTCACACCCCCTCTCTCAGCACCCCCCTCTCTCTCCCCCTCGCTCTCACCCCCTCTCTCTCTCTCCTCTTCACCTTTCCCCCCTCACCCACCCTCCCTCTTCTCCTCCTCACCAGCCCCCATCCCTCTTGCCCCTCTCTGTGTCTCTGTCTCTCTCTCTGTCTCTGCCCCTTCTCTCTCTGCCCTCACTCTCTACCCCCTCTCTAGATGTGACTGCAAGTTGGGGGCTATGCGTCAGTGGATAGGGTGGTTATGGGGTAAAAGGAGCAAATTAATAATATTAATATAATATCAAGGGGGGTAATTAGCGTGAGTGCGGGGGGTGGGGGGGGGGGGATAGTTAGTGTGTGTGACGCTGCATGCCGCCTCCCCCCCCCACAACCGCACGTTGGGGGAACAGACCCAACGGGTCTGCACTTGGTCTAGTAATATGATAAAATTCAACCTGAAATTTGAAAGGGAGAAGATGAAATCAAATATGTCGATATTACTGTTAAGCAAAGGGTACTACAGAGTCATGAAGGAGGAGTTGGCTAAAGTTGATTGGAAAGGGTTCCCAGCTGGATTGACGGTGGAACAGCAATGGCAGAAATTTCTGGGAACAATTCGGAAAATGCAGGATCTTTTCATTCCAAAGAGGAAGAAAGATTCGAGGAGGAAAATGAGGCAACTGTGGGAAGTCAAAGACAGCATAAAACTAAAAGAGAAGACATATAACATTGCAAAGAATGGGAAGATGGAGGATTGGGAAGCTATTGAGAAGAGGGTGGTGAATCTGGGAAATTATTTGCCACAGACGGTTGCGGAGGCCAGGTCAATGGATATTTTTAAGGTAGAGATAGAGGGATTCTTGATTAGGAAGGGTGTCCGGGGTTGTGGGGAGGAGGCAAGAGAATGGGGTTGAGAGGGAAAGATAGATCAGCCATGATTAGAATGGGGGAGTAGACTTGATGTTTAATAGATGAATAGTCGCAACAATTCTCTTCATAATTAATGCCCTGAAGGCAGAAACCATCGGCAATGAACATGAATGTGAATGTGAAAACATCCAGCCATCATTAACAGGATTCAGATTCATTGTTGGTTGAAACAAATGTGGTTTAATAGGTTCATAAGTTATAGGAGCAGAATAAGGCCATTCGGCCCATCACATCTACACCATTCTATCATTACTGGTCTATCTTTACCTCTTAACCCCATTTTCCTGCCTTCTCCCCATAACCCGACACCCTTACTAATCAGGAATCTATCAATCTCCGCCTTAAAAATATCCATTGACTTGGCCTCCACAGCCATCTGTGGCAAAGAACACTAAAGATTCACGAATCTCTAACTAAAGAAGTTCCTGCTCATCTGCTTTCTAAAGGTACATCCTTTTATTGAGGCAGTGGGCTCTGGTACTAAACTCTCCCATTGGAAACATTCTCTCCAAATCCACTCTATCTTGGCCTTCACTATTTGGTAAGGTTCAATGAGGCTCCCCTCATCCTTCTAAACTCCAGTGAGTACAGGCCCAGTGACCTCAAATGTTCATCATACGATAACCTAATCAGTCCTGGGATCATTCTCATAAACCTCCTCTGGACCCTCTCCAATGCCAGCACATCATTCTTTAGATCTAGGGCTCAAAATTGCTCACAATACTCCAAATTCGGTTTGACCAGTGATTTTTACAATACTCCAGTAGTTTCGTGATTACCTATGAGACTAATATTTTAAATTAAATTCCATATTCAAGGTGGGCTGAAGGGCCTGCTTCCATGCTGTAAAGACTGAAGCAATCAAGAGAAACACTAGGTCTATACTGGCCTATTTAAGTCACTCCATCCACTTGAGCTGCGATCATCACATGCAGATGATGTCACCTTAAAGAAAGTTGAAAAATTGGAAGATGGAGCATGATCAGGTATTACAGCTCTCCAACCAAGGATGTGGGGTGCACCTCAAAATAGTGATTATTGACAGCTAAACCTGTTCGGACAACAGACTCGGGTGGTGAAGTAAATTAGTCTTTGAAATATAGGTTGAAATATAACACAAAGTGCTGGTGTAACTCAGCAGGTCAGGCAGACTTGTTCTTGTAGATACTTAAAACAGCTATGGCTCAACATCTTGACTTAGACAATAGGTGCAGGAGTAGGCCATTCAGCCCTTAGAGCCAGCACAACCATTCATTGGTCTTGGCTGATCATCCACAACCAGTACCCCGTTGCTGTCTTCTCCCCATATCCCTTGACTCTGCTATCTTTAAGAGCTCTAACTCTCTCTCGAAAGTATCCAGTGAATTGGCCTCCACTGCCTTCTGAGGCAGAGAATCCCACAGACTCACAACTCTCTGGGTGAAAAAGTTTTTCCTCATCTCTGTTCTAAATGACCTACCCCTTATTCTTAAATTGTGGTCTCTTGTTCTGGACTCCCCCAATATCGGCAACATGTTTCCTGCTTCTAGCGTGTCCAATCTCTTAATAATCTTATACGTTTCAATAAGATTCCCTCTCATCCTAAATTCCAGTGTATACAAGCCCAGTCGCTCCATTCTATCAACATATGACAGGCCCGCCATCCAGGGAATTAACCTCATGGTTAGGTTAACTTAGGTTAGTCAAGAAGGAGTACATTTAATATCATCACAGGGAAATAAGTAGTTCCACTCACAAAATTAATTCCAGTGTTTAAGCTCCATTCCAGCCTCGCACTCTTTTTTCTTATCTACACCATTCCCTTTTTTCTCCCATGCTTGCCCAGCCTCCCCTTGCATGCTTCTGTTATATTTGTCTCAATCATTCCTCTGGCAGAGAGTTCCACATTCCCATAGCTCTTTGTAAAAAGGACTTTCAACTGACCATATCCCTCCCCAAGTTACCTACTGCAAATGAATTATGTTGTTAGAATTCCGATGCACTAAGTGTGGTAATGAGCAAGGCATCTGCGTACTTATCGAATACAAATAAATTATGTTGTGGCCCTTTGCTCTAAGCAATAAAATGCCTCATATTCACATCTTGTGTGATTTTTAAAGATAATTTTCTACCAAGACCTGCCAGAAATAATTAAGCATGTTTTATAAGACAGAAACATTGTTTTCTTGATACAAGGTTTTCGCCGATACCTTGTTCATTATAGCCCGAGACTTCAACAAGACCAACCTCAAGAGTGTGCTACCAAAATGTTATCGACATATTGTAGTTTAGAGAAGATAGATGTAACAAACTGGAGTAACTCAGCAGAACAGGCAGCATTTCAGGATAGAAGGAATGGGTGACGTTTCGGGTCGAGACCCTTCTTCAGACTAGAGAAACATTGTAGTTTAGTTTAGAGATACAGTGCTGAATCAGGCCCTTCAGCCCACCGAGTCTGCACCGACCAACGATCACCACATACTTACACTATCCTACACACACTAGGGACAATTTACATTTATACCTGGCCAATTGACCTACAAACCTGTCCATCTTTGGAGTGTGGTAGGCAACCAAAAATCTGAGGAAACCCACACGGTCACGGGGAGAAGGTGCAGACACCAGCCGTAGTCGGGATCAAACCCGGATCAAACCCGGGTCTCTGGCAATGTAAGAGCTGCAATGCAGCAACTCCACCATTGCACCACCGTGCTGCCTGTTCTGTCCACCTGAGATCTCAACACCCTTGGACAATGTTACACTACCAAAGGCACCTATGCCCCCTGCCAAGTTTTGGAAAATCTGACAATTACCCTTGGACAATGCTTCATTAACCATTCTGCCCATTTGCTCAACTGATCAAGATCCCGCTGTAACCTTTGATAACCAACTTTGCGATCTACAATACCATCCACTTTAGTGTAATCTGCGAACTTACTGTTAATGCCTTGCACGTTCTCATTCAAACCATTGATATAAACCACAAACAGCAATGGGCCAAGCACAAATCCATGAGGCACACCACTAGTCACATGCCTTTAATCTGAAAAAAAATCTCCCACCATCACCCTCTGCTTCTTTCCATGAAGCCACTTATCCCACACAAAGGGTGGTAGGTATATGGAATGAGCTGCTGGAGGAGGTAGTTGAGGCAGAAACTATAACAACATTTAAAAGACATTTGGACTGGAGCATGGATAGGAAAGGTTTAGAGAGATATGGGCCAAACACAGGACGCCATGGTCGGCATGGGTAAGCTGGGCCGAAGGGCCTGTTTCAGTGCTGCATGACTATAAATCTGAATTTACAACATTCAAATATCACAAGGTAAGGTACCAAACATTTGGAATCAATAAACATATTTTTTTTTAAAGCAGAACATGCATTTATTACTTTTTAGCTGCATTTTTATTTTACCTGTGAAAAGTGCTTCCCACAGATGTTGCATTCAAATGGCTTTTCTCCTGTTAAATATAATGAGAAACATTACATCAGTAAGGCAGGCAAAATAACTGACAAAGGGCATTAGTCACATTTCCTTATATACCAGTGTGGACTCAGGGAAAGCTTAGCCTTTTTAAATGGATCTCATCTTCAGGAATTAGAGTCATTGGGTCATACAGCCTGGAACAGGCCCTTTGGCCCAATTAGTGACAAAAAGTCTGTTCAGTACTTCATTCGATCGCGTGTCAGACGACCATTGGCTTCTGTCGTCGTCCAACATGTTGACAATTGGTCGCCCGACGTGTCACTTAGTGCATCGTGTCGTCGGTTCCGGGGATGGCCACGAGGAGGCTTCTGTCATGTTCAGTACTAATTTAATGACATTTGTCCTGTTGACACGGCAGGTAACAGGCAGGTAACAGGCAGCCTTAAAAAATATATATATTTTGCTTTATGACTTTCTGTGCACAGTAAGGGATTGAGTCTATAAATAATAGTGGTCATATATCTTGCAAATGATATAATGTGATGAATCTCTTGTGGCATTCCACAGACAAAATAATTTTAAAATATTGAAGAGTGATAATGTATTGATCACCTATTATTTGTATTTTAATATCTTTGCAAATAGTTTTGCAATTCCATGCCTGCGATTAGTGGGTCCCACAAGGAATTATGCTGGGACTCTTGGTGTTTAATATAAGTGGATGTGAATGTGAGACAACATCGGCACGTTCGCAGGGCTCATGAACATGAGTGGATTTGTTGTTAGCACAGAGGTAGTCCTCGGCTGCAGAGATATTAATGAGTTGGCGAAATAGGCTGAAAATGTCAAATGGGATTTAATCCAAACGTGAGGTAATGGATATTGGGAGCACAAATAAGGTTAGGACATATATACCACGAATAGTAGGTTTCTCAGTATTGAGGCAGTATTGAGGACCACAGAAACTTTGGATCCCATGTCTGTCATTCACTGCAGGTGGCAACACAGGTAAATAATGTAATTAGAAAGGCATATGGGATACTGACACGGTGGTGCAGCGGTAGAGTTGCTGCCTTACAGCACTTGCAGGGCCGGAGAACCGGGTTCCATCCCGACTACGGGTGCTGTCTGTACGGAGTTTGTACGTTCTCCCCGTGACCTGCGTGGGTTTTCTCCGAACGTTTTCCTCCCACATTCCAAAGACGTACAGGTTTCTAGGTTAACCTATCAATTTCAGCCTTAAAAATATCAATTGACGGCCTCCATGCGTTCTGTGGCAAAGATTTCTACAGATTTACCACCCTCTGACTAAATAAATTCCTCCGCATCACTTTCCAAAAGGAACGTCCTTTAATTCTGAGGCTATGACCTCTGGTCCTAGACTCTCTCACAAGTGGAAACATCCTCGCCACATCCACTCTATCCAGGTCTTTCGCTAGTAAGTTTCAATGAGGTCCCCCTCCCATCCTTCTAAAGTCCAGCCCCGTCAAATGCTGCATCATTTGCTGCACCAACAGAGGTCACACTCGCTGAGAGCAGTCCAACAGTACCGGAAAGGCCCACCTCGGCCGCACGGGAGCCAGGATACTGGCCTGCAAAGTCGGCCTCGCAAGTCAGCTAGGGAGGCGGATCTGCCGGCTCTGGCTGGACCACAGTTCCAGAGCTCTGGCCACAGGGGGCAAATTCATCCCATCGTTCAGCGCACCGACGAGGTCGAGATCGACCTCCTCATTGACAACGCCCAGTAGATTGTCGGCTGCCCTCTCCTCACCTTGGAGGACCTACACAGTTCCCACTGTCTCAAGAAATCCCAGAACATTATAAAAGACATTTCCCACCCCGGACACTCCCTGTTTGAACTGTTGCCGTCAGGCAGACGGTACAGATCAATGAGGACAAGGACAAACAGACTCAAAAACAGTTTTTATCCCACAGCAATAACTACACTTAATATAGCCACCAAATGAGCGCAGGTGCGCTACATACCAAAGGGATTGTGCAATCGACAGAAGAATTTATGGTTGTGTGTTTATGCTTGGTTTTTTCATGTTATTTATTTTAGTTGTTTATTTCAGATATTACTCTTTTACGTATCGTTAGCTTTTAGATAATGTGTGAATGGTGCACTGACTGGTTGGCATTTTTAATTTCATTGTACATGTTTACATGTTATAATGACAATAAAGAACCTATACTCATCCCATATAGGTGCCATATATTCAGGGGGACTTCCAGGGGGTTATTTCTAGTGTCTCTCATAATTTTGTCCAGACTAAAGGAGGTGCGGACCACCAAGCTAATTTAATGAGGGGTCTTGGTGAGACCACACCTGGAGTATTGCGTACAGTTTTGGTCTCCAAATCTGAGGAAGGACATTATTGCCATAGAGGGAGTGCAGAGACGGTTCACCAGACTGATTCCTGGGATGTCAGGACTGTCTTATGAAGAAAGACTGGATAGACTTGGTTTATACTCGCTAGAATTTAGAAGATTGAGAGGGGATCTTATAGAAACTTACAAAATTCTTAAGGGGTTGGACAGGCTAGATGCAGGAAGATTGTTCCCGATGTTGGGGAAGTCCAGGACAAGGGGTCACAGCTTAAGGATAAAGGGGAAATCCTTTAAAACCGAGATGAGAAGAACTTTTTTCACGCAGAGAGTGGTGAATCTCTGGAACTCTCTGCCACAGAGGGTAGTTGAGGCCACTTCATTGGCTATATTTAAGAGGGAGTTAGATGTGGCCCTTGTGGCTAAGGGGATCAGGGGGTATGGAGAGAAGGCAGGTACGGTACGGGATACTGAGTTGGATGATCAGCCATGATCATATTGAATGGCGGTGCAGGCTCGAAGGGCCGAATGGCCTACTCCTGCACCTAATTTCTATGTTTCTATGTATTTTCTAAGTATAAGAAGCACTTCCATTAGCACTTCCTCCATTGTCAGAGTGAGACTTATCGCAAATTGGAGGAACAGCATCTCATATTTTCACTTGGGCCGCTTACAGCCCAGCGGTATGAATATTGATTTCTCTCACATTAGGTAGCCCCTGCATTCCCTCTCTCTCTCTATCCCTCCCCCACCCAAGTCACACTAGCTTCTCGGTATCACCTTACAAACAGCTAACAATGGCCTGTTTCCTTTATCATCTTAAGGGCCTGTCCCACTTGGCTGTCCTTCACGCGCCATTTACGCGACCTGCTAGCATGTGGGTAGCATGTGGGTAGCGCGGGACGGGCGCATGGAGTGGCGTGGAGGAGTGTGGACTTCGTCCTGAACTAAATCTTAGCGCGTAACTGATGGGTGATGTTTCGGGTCAAGACCCTTCTTTCAGACTGAAGAAGAGTGTCGACCCGAACCATCATCCATTCCTTCTCTCCAGAGATGCTGCCGGTCCTGCTGAGTTACTCCTGCATTTTGTGTTACTCCTCCTGAGTTACTCCTGCATCTTCAAATAACGTCTAGTGCTCCAGACAGCTGTGCGGACGCATGATGACATGCACGACTCTCGCTGGACAGTCGCGCGTCAGTCACTACCGACCTGTCGCGTAAGTGACGGCCCAAGTGGGACAGGCCCTTTACTTTTTTGCATATCTGTCTTTCGTTGTTCTTTATCTCTCCACATCACCGTCTATATCTCTCATTTCCCTTATCCCTAACCAGTCTGAAGAAGGGTCTCAGCCCGAAACATCACCCATTCCTTTTCTCCAGAGATGCTGCCTGTCCCGCTGAGTTACTCTAGATGTTTGTGTCTATCTTCTGTTTAAACCAGCGTCTGCAGTTTCTTCTTACACATTCCACAGTCACATCAACATGCTTCAACAACTTTACCAAACTGCGCACTAGGCAAAAGGTGTGTCAAAAAGCGATCCACACACTTACACTATCTTACATACACTGGGGATAATTTACAATTATAGAAAGCCAATTAACATATAAACCTGTACATCTTTGGAGTGTGGTATTCTCTCTAGTGCAATTTATTTTGTATGGTATTCCGATTACCTCACATACACAACACTAAGCCTGCTATGATGTAAAGTAATACAAATAACAATTTCAGGAGATAAATTCAATTAAAAAAAAATCAAACACTTACTATACCTGTATGTGAACGTTTGTGTAACTCGAGATTGCTTGGGTGCTTAAAGGTTTTCCCACATAGTTCACAACAATATTGCTTTAGCGACTGACAAATTTGTGACTGAGTATTTGAGTGGTCAAGAACTTCTACCGAGTCTGCCGCTGTTACACAGCCCGCCTGCACCAGGTCGACCCCAGTCAAAGGCGAGTCTGCTTGGCTCAGGTGTTCTTGGTCCTTTTCCCCGGCTTCGCTGCCTCGATTCTGAGTCTCTTTAGGCGGCTGTTTCGCATCCGCTTCATTCATTTGCACCATTTCAATTGCTTCATTCAATTTAGGTTGCGCAGACGCTGATTCAAGCGGCTTCTGGGATCTCAGGTACCCATACTTCTTCAGAGGGATTGTCTTTTTCAAAAGAGGCAACTGCCTAATAGGTTGAGGTTCAACGTTCACGGCACTCTGAGCAAAGGGCCACCTTTCTTCTGTGTGCATGGACATGGCTGATGAAGAGGGTTCCTGACCAACATTAGTGCATTCAGAATCATCAAGAGAAGACACATCCTTGGCAGTTACTGTTGCTCCTAAACCATCATCAAGTTCTTCTCTTCCATGTTCCCCTTGATTATTATTTAAAAAATGCGACAGCTTTTGATTAAACATCTCTTTACCATAACAATTGTACAACTTGGTGGCCTGCTGAGCATTTTGCTTCATTGGATAAACGGAAACATTTCTATCTGGAGGTCCAGGCGTTTGGTTCTGTAACGTGGCCGACATCTCAGTTTGGGAAATATCTGGGAGGGGTCTGAACAAAAGCCCCAATTCCTGTGCTTTATGAATATGATTCTGTATTCCAAATGAGCAGTCACGGCCTATCTCAGTAGCATCGCTGCCCTCCAGCATACTCTCGGTGTCGGTTGTCAGAGGCCCGTGTAGTGAAATGGTCCCAGCCGTTGGCAAGTTGCTGGTCCCATTGACAACACCAGCTGAAGCCTTGAGAAAAGTGTAACACATACTGAGCACATTTGGAACCTGCAGCCTCTGAGCAATGTCTAGTACTGCCTGGACATTTTCATGGGTAAGATCAAGTTGTGAAGTATACATAAAATCTAGAATCTGCCCAATGCCGCCAACATTTTTAATGTCCAAATGGAAGACGTCACGACTCTGGCCTGAAGAATTCTGAAATAGGGCCCTGAAAGGCAATAGATAAAATACAAAATTAACTTGAGCTAAAATATTTCATTAGGTTTCCCAAAACTATTTATTACAATAAAACCCTGGAGAAATGTACTTGTACAAAATTAGATCTTAAATTTTCACTGTAACTAAAGGCATTTTCTGCCCTTAATTCACTATGGCAAGGCAATTTAAAAGTTCACTTGATCATAAAAGGTTTAAGTTTAAGATTTTTATGATCATGTGTACCGAAAGTGCACTACAACCTCGATTTTTTAATTTTTTATTTAATTTATGTCGCCGAGCAGTTTAACAAACTTCTCCAGATGTAGCCTTACTGGTTGCATTATGGTCTGGTATTGCAATTCCAACAGGAATACACGAGGTTGTAGAGAGTGGTGGATTTAGCCCTGTCCATTTCAGCCTAGCTCAGCACAGTTTTCTCCGCCATCTATAGTACTGCCTCAAGAAGGTGGTGTCTTTCATCAAGAAACCCACCATCCAGGCTCTGCCCTCTTATTGCTGCCACCATCAGGCATGAGGTAGATAATCCTTAAGCACAACACCATCAGGTTCAGGGATACTCATCATGTTGTTGAACTGACCCACACAACACCAAACCTAACCAGCAACTACTCTATGGACCTGCATCTCTTACACTACTATGTCCTTATTTTCTACTTGTATTTTTCCGTAATATCTGATTTATCTAGTCTTTTTCTTTTCACCATTTTATAGAATATATGTGTAATATATATATTACATGGAGTTTATGTTTGAGTGCGTTGAGTCTATGTGCCATGATGCTGGTGTATCTTACCATACTGTGCCTATGACAATGAACTTGACTTGATTCTTGACTTGGGTGCAACAGTGCCACCCACTAGTCAGGTAGGTTTGAGAGGCAGAAAGCATTTGCAGGGTGTCGGGAGTTATGGGGAGAAGGCAGGAGAATGGGGTTAGGAGGGAGAGATAGATCAGCCATGATTGAATGGCGGAGTAGACTTGATGGGCCGAATGGTCTAATTCTGCTTCTATCACTTATGCCCTTATGACATAATCTAGTCACAGATTGAAGCTCTGATAAACCCTGATTCACTGATAAAATCTGAAGCTCTGATTCACCCTTGGAAAATAAAAGATCACGATCTACATGGAAGAGTGAGCCATGCATGACTGAGAATGCGACAAGCAGCTCTCTCCACAAGAGCAGGTGGAATAATCAAGATATGGTGGCGATAGACCAGCATCATTGAAAATGCAACTCAATGACACTATCCAGAAAGGCATGTACACAGGCTGAAAGAAGAGCCAAGGAGCTAAAGAAGAGATCTCCTCAGGAGGAGAGAGGCCTAAAAATTGGCTGAGGCAAGTGAACGTTAATAATAATATCTCCAGTAGTGGGTTTGTTAGACCTGCTGACAAAAATATCAGATGGGAATCACCTTGGATATGATGATCACAATTCTGTAAGTTTCAAGTTAGAAAGGGATAGGTTGGGCCACAAGTTAGGGATTGGTCAGGATATAAACTAATGTATATGGTAGGCACAGGCAGTTGCAATTAAGTAGGAAAGTACTTCAAAAAGAAATTAGGAGGACAAAAAGAGACCATGAAATGTTTGTGGAAAGTAAGATCATTAGGTCATAGTGATAGGTGTAGAATTAGGCCAGTCGGCCCACCAATACTCTGCCATTCAATCATGGCTGATATATATATCTCTCTTAGCTTTATTCTCCTGCTTTCTCCCCATAACCTCTGACACAAGTACTAATTAAGAATCTATCTATCTCTGCCTTAAATATATCCACTGACGGCCTCCACAGCCCTCTGTGGCAAAGAATTCCACAGATTCACCACCCTCTGACAAAATAAATTCCTCCTCATCTCCTTCCTAAAAGAACGTCCTTTAATTCTAAGCCAATGGCCTTTAGTCCTAGACTTTACCACTAGTGGAAACATCGTCTCCAAGTCCACTCTATCCAAGCCTTACACTATTCTGTACGTTTCAATGAGCTCCCCCTCATTCTTCTAAACTCCAGCAAGTACAGGCCCAGTGCCGACCAACGCTCATCATATGTTAACCCACTCATTGCTGGGATCATTCTTGTAAATCTCCTCCGGACCCTCTCCAGAGTCTCCAGTCCTAGACTCTCCCACGAGTGGAAACACCCTCTCCACATCCACTCTGTCCAAGCCTTTCACTATTCCGTAAGTTTCAAGATTGTCGAATTCCAAGTCATTCCATACGTATGTAAGCAGGAAGGGTGGATTCCCTTCAGAACCAAAAGAATAATCTATGTTGTCAAGATGCCTTTACTGTCATACGCACAAGTATGGCGACGTACCGGTAATTACAACATTGCATGCAGCAGCATCACAGATAACTCAAATAAACACATAATAACATACAAAGTACACAAATTCTACAAGACAATGAAGAGAAAAAGATTGTCCAAAAAACAAAACATTAATGCAAAATTAGAAAAGAAGTCCACGGTAGTGCAGGTCCACCACTGATTTTCTGGCACTTTTAATTCCAGATCCTTTGTGGATTATCCGTCATGCCAGACCAACAAAGATTATGGACTCCCAGAGGAGTCCAACGGTCCAGGAACGGCTCAGCGTAGTCACCATCGAAGGACTGATATTATATCCGCAAAGTCGGCAATGGGAAACGATCTGTCGTCTCTGGCCAGGCTGGAGCTCCTACAGTCATAGAGTGATACAGTGTGGAAACAGGCCCTTTGGCCCAACTTGCCCACACCGTCGAACATGTCCCAGCTACACTAGTCCCACTTGCCTGCGCTTGGTCCGTAACCCTCCAAACCTGTCCTATCCATGTACCTGTCTAACTGTTTCTTAAACGATGGGATAGTCCCAGCCTCAACTACCTCCTCTGGCAGCTTGTTCCATAAATCCACCACCCTCTGTGTGAAAAAGTTACCCCTCGGATTTCTATTAAATCTTATCTCCTTCACCTTGAACCTATGTCCTCTGGTCCTCGATTCTCCTACCCTGGGAAAAGACTCTGTGCATCTACCTGATCTATTCCTCTCATGATTTTGTACACTTCTATAAGATCTCCCCTCATCCTCCTACGCTCCATGGAATAGAGACCCAGCCTATTCAACCTCTCCCTATAGCTCACGCCCTCTAGTCCTGGAAACATATTCATAAATCTTTTCTGAAATCTTTCAAGCTTGACAATATCTTTCCTATAACATGATGCCCAGAACTGAACACAATATTCTAAATACGGTCTCACCAACGTCTTATATAACTGCAACATGACATCGCAACTTCTATACTCAAGACTTTGCCTTCCATCACAGTGAGGAGATTCACTGTGATGGATGTTTGTGTAAATTGTGTTGTGTCTTGGTACTTTTTCTTGTGTGTATGACTGCAGAAACCAAATTTTGTTTGAACCTCAATGGGGTTCAAATACTCTGACTGATGAAGGCCAAAGTGCCAAAAGCCTTTTTGACCACCTTATCTAACCTGCGATTCGACCTTCAAGGAACCATGCACTTGTACTCCTAGATCCCTCTGCTCTAAAACACGCCCCAGAGGCCTACCATTTACTGTGTAGGTCCTGCCCTGGTTTGACGTCCCAAAATGAAACACCTCACACTTCTCTGTATTTCTCTGTATTAGCCCTGGCCGGAGGAGGTAGCAAATTCGACCCACCGATCGGCCGAGGTCAGCTGTGGGAACGGATCTGCTGACTCCGACCAGACAAAGTCCCAGAGCCCCAGCCGCAGGCGGCAAATTCAACCCGCCGATTGACCACAGAAGTTGGCTATGAGAAAAGGATCTGCCAGAGTTCTAGAGAACCGATCGCAGGGGGATAATTTCGACTCGCTGATCAGCGCGGAGGTGGAGATTGGCCACCTTACTCGGCCTAAGTGCCACATTTTCAGGAGGACCTCTGAAGGGGATTTCAAGTGCACTCTCATGATTTTGTTCGGATTATGAGGATCAATTGCTGGAAAATTGGTGGTGAACCTGTACAAGATTGGTCTGTTGCATTCTGCCAAGATGGGATTAGGGTTGTGCAGGTTAGTTCAGAACCCAGTGGTTGCAGGGAAAGATCTGTAAGCGATAGGTTGAAAATGTCCTAGTGTGGACTCGGAGTCCAAGTTCATAGATCACTGAAGGTGACAGCACAAGTAGATAGGGTGGTAAAAAAAGGTGCTTTTTAAAATAAAATATAATTAAATTAAAATAAAAAAGTAAGCTTGCCTTCATTGCTAAAGGCATTGAATACAAAAATAAGTATGTCATGATGCAGCTCTATAAAACTTTGGTTAGGGTGTATTTGGAGTTTTGTGTGCAGCTCAGGGAGTGTGTGGACATGGTGCTAGATGTATATTTCTCATCTGTTTTAACTAAGAAGAAAGGTGTAGAGGATGAGTTCAGGGAGGGATACATTGGTAGTCTAGATATTCATATTCAGTTCTATGAAGGTGGCAATGTTAGATGTCATGGGAGGCCAAAGTGTGACAGAGATCTGTGCATGCTCTGTTGCCACTGCAGAGACACCAGAAGGACGGAGAAAAGCTAATACTATTAGAAACAAAGAACTGCTGATCACTGTTTTACAATAGGAGATACAAAGTGCTGGAGTAACTCAGTGCGTCAGGAAACATAGGCAGCATCTCCAGAGAACATGGAAAGGTGACGATTCGGGACGGAACCTCTCTTCACCCTGATTGTGTGGGGGGGGGGGGGGGGGACAGAGAGGGTAAGATAAATGGCAGAGCAGAGAGGAGGTACTGGAGAAAGCCGTGCAGGTTGATAGAGATGAGAGGTTTTTGATAGGCAAATGGTTAGAAAAAGCTGGAGATGAAAAGGCAGAAGGAGGGGGACAAAAGGATTGACGTCACAAATTAACTTGATTGAAGAGTTGCAAATTAACCATCTAACTCACTCAGGGGTGGGGGGGGGGAGGGGGGCGGGGGGTATACAGTTAATGGCGAGGCACGTAACAGCATTGATGTGCAGAGGGATCTTGGTGTCCAAGTTCATAACTTAGTGAAGGTGGCAGCACAAGTAGATAGGGTGGTAAAGAAGGTGTATGGCATGCCTGCCTTCATTGCTAGGGGCAATGAATACAAGACTCAGTATGTCATGATGCAGCTCTAAAGGAGCTGGTTAGGCCGCATTTGAGGTACTGCATGCAGCTCTGGTCACCCTTTTGAAGGAAACATGTGGAATCTTTGAAGTGGGTGCAGAGGGGGTTTCCCAGATTGCTGCCTGGTTTGGAGTTTCAGCTACAGGGATAGGTTGGGTAACATGCTTTGTTTTCTTTGGAATGTCGGATGTTCAGAAGAGACTTGATAGAAGTATACAAAATGAGAGGCACAGATAAGGTAGATAGTCAGAACTTTTTCCCATGGCAAGAATGAGGGGTGAAAGTTTAATGGAGATGTGCGGGGCAAGTTTTTTGTTTACACAGAGACTGATGGGGGCCTGGCACACATTGACAAGGGTGGTGGTAGAGGCAGATACAAAAGTGGTGTTTAGGGCTTTTAGACAGGCACATGGAAGTACAGGGAATTGAGGGATACGGATCATGTATAGGCAGATGTGATCAGTTTAACTTGGTGTCATGTTCGGCACAAACATTATGGGCCAAACGGCCCATTCCTGTGCTATACTGTTCTGCGTTCTATGGACAGATTTAATGTGAATTATTATTATTAGAACATTTGCAGATGACACAAAAATTGCAGGTATAGTGGATTATGAAGAAGGTTATCTGAAACTTCCAGTTCATTCAGATAGAAAATTGGGTAGACCATTAATCCCCGCGTGCAAAGTGGTGCATGTTGAGAAATCCAATAGAGGCAGACTTGTACATGGTAGGGCACCAAGGAACATTGATGAACAGAATGTCAATGGCATCCAAGTTCATATTCCATGAAAGTGGCGATATGGGTCAACAGAGGGGAGAAAATGGCATACAGATGCTTGCCTTTAAAGATGGGACATTATGCTACATCTATGCAAATCTTCGGTTCAGCCTTGAAATACTAGGAAGGATTATGTGGCGTTTTGGTGGCCACATGTTTGGAAAGATATGATTGCACTGGCCAGCGGGCAGAGGAGATTCATCAGGTTGTTGCCTCGATTGAACGACTTTGGTTATGGGAAGACATTGGATCAGCTGGGCTTGATTTCTCTGGATCGAAGGAGACTGAGGTATGACCAGATGGAAGTGTATAAAATTATGGGAGACATAGATGAGAGAAGGTAAAATCTTCTTCCCATGGCACTGCTTTCAAAAACAAGAGGTCACAGGTTGAAAGATGAAAAGAAGAAGATTGAAGGGAGTTCAGGGGGCAAGTAGTTATTTTTATATACAAAGAGTGGTTGATATCGGAAATACACTGCCATGGGAGTGATGGAATCAGATCCAATTAGCATGTTTACGTAGCATTTAGACAGAGAAAATGGCAAAGCACAGAAGGATGAGGTCCTAATGCAGGCAGATGGGATCAGTGTAGATGGCCATAAAGTGGGGTGGGGGAAACTTTTTTAATCTCTTTCCTCGACAGAGATGCGACTTTTCACGTGTCGTATCTCCGTCCGCACTGCGGACTTAACATCTTGGAGCTGGCGATCCCTTTGTCAGGGATCGACCTCGGAGCTCCAACCACGAGAGCCTGTGGACTTTAATAACTTGGAGCTTGTGGTCCCTGGTTAGGGACCGGCTTTGGGAGCTCCAAGCCGTGGGAGCTTCGACCGCCCCGATCATGGGAGCTACGATCGCCCTGATGTGGGAGCTTCGATCGCCGGCTGCGGGTGCTTCAATCGCCCCGACTGCGGATGGTTCGTCTACCTCGACTGCAGGAGAAAAGGAGGAAAGAAGATAAGACTTTATTGCCTTCCATCACAGAGGGGAATGTGGAGGAGCCGCTGTGGTGGATGTTTATGTCAGATTTTTATGTAGTTGTGTGTCTTGTTGCTTTTTTGGTATGACTGTATGGCAAATCAAATTCCTCGTATGTTGCAAAGCATACTTGGCTAATAAATGACGATTATGATTATGATTAAAGGGCAGTATTAATGCAGTGGGCCAAATAAACTGTTTCTGTGTCGCCATTTGGCTGATAAGGGGGAAAACAGAGAAATCAGTTCCTACAGTACTTTTGTTGTTCACAGAGTTGTTGAATAAAGCATAGACTGAGACAGTTCCAAGATCCAATGAGGCGTCTCAATACACACTAGTTCTAGTGATCTCAATCCAATGCAGTGCAACCAGGGTGAGACGAGAGTGACTTAAAATCATGGCCAAATGAAGATCCTTGGTGACCATCCAGAGATTAGGGAAGATGACTTTCTGGTTTCTAAACGAAAGGCTGGTAAGAGGAAAGGTCCCGTGTCTACCTAATACCAAGCCTTGGAAAGTTTGAAACATGCATGGTGTTGTAAAATCAGTGTATTGTTTGACAAGTTAACCAATTGTTAAATAAGTTAAATTGATATTGTGATTTCAACCACTTGTAGTATGAAAACAATAATAACTTGCCCCTCAGAACTCCTTTAAATCTTTTTCTTTTCACCTTTCAACCCGTGTCCTCTTGTTTATGAAAAACATTACTCGCATCAGTTGAAAATGTGAGACATGTAAACATGTTATCCAAATTTATTCATTGGTGACAATGCGATGCTCAGGAGTGTGGAAGACACAATATAAACATAGTCAAAGGCAGGCTTATATAAAAATAATGCAAAGATGTGTGGGGTTGTAGGTTAATTGCCCCTAGTGTGTGGGGAGTGGATGAGAAAGTGCAATAACATAGAACTAGTATGAGCAGGTAATCGATGGTCGGCATGGACTCCGCGGGCCAACGTTCCTGTTTCCGTGCTGCATATTTCAATCAATCATTCATGCCTTCTGCACATATGTTTAAAATAAGAAGTACAAGTTGTTCATACCTACCGGAAGTACTGGCTAAATGCTGCTAGCACATTCTTATGGGCCTTAAAGCAGACACCCTTCACCACCAGCATGCAGTCACAGAGAAAGCCCTGGATTCGCTGTTCATGAAGCTGCTGTAAAAGGTGGCAGCTGTGGCTTCCGAGGGATTCAGCTGCCATCCTTCAGCAAACCTAGAACAGGAAAATAAACCACTTCACAAGAGGCACGCAAAGATATAGAACCAATTGGAAGGCGATTTTATTTGTATAGCATTAGGAATCAAACACATCAAATAGAAAGGTATTTGGGGCTTAGTATGAATCCGTTTGCAATGTTTTTGTTGCAAGATATTCACATAAAAATATTGAACATTATTTGTCCACTTCCATCACATAAAATGGTTACTAATTAAATATCCTTGCATACACAATTCATTAAGACATATTTGTGAGCACATTATTGCTTTATTAAACCCAACATATGTTTTTAGGTGCTTGTTTATGCCAGAGTATAGTGCCAGACCCCTTCCTACTCACCGAGGCCTAGTTCTTGGCCTGACCTTCCCACTGGCCATGAGCCTTAGTTGCCATGCTCCCTTCAAACGTACCTATTTATTATACTTATGCCCAACAACTTGAAAAGAGCCACTTACAAGTGTTTTGAGTGTATTAATAGAAATAACAGTCCAGAAAATGTGCTTATGACGGTTTTACTGTGAATGCTGTTGGTCTATCCTGTTATTCTATTACATCCATATTCAAGTCAAGAGAGTTTATTGTCTTATATGTTCCAGATAGGACAATGACATTCTTGCTTCTAATCTATTCAGCATCTAAAATGCAAAACAGTATCATCCACAGGATTTTACTTTAGTTTAGTTTAGAGATACAGCACGGAAACAGGCCATTTGACCCACCATGTCCACTCCGACCACGATTCCGCACAATAACACTATCCTACACACACTAGGAACAATTCTACATTTATACATTCATACCAAGCCAATTAGCCTACAAACCTATACATCTTTGGAGTGTGGGGGGAAACCGAAGATCTCGGAGAAAAGCCACATGGTCACGGGGAGAACGTACAAACTCCATACAGACAGCACCTGTAGTCAGGATCGATGGAGTACAAACCATTGAAAAAGGCAGGAAGGGATATGGATAACATGTAGGCTGAGGAGATTAATTTGGCATCATGTTTGGCACAGGCACTGTGGGCCAAAGGGCCATTTCCTGTGCTGTACTGTTCATGTTTTAAGGATACTTAGATAGGAAAGGAGAAGAGGGATACGAGTCCAATGCAAGCAAATGGGATTAGAGTAAATTGGCAGCACAATTGACAATGGACAAGGTGGGCCACAAGAGCACATTCCATGAATTTATCCCAGTTGGCTGCCCCCTTTGTTTTTAAGTTGATTTATGATTTCCAAGGAATTCACAGCTTCTACAATTGAACATTTAAAAATAACTGCATTTGCCAGAGATCTGAAATAAAAACCGAAAAGAGAAACATAGAAAATAGGTGCAGGAATAGGCCATTCGGCTCTTCGAACCAGCACTGCCATTCAATATGATCATGACTGATCATCTAAAATTAATACCCCATTCCTGCTTTTTTCCCCATATCCATTGATTCCTTTAGCCCTGACTTAATTCTAACTCTCTTGAAAACATCCAGTGAAGTGGCCTCCACTGACTTCTGTGACAGAGAATTCCACAGATACACAATTCTCTGGGTGAAAACGTTTTTCCTCATCACAGTCCTAAATGGCCTACCCCTTATTCATAAACTGTGACCTCTGGTTCTGGACTTCCCCAACATCGGGAACATTTTTCCTGCATCGAGCCTGTCCAATACCATGTGCTCTAATTTTGCACACTGTGTGGGATCTTGTCAAAGGCTTATTGAAAGTTCAGATACACCACATCCACTGACTCTCCCTTATCCATTTACTTGTTAAATCCTTTAAAAAATCCAGAAGATTAGTCAAGCATGATTTCCCCTTCATAAATACATGCTGACTTTGACCGATCCTGTCACTGCTTTCCAAATGCGCTGCTATTACATCTATAATAATCGACTCAAGCATCTTCCCCACCACCGACGTCAGGCTAACTGGTCTATAATGCCCCGTTTTCCCTTTCCCTCCTTTCTTAAAAAGTGGGGTTACATTGGCTACCCTCCAGTCCACAGGAATTGATCTAGTCCATAGAACATTGGAAAATGATCACCAATGCATCCACGATTTCAAGGGCCACATCCTTGAGTACTCTGGGATGCAGACTATCAGGCCCTGGGGATTTATTTGCCTTCAGTCCCAACAGTTTACCCAACGCCATTTCCTGACTATTGTGGATTCCCTTCAGTTCCCTCCTCCAACTAGATCCTCGGTCCCCTGGTATTTCTGGGAGATTGTTTTGAGTCTTCCTTATTGAAGACTGAACCAAAGTACTTGTCTAACTGGTCTGCCATTTCCTTGTTTCCCAATATAAATTCACCTGTCTCTTGATTGTAAGGGACCTACATTTGTCTTCACTAATCTTTTCCTTTTTACGTATGTAAAGAAGCTTTTACAGTCCCTTTTTATATTCCCGCAAGCTTTCTTTCATGCTCTTCCCCCCCCTCTTAATTAACCCCTTAGTCTTTCTGGAGGAGAAACTCAGCAGGCCAGGCAGCATCTGTCTGATTGGTGTGTAAGAAAGAACTGCAGATGCTGGCTTAAATCGAAGGTAGACACAAAATGCTGTTGTGACTCAGCAGGTGAAGAAGTCTCGACCCGAAACGTCGCCCATTCCTTCTCTCCAGACATGCTGCCTCACCTGCTGAGTTACTCCAGCTTTTTGTGTCTACCATCTGTCTGATTGGTACTCTACATTGGAAATGCATTTCTTTCAAACTATAACAATACAAATGAGTATCTTTTTGTTACATATGTCATATGCAATTTTGTTTTGCACAAGACTGCACCTAAAGTATGCTGTGTAGATTTGGTCACCATACTTAATGAGTGATGTACTTACATGACATGCACTGCAGGAAAGGTTCATTCAGTTGATTCTAGGGAAGGAGGTTTATACATGAAGAAAAGTGGGCCGATGAGCACTGGTAGATAAAAGAATGAGAGGCGATATTAGCTAAACGTAACAATTCTACAATGGTTAACATGATGGATATGGGAAGGAGACGAGAACAACACGAGAAACAGAAAAAGGAACAGGACTTTTAGTTTTTTAATTTTAGAGATACAGGGTGGAATCATGGCCCTTTGGCCCACCGGGTCCGCGCCGACCAGTGATCCCGCACATTAACACTATCCTACACCCACTAGGGACAATTTTTACATTTACCAAGCCAATTAACCTAGAAACCTGTACGTCTTTGGAATGTGGGAGGAAAACGTTCGGAGAAAACCCACGCAGGTCACGGGGAGAACGTACAAACTCCGTAGGGGTTGGACAGGCTAGATGCAGGAAGATTGTTCCCGATGTTGGGGAAGTCCAGGACAAGGGGTCACAGCTTAAGGATAAGGGGGAAATCCTTTAAAACCGAGATGAGGAGAACTTTTTTCACACAGAGAGTGGTGAATCTCTGGAACTCTCTGCCACAGAGGGTAGTTGAGGCCAGTTCATTGGCTATATTTAAGAGGGAGTTAGATGTGGCCCTTGTGGCCAAGGGGATCAGGGGGTATGGAGAGAAGGCAGGTACGGGATACTGAGTTGGATGATCAGCCATGATCATATTGAATGGCGGTGCAGGCTCGAAGGGCCGAATGGCCTACTCCTGCACCTAATTTCTATGTTTCTATGTTTCTATGTACAGACAGCATCCATAGTCGGGATCGAACCCGGGTCTCCGGCGCTGCATTCGCTGTAAGGCAGCAACTCTACCGCTGCGCCACCACGACCATATGACACATATTTTAACTATAAGGGAGTCATTCAACACAATCATGGCTGATCATCTATCTCAATACCATAGTTTTGCTCTTCATACACATTGGTGCCTTTTGTGTCTCGAAATGTATAAATCTCCTAACCTTAAATAGAAAGGAGAAATGGTAGAAAATTCCACAGAGTTACCATTCTCCAAGTGAAAAAGAGTCTTCTCGTCATAGTCCGACATGCTTTTCTTTGTAATTTGGTCTGTTATCCCTCATTCTAAACACCACAGCCCAGGGAAACATCCTCCCCATATCCAGTGTTTTAGCCTGAGACATAGAAACATATAAAATAGGTACAGGAGCAGGCCATTCGGCCCTTCGAGCCAACACCACCATTCAATATGATCATGGCTGATCATCCAGAATCAATACCCCCCGTTCCTGCTTTCTCCAATTTTGGAAGTTTCACATAAAGCAGAGTAAATATAAATCTAGTGCATCCAACCTCTTCTTGTAAGACTGTTCTGCCATCCCCAGAATCAGTCAAAGGGTGGAGTAGAAAGAGGTGGCATTGAGGACAAGCGTCGATCAACCACGATTTTGTTGAATGGCAGAACAGGTGTGAGTGGTCTATTTGCTTACTCCTGCTCCAGTTTCTATTTCTTTTGTTCTATGAAAACACATTGGTATCGGTTAATTATAGCCATATGTATGAAAATTGCGCGAAAAACATTGTTTGCATGCTATCTTGCAAATCATACAATGCACAAGTGCAATCAAGTCACACACAAGTCAACAGCAAGCACAAAGATAAAAATACCAGTGCAGAATAGAGTGTTATGGCGTCACAGTTAGTGAATGCATAGTAAATTATCTCAGATACAAGTCCAAGCTTGATAATTGAAATATGACATTTAAAGTAGCATGTCACCAGATCTTTGTATATATTCATAAAGTTGTGCTGCTTATGAGGATTCTAGTATTAAGTAGAAGACAAACTTAAAATAACCATCTCATTATCAGGCTGGAAGGATGCAACAAGTGGAATGCCCCAAGAATCAATTCTTGGCTCTCAATCTGCAGAAGGGTCTGGACCCGAAACGTTGCCTACTTCCTTCGCTCCATAGATGCTGCCTCACCTGCTGCGTTTCTCCAGCATTTTTGTCTCCCTTCTATTTTCCAGCATCTGCAGTTCCTTCTTAAACATTTTACCATTTATATTTGAATCATGGAGCAAAAGGTAGAGTGCAAGGTATCCAGCTTTGAAAAAAGGTGGAGAGTATGTTGCAATGCGGATGTTTGGATTCAGCAACAGGACACTTGAGTGAGTGGGCAAAAACTACAGATAGACCTTAATGTGGCAAAGTGTGAGGTCATGCACTTCGATAAAAATAATCTAAATGTGGAGTTTGCAGATGAACATAGTACAGAAAGATCTTGGTGTTGGGTGACGTTTCGGGTCGAGATCCTTCTTCAGAATGAGAGTCAGGTGACAGAGATAAGGAAGGGTGAGGTGTGAAAGCAAGACATCAAAGGAGAAGGGGATCATGAAAAATGTGCAATAGATCATTGTTAGCTAGGGGAAGGTGACAACGAAGCGTACGGAGATAAAATTTGGTCAGGTGGACAGTCAGACTGGTCGGAGAACTAGGATGGGGGAGGGATGGAGAGAGAGGAAAACCAAGGGCTAATATTCATACCACTGGGGTTAATATTCATACCACTGGGGTGTTAATTTTTCATCCCCAGCGGTCATCTCCTTTAATGCTTTGCTTTCACACCTTATCCTTCCATATCTCTATCTCCCTCTCCTCTGACTCTCAGTGTGAAGAAGGGTCTCAACCCGAATCGTTACCGATTCCTTCTACCCAGAGATGAAGTCTGTCCAGCTGAGTTACCCTCACATTTTGTGTCTATCTTCGGTGTAAGCCAGCATCTGCAGTTCTTTCCTACACAAGATCTAAGTGTTCTTCCGTATGGGTCATAAAATGTTAGGAGGCAGATGTAACGGGTGATTAGGAAAGCGGTAAGCACGTTGGTCTTTGTGGGAAATGAGTTGGAATTTAGAAATGGTCAAGTATTGTTACAATTGTACAGGGTTGACAAAAAAAGCTGGAGAAACTCAGCGGGTAAGGCAGGAGCGAAGGAATAGGCTACGTTTCGGGTCAAGACCGTTCTTCAGATTGTACAGGTTATTGACCAGGCCAACAACTGGAGTAGTGTACACAGTTTTGGTCTCCCTATTTAAGGAACGATATACTAGCAATGAAGGCAGGCAAAAAGGGATTCACAGTCATTTCCTGGGATGGGAGCCTATATCAGAAATTGGATCAACTTTTGTAATATAGCAGAATGAGGGATGACCTTATTGAAACATTGAAGATCCAGCAGGGACAATGAAAATGTAGATGTTGAAATGTTTTTACTGGAGAGAGGAGCTTGAACACGAGAACACAGTTCCAAGTAAGAGGATGATAATTTAAAACTGAATTGCATGGGAACCTCTGTCTGCAGAGGTTGGCAAATCTTTGGAATTGCTTACCTCTGATGGATGTGGAGTATAGGGCATTAGTGCCACATAAGGAGATGGTAAATACACTTTGAAAAGATCAAGGAATTGAAGGCATAGACTTAGAGAGCGGCATGGCATGAACGGGCAGGATAGGTTAGCCTCCCCCTGCAACTATTTTTCCATATTTTTGAAACAATATATTTAATAATGTAAAATAAATCTCACATGCCATCACTGATTTCTATCCAAAGCCCGTTTGGATTGTCCAGGTTTCCTCATGACAGCAAAGGAGGCTGCTTCAACCTCTGATCTATAGAGTACATTGTTTTAATAGATTAAAAAGATACAAAGATTTCAGGAACAGGATTACACCCAAAGTAGTGTTTACAACATTTAAACTAAGCAACATGAGATACACTGTGGATGACTTGATTATAATAATGTGTTCTTAGGCCCCCTTTGGTCGTGGCTGACCATGGGTGACTCCATGGTGCTATTCCCTATATGGAGGACGCCAATGCGTGACTTTGTTTAACGTGTGGAGACTGGTGCACAGACAGCCACCCCACGGTCCTTGACAGATCTGGGTCAGGATCCAGTGGCATGGAGTCCAAGACGACCGGAGACCCTTTTCTGTTGCAGCCTTCATCCGTCTTCTCAGCCGTTGTGACGCTCCACTAAGGTCAGCCATCGCCCTCCGCCTATTCCACCATTGAGGTCTTGGTTGGATTGCTCTTTGTCAGGGACCTCCCGCCATGGGTGGCCCTACCAAGAGCATAGCTCCAAGGCATCGCTCTCAAGATCTCAGGACCACACAAGCTTCTCCACCACGACAAGGTAACAATCCACAGAGATTAATAATGTGTTATCTTTCCACTAACTGGTTAGCATGCAACAAAAGTTGTTCAACTGTACCTGGGTACACGTGACAATGAACTAAACTGAACTAAAGGTCAGAGTAATCCATTCCCTTGGGGCAATTCATTGTAGGTAATTAACCCATCAGCCCATCTTCAGGCTGTGGTAGGAAACTGGAACACTAGGAGAAACCCATGCAGTCACAGCCACAATGATGACAATGAAGGATTGAATTGTTAGTTACACAAATGCGCCATTCAAAATCAACGTTAAAAATAAAAAATATTGTCACTACTCAGCAAGTCCACAGAAAGAGTTTCGAATTTAACATTTAAAAGTGATGACAGCCAGTCTAATGGGTGACGTTTCGGGTCGAGACCCTTTTTCAAACTGTCTGAAGAAGGGTCTCGACCCGAAACGTCACCCATTCCTTCCCTCTGGAGATGCTGCCAGTTACTCCAGCATTTTATGTCTATCTTTGGTAAATAACCAGCATCTTCAATTCCTTGTGTGGAAAAGAACTGCAGATGCTAGTTTAAATCGAAGATAGACACAAAATGCTGGAATAACTCAGTGGGACAGGCAGCATCTCTGGGTGAGAAGGAATGGGTGATGTTTCGGGTCAAGACCCTTCTTCAGACTGTCGATTAGCAATTCCTTCCTACACAGCCTGTCTGATGAAAGGTTATTGAACAGAATCAGTAACTCTGTTCCTCTCTCCACAGTTGCAGTCCGACCTGCTGAGTACGTCCACCATTCACTGTTTTTATTCCAGATTTTCAGCACCTGTAGACTCTTGGTTTTGGACCCAAGGCTACTTCGTTTTAATTGATTAAAAAGATCCAATAACTTCAAGAATAGGATCACGCCCAAAATTAGTGATTACAACATTTTAAACGAGTGACATGAGATTCATTGCATGGTGGGTTTAAATGTATTAAACTTCACATTTCTTCTTCACAAGTTCTAATTCCGCGCCCGTCTCTTACCCTCAAACATGTTTCATCTTCTCCTCTCCCGGACTAGGGGTTTTCTCCTCTGGTTGGGCTTCCAGGGCAACAATTGTGAAAGAGGCCCAACTGGGATGATGAGCAAGGAAGACCAACCACGACCACCACCACCAACCACGACCACCACTACCAACGATGTGGATGGTGGGACTCGAATGGTAACACGAAGGGGGTGGCAATGGAAGCTGGCTGCACCTTTCTCGACAACGGCTGCATCAGAATGGGTAGGAAGGGGCTGCAGATGCTGGTTTACACCGTGGATGGACACACAACCCTGGAGGAGCTCAGCGGGACAGGCGGCCCCATCTCTGGGAGAGAAGGGACGGGTGCAATCAGAATATAGCAACACGTAAACAAAGCTGGAGTAAGTTGCTTGCTGCTTGCTGCTGCTGCTGCTTGCTGCTGATGATGGTGATGATGTTCAATGCACCCTGTTATGTGGAGAAGAGCAGGGCGGTGGCGGTGGCGTTAGAGATGGTGATGGGGGGGACCGACAAGGCCGGGCGGCCCACGCTCGATCTTCAGCCGAGATGCTGCCGACAAGTCCTCTCGCCTCCACTTTCTCTGCCTGACTCACCCTTCTTCAGCATCCCTGGCTCCTGCCTCCCTTGGCAGCACAGATCCAAACACACACACAACACACACAGGAACCTGAGTCCGGGGTCAGGCTGGGTGGAGGAGAGGGAAGGATTACAACGTTGTTCTCTGTTCCGGTGCCACACGTGGAAAGTGTTCGGGTTCATTGCTGCTGCTGCTGCTGCTGCTGACGGCGGGGTGTTGGTGGCAGCTCCACTGGTAAGCAAGGGTAGACCAGTCGTTGCTGTTTGTGCTTTTGTTTTTTTTGGTGTGTGTGTGGTTGTAAGAGTGAATGTTACATAGAAAAAATAGGTGCAGGAGTAGCCCATTCCAGCCAGCACCGCCCATCCAATATGATCATGGCACATGGTGTTCTGGAGCACTGTCAAGAATCAAGAGTGTTTTACTGTCAAGTGTCCCAGATAGAAATAGAACAATTACATTCTTACTTGGTGCAGCACAACAGAACAGAAGTGTGTGTGTAAGGCAGTACATATATATATATACACACACATACTCAAAAAACAAATAATAGTGCAATAATAATAATATTAATAATAGTCTATTGAAGTTCAGAGCTTATTTGAGGTTGTAGTGTTTAATAGCCCAATGACTGCAGGGAAGAAGCTGTTCTTGAACCTGGACGTTACAGTTTTCAGGCTCCTTTTCCTTCTTCCCGATGGCAGGGGTGGAATGAGTGTGTGGGCAGGGCGGTGTGAGTCTCTGATGATGCTGGCTGCCTTTTTGAAACAGCGACTCCGATAAATCCCATCGATGGTGGGGAGATCAGAGCCGGTGATGGACTGGGCAGTGTTCACAACTTTTCAAAACTGTATGACTGCTCGCATCGCCCCCTTCCCATCAACTTTTATGTCTCTTAACAGATTCTGAAACCATCCACGAGTTAATACATTTCTGAAGCCTTAAGATCGGCATCACACGATGTTCTTTGCCTTTTATTAAATAGCATTCTCTCAATCTTAGCTGCAGCAGTAGAATTTTCCAAACTCTATTTTCTGATCTTTATTTCATGGTTGCTGATGGACCAAAAAGTAGAAGGTGAATGAAGTGTAGACCTAAAATTTATAACATTAACGATGGGACTATTGTTTAAAGTAAAATCAGGCTAAATTAATTTAATCGTTTAGGACCAAATATGTTTAAAACATATGCTTGAGATTAAAAGTAAAAAAAAACCCCCAACAGAATAGTCACCCATTGAAACATCACCATTCCTTCTCTCCAGAGATGCTGCCTGTCCCACTGAGTTACTCCAGCATTTTGTATCCCTCTTTAAGAATAGTTCACTGTTGGCTGAGGGGAAGGTGACAATGGGGCATACAAGCAGTAACATTTAATCAGGAGGATATTAAAACTAATGGGAGAACTAGGGTGGGGAGGGAGGGATGGAGAGAGAGCGAAAGAAAGGGTTACTTGAAGTTAGAGAAATCAATATTCATACCGATGACAGACACAAAATGCTGGAGTAACTCCGCAGTACAGGCAGCATCTCTGGAGAAAAGGGATGGGTGATGTTTCAATGGGTGACTTTACTGTTGGGCCGTTTGTTTTGTTTAACTTTTAGTCTCAAGCATATGTTTTAAACATATTCGGGCCTGAATGATTTTGGCCTGGTTTTATTTTAAATAATACTCTCATCATTAATGTTATACATTTTAGGTATGTACTTCATTCACCCTCTACTTTTTGGTCTATCTGTAAGCTTGGAATAAAGAAAGTTTCGAAAATTCTATTGCTGCAGCTCAGAGTGAGAGAATGCTTTCATAAAGGCAAGGACATCAAGTTATGCTGATCTTAAGGCTCAGAAATTTATTAACTCGTGGATGGTTTCAGAATGTAAGACATCAACTATTGAAGGGGGAGTGATTGGTTGCTGGTGGGATTGTCACTGATGTCTTTTGGTGGAAAAAATGAATTAATTTGACCCTGCTGTATCCCAATATACTATATGGCAAATAAATATTTTTCATTGTATTGTAAGGCAATGCAAAAAACAGGGGCAGATTCCAGATTACAGCATGCTTGGCTAGGATACAATATGGAGGGACATTTGGCATGTCCCTAAACCTTTTACCTCACCTCCTCCATCATCACTTCACTACATCCCATGTCTAAATAATGTTCCCCAGTAACATCATCCAAAGTATAATTTTCCATGATTATAGCCTTCACACTCAGCTACAGATTACTGCCAATTCTTTAAACCCTCTCATCAGACTGCTTGTGCAACATCTAGGATCTGAGTGGACATTTTGTATAACTTAACCTTATTTTCAAGACAAATCACAAATTCTCCCACTAACCTTTTTGGTGACATGAGGCATGAAAATAGGCCCTTTGGCCAACCAAGTCTTTGCCAACCTTTAATTGCCCTAATCCCTTAAACCCTTCTTCGTCACCTATCCATGTTCTCCAGAGATCCTGTCTGACCTGCTGAGCCACTCCAGCATTTTGTGTCTTCTTTTATAAGCCAGCATCTGCAGTTCCATGTTTCTATACTTAGCAT
This sequence comes from Leucoraja erinaceus, assembly GCF_028641065.1. Lineage (NCBI taxonomy): Eukaryota > Metazoa > Chordata > Chondrichthyes > Rajiformes > Rajidae > Leucoraja > Leucoraja erinaceus. The sequence goes on along the minus strand of NC_073377.1, from coordinate 140,703,947 downwards.
TGTTCTTATTCTTAACAGCATGCAACATACAGTTTACGGACCCTTTCCATGAATTATCAGTGACATTTCTCTTTATAAATTGTGCCATTTTTGTGGACAAGGATTATTACCCTGAGCAATATGAGAGGAAGCTGGATGCTAATCTGAGTGGAGACACAAGAGACTCCAGGTGCAGGAATCCTGAGCATAAAGCAAAATACTGAAGGAACTCAGCAAGTGAGGCAGCATCTGTGGAGGGAATGGACAGACAACATTCTGACCTGAAATGTCATCTGACCATTTCCTCCATGGATGCTGCCTGACTTGCTGAGATCCTCTGAAGAAGGGTTTCGACCCGAAACGTTGCCTGTTTCCTTTGCTCCATAGATGCTGCCTCACCCGCTGAGTTTCTCCAGCATTTTTGTCATCCTGAGATCCTCCAGCACTTTGTTTTATGCCAATATTAGTTATAAATTGATAAATGACGGGATGAGCTGTGAACGCAGTCTTCCAGAGAATCGGCTACATGTGCCTTACCAACATATCATAGTTGATCTTGAAAGTGAAGGTTAGAATTTTGAAAGCAACCTTAAAATCAGTATTGAACTTGGCCATTCATCCTCACCCGGTAATGTCCAGGTAATCCACTAGTTTTTTTACAAAAAATGTCATGTCTTGGCTTCGACAGGAGTGAAAAACAGAGCCTGTTGGTTTCGAAATCTAGAGCTGATATCTAGAATAAAACAAAATGGTCTTCTTTACCTGCAATGGATGTGGAGAGTCTGTGAAGAAAGCTCAAGTGGAAAAACATTTTAATATCTGTCGGAGCTGCTCATGTTTGTCATGCATTGACTGTGGCAAGGACTTCCGGTAAGCATTTGGTGTATAGTTTGTTTGTATATTATATTTTGTTTGAATTTAAAGTTTTTACTGTTATTTCCTCTACTTTCTTCTTATGTGTACCTGCATCACAAATCAGGCATTAAACGCAGGGAGTGAACAACCTGCAGTCAGGTTACTGCATAAGGTACCTTAAGTGTTAAAGGTTATAGAAACATAGAAAATAGGTGCAGGAGTACGCCATTCGTCCCTTCGAGCCTGCACCGCCATTCAATATGATCATGGCTGATCATCCAAATCAATATCCCATGCCTGCCTTCTCTCCATACCCCCTGATCCCTTTAGCCACAAGGGCCACATCTAACTCCCTCTTAAATCTAGCCAATGAACTGGCCTCAACTACCTTCTGTGGCAGAGAATTCCACAGATTCACCCCTCCCTGTGTAAAAAATGATTTTCTCATCTCGGTCCTAAAAGACTTCCCTCTTATCCTTAAACTGTGTCCCCTTGTTCTGGACTTCCCCAACATCGGGAATAATCTTCCTGCATCTAGCCTGTCCAACCCCTTAAGAATTTTGTAAGTTTCTATAAGATCCCCCCTCGATCTTCTAAATTCTAGCGTGTACAAGCCAAGCCTATCCTGTCTTTCTTCATATGAAAGTCCTGCCATCCCAGGAATCAGTCTGGTGAACGTTCTCTGTACTACCTCTATGGCAAGAATGTCTTTCCTCAGATTAGGAGACCAAACCTGTACGCAATACTCCAGGTGTGGTCTCACCAAGACCCTGTACAGCTGCAGTAGAACCTCCCTGCTCTTATATTCAAATCCTTTTGTTATGAATGTATTTATATTAATGTACTGTAGACAGCTCTATATTTATTCTTCAGTCTTGGGGACAGCACTAGGTTTCATTTAGCTGCCGTTCATTGCAGTACATTACAGTATAATTGAGATGATAAACTCTTATTGGTGCTATAATTTAATGAGTTGAGGGCCTGTCCCACTTTCACGACCTAATTCACGACCTCTGCCGAGTTTGCCCTTGACTCATACTCGCAGCATGGTCGGTAGGAGGTCGTAGGTAGGCCGTAGATAGGTCGTGACGTTAGTCGTAGGTATTCGTGGCATCAAGTAGGTCGGGGCGTTTTTCTAGCCTGATGAAAAATGTCCACGAGTAAAAAACGTCGTGAATTAGGTCATGAAAGTGGGACAGCCCCTTTCGTGAGTTTGTGCCGTCCATATTCATGCCAATCTTTTTTGTGCATCTACACTAATCCCATTTGAACATTAGGCCCATATGACCAATTCTTAGTCAAGTGTGTGACCAAAAAGATTCAAAAATTGTGGAATACGTCTCTTCTAATTCTGAAAGCATAAGAGGTATATTGTTTTGTACTGCATATGATTCTTTTTTTTGGTTTATCAAGTGAAATTTTTTACATGTTATGCTGACAATGTTTGTTTAGGGTCAGAGATCAAATATCATTGGTCACGTATGCGACCTCACACGGAAGCATTTTACAAACTGAATTTTAAAAAGCTAGAATATTCATATCTTTAGCATACATGCATTATAGTTCTGTAGGTAGGAAAATAGCAATGAATAAGATTAATCTCTTACAAGAATTTGTTTATGTATCACTTTGTGATGACATCTGGTCACGTGTGTGGCATTTTGGTTCACTTTCCAAAGAATGGGTCATACACTGCTATGCTTTTTCAAAGTGTATATCAACCATATTGACTGCCTCCATCACTTACTCTGGCAGTGCATTTCCGGATATGAACCATTCTCTATGTGGAAAAACCTTACTTTCAGATACCCTTTAAAACCCCTCTCCTTCGCTTTAAATCTTAGTCCCATTGTTTTTGACACACTTACTGAGGCAATAAAATTCTGACTACATAACCTGTATATGCCTCTCATAATTTTCTAAACGTCTGTCGGGTCTACATCGGTGAGACCAAGCGGAGGCTGAACACCTCCGCTCAGTTCGCAATAACCAACCTGATCTCCCGGTTGCTCAGCACTTCAACACCCCCTCTCATTCCGAATCCGACCTTTCTGTCCTGAGCCTCCATGGCCAGAGTGAGGACCACCGTAAATTGAAGGAGCAGCACCTCGTATTTCGCTTGGGCAGTTTGCACCCCAGCGGCATGAACATTGACTTCTCTAATTTCAGGTAGTCCTTACTATCTCTTTCTTCTCAGCTCTCCCTCAGCCCTCTGGCTCCATCTGTTCCTTTCTTCTTCCCTCCCCCCTACCCTCACATCAGTCTGAAGAAGGGTTTTGGCCCGAAACGTTGCCTATTTCCTTCGCTCCATAGATGCTGTCTCACCTGCTCAGTTTCTCCAACATTTTTGTCTACCTCAGGGCACCATCGTGTTTGGGACACAGCAAAATCATGCAAATGAAAGTAGTCATGTTTAGTATTTTGTTGCATATCGTTTGCATGCAATGACTACTTGAAGTCTGTGATTCCTGGACATCATCAGTTGCTGGGTGTCTTCTCTGGTGATGCTCTGCCAGGCCTGTATTGCAGCCATCTTTAGCTTATGCTTGTTTTGGGGGCTCGTCCCCTTCAGTTTTCTCTTCAGCATATAAAAGGCATGCTCAATTGGGTCAAGAATTGACCATTTTTTAGCTTTGAAAAACTCCTTTGTTGCTTTAGCAGTTTGTTTGGGATCATTGTTTTGCTGTAGAATGAACTGCCTGTCAATGAGTTTGGGGCATTTGTTTGAACTTCAGCAGATAAGATGTGTCTATGAGTACTTTCAGAGTACAGTATTTGAGTTTTTAAACTGAAGTTGACCCGTATAAGTACAATTAATAACAATTGCTATAATGAACCATGTCTCTAACTTATTCTTTCCTTCAAATAGAAAACAACAATTTGTCTCAAAAATAAATTTGTGAGGCAGCAAAATTTGATTTGCTATGCATGTTTTGGTGTCTAGGGTGTACTTTCACCTTAAGGCCATGATTTTGGGGTTTATAGAACCCACTTGACTTATAGTTGGGTGTTTCCAGAACCTTTGTACTCAACATGGCGGACTGCAGGGGTGATGCGCCGTTGTGTATGGCTGCTCCGCCGGCAGTCCGTCCTTTCACCGTTTTTTATTTTTGTTTTTAGTCCTGTCAGAACATAATGTTTCTTGCAGGTCTTCATTTATGTGGTGGGTGGGGGGAGGGGAAGGGGGAAACTATTTTAACCCCAGTCCTACCTGGTCGGAGATGCGGTTTTCCTCCAAACCGCATCTTCGTCCTCTCTGTGCGACCTACCATCGAGCTGGAGCAGCGCTGGAGCGGCGTTTCCTGCCGGGACTACAGCTTCGCCGGCGGTGCAGATGCTGGGACACCAACATGGAGTGGGCGATGCCTTACCGGGTCGCCTTGCGGTAAGCTCCGGGGCACTGTGACCGCCGACTGGGACATCGTTGAGCTGCGACTACAGAGCGTCCAGCCGCGGGGGGGCGGCACTGGATTTACAGCACCGCGGAGCCTGGGATCCGAGATCGCCAGAGTCGGAGGTCCGGCCAGCGCGGCCTGTGAACTTTGGACATTGCAGTCTTCGGGGAGGAAGCGGCCGCTTCAGTCCAAGCCGCTGAAGGATGTTCACCCGACGCCGATGATCCAGCTTCGCGGCAAGAGGGCCTGAAAACACCGGGTTGGCTGAGGAGGCCAGATATAGACCCCGACCTCGGGTGGACTATGAGGAGGAGAACTGGATATTTTCAGTGCCTTCCCTCACAGTGAATTCTGCTGTGGGGGGACGTTTCTTGTTGATTTCTATAGTGTACTGTTCTGTGTCTTTTTCCTTTTTTTCTTTTTCTTTTTTTATTTTGTATGAATTTGTGACATTGAATCTATTCAATTAATTTGATCAATCTCTGTAAAGCACTTTGGTTCAAAGTGATTTTGTTTAAAAGTGCTATATAAATAAATATTATTATTATTATTATTATTATTATTATTATTATGAAAAAGCTACTTTTCTTAACTAAACCAGGTTCGCTTCTTAATAAACAGACACCACACAAATTGTTTGGTAGACCAGTTCAAAACTTTACTTAACATCGGCCGATGAAAGGGAGCGAGAATTCCAGCTAAGTGACCAATGTAGACACTCAACTGTCCTCGGTTCCCTTCCCTGAACAACAGAATTACATTGCATTAAATAGGGTTTTTTTGTCCCCTTAGCACATTCCACAGACATTAGTCATGGTCAGAGGTACAGGAAAAGGTTTCCACAGAATGCATCACATCAAAGGCCTTTTGTTTACATGGTACAAGATATACTAAAAACATTGGCCATTTGTTTTAGGTCATTTTATCTTCAACGAGATCACCCTAGCTCTTTTCGCTGCTTCCTCTCTGTCACTTGGTCCCTCATAAACATAGGCCATTTGGTTTATGGCATCTTATCTTTCCACTTCCCTGGTTCCTCTCTCGTCACTTCGCCCCTCATAAACATTGGCCATTTGTTTTATGGCATCTTACTTCAAAGATGTGAGTAGCTATTTCTTTCTCTGTCACTTCCTCACTTGGGAGACAATGTTATGGTATTTATTATCCCACACACTGCAACCTGAGGCAAGCCTAATTTGACACGAAATATAAGCTGTAAGCTAGCCCAGAAACCTATTTTAATTTTTTCTTATTTTTGTAACTTTATTCGGCTTCATCATCTATACACTTCAGAATTCATTATGCCACTACCATCGGCATTTGTATCATCAATGAAGACAGGTGAGCCAGTACCTTCAGCAGCCATACATGCCCAGGCTATAACACCCCCACCACCGTGTTTCACAGATGAGGTGGTATGCTTTGGATCTTGGGCAGTTCCTTCTCTCTTCCATACTTTGCTCTTGCCATCACTCTGATATAAGTTAATCTTCGTCTCATCTGTCCACAAGACCTTTTTCCAGAACTCTGGTTGCTCTTTTAAGTACTTGGCAAACTGTACCCCAGCCATCCTATTTATGAGGCTAACCAGTGGTTTGGATCTTGCAATGTAGCCTCTGTATTTCTGTTCATGAAGTCTTCTGCGGACAGTGGTAATTGATAAATCCACACCTGACCAGAAGAGTGTTTCTGATCTGTCCGACAGGTGTTTGGCGATTTTTCTTTATTATAGAGAGAATACTTCTGTCATCAGCTGTGGAGATCTTCCTTGGCCTGCCAGTCCCTTTGTGATTAGTAAACTCAATAGTGCTCTCTTTCTTCTTAATTATGTTCAAACCAGTTGATTTTGATAAGCCTAAGGTTTGGCTGATGTCTCTAACAGTTGTATTCTTGTTTCTCAATCTCTTTGATGGCATCTTTGACTTTCATTTGCACAACTTTGGTCCTCATGTTGATAAACAGCAATAAATGTTTCCAAAGGTGATGGAAAGCCATGTGTCCCAAACATTATGGTGCCCTGAAATGGGGGGACTATGTATAAACACTGCTGTAATTTCCACATGGTGAAACCAAAATGTATAAAAATGCCCTTTCATAAAATTTGACAATGTGCACTTTAACCACATGTGATTTTTTTTTTATTACAATTCTCAAATTGTGGAGTACAGAGGCAAATAAATAAATGATGGGTCTTTGTCCCAAACATTATGGAGAGCACTGTACATTCACATCCAAATTAGCACACCCATTTTTTTATTTTTAGTGAGTTAAAAGTGTTTGTTTTGGAGGTCTTCTAGTCTTTTATGTGGTGGGCGGGGGGGAGGGGGAGGGGAAGGGAGAAACTTTATTTCCTAGTCCCTACCTGGTCAGAGAGGCGGCTTCCCTCCGAGCTGTTTCTTCGCCCGCTTCTCGCGGCCTACCATCAGACTGGAGCGGCGTTTCCTGTCGGGATCGGCCAGAACCCCAGCTTCGGCGGCGGCACAGCGCTGGGACACCATCACGGAGCGGGCGATGCCTTACCCGGGTCGCCGTGCGGTGGGCTCCGGAGTGATGTGACCGCCGACTCCAACATTGAGGAGCTGTGGCTGCGGGCGTCCAGCCGCGGGCGATGCTGGATTTAAAACACTGTGGAGCCTGGGATCCGAGATCACCAGAGTCGGAGCTCCAACCAGCGCGGCCTGAGGACTTCGTGTGTCACAGCCTCCGTGGAGGAAGTGGCCGTTCCAGACATTCCAAGCCGCTGAGGAGTGTTCACCCGATGCCGGAGTTCCGTCTTCCCGGCAAGAGGGCCTGAAGCATCAGGCTGACGTAGCGGCGACTGCGGAGGCCACAATAGGCCCGACTATGGATGAACAGGGAACGGGACTGGACGTTACTGGACTTTGCTGCCTTCTCCCACAGTGGGAACCATTGCGGGGGGATGTTTTTATGTTTATTGTTAAATTCTTTAATGTTGTGTCTTATCTTTATGCGTGTGCTGCAATGGCACGTCAAATTTCACTACATTTATTGGTGTATATGATAATAAATGTCCTTTGTAAATGTACTTTGTATATAACAAGGATCGCAGCACAAATGGGTCTCAGATAGATTTTGTCCACCCATATAATTTAAACTTGAATTCTTTTGTTTGAAATTTCTGGCTCGCTATCTTTAAGGGGGTTAAAGTCATTGACATGTTTTAACAAAAAATAAATTTTGGAATATAAAGAACAGTGATACAAAACACGAATGAAAAATATGAAAAGCCATTATGGAAACCTTTGCCTGATGCTAACCATTTCTATGTGAATCGATGATCTGCTTTTAAGTGATCTTTATCTTTTGCAGTCTTCTATTGCAGCCCCTTTGTTCATGTATTGCTATTTTAATCGGATAGTTCTTCCTGTATTTCCACTGAATTCCAAAGCAGCTAAATTGATTGTATTCTGCAGAGAAACAGGTTCATACGTTTATTGTGGATTACTAGTTTCACAGAATGAAATGCACATTCACCAGTACGTTTCTTGGTTGCATTATCATAAGTGATACGAAAGGAATTAGGCCATTCAGCACATCAAGTCTACTCTGCCACTCAGTCATGGCTGATCTATATCTCTCCCTCCTAACTGCATTCTCCTGCCTTCTACCCACAACCTCTGACACCCATACTAATCAAGAATCTATCTATCTCTGCCTTAAATATATCCACTGACTTTGCCTCCACAGCCTTCTGTGGCAAAGAATTCCACAGATTCACCACCCTCGGATTAAAGGGATTCATCCACATCTATCTAAAAGAACCCTCTTTAATTATGAGGCTATGAACTCTAGTCCAAGACCCTCCCACTAGTGGAAACATCCTCTCCACATCCACTCTATCCAAGCCTGCGATAAGATAAAGTAGCATTTAACATTTCTTACTAATGGTGTTCTGCCAATATTTACAGGGGAAATGATTATAAACTCCATACAAAATGCATTACAGAAGATCAGAAGTATGGCGGTAAAGGGTTTGAAGGCAAAGCCAAAAAGGGAGACATGAAACAGCAACAGTGGATACAGGTAGATAAAACCTACTATGTACGTTTGTGCTTCAAGGAACACGATGGCAGGGTACTTCATTGTGAAAGATATTTAAACAATGTGTTAATGAGTTGTCTGCTATTCAACTTCGATCTCACACTTTAATATTAATATTATAATTCATATTAATAAATTTGCACAATGAATATCCACAGATTGTTGGATACTTTCGTCAACACAATCAAGTAAGACTACAACTCGAAATCAGCAAATTTTAGGAGAATTCTTTATGATTTTTGTGAATAAAATAAAATGAGATCTCATGAATAAAATCTCTTGAATATCATGTTCTACTTTTGGTTAAATGTATAGAGGCGCAGTAACAAACAGACAGCTTGAAAACAGGCCTTTTTGCCCCAACTCGTCCATACTGATCAAGATGCCTCATCTAAGCTAGTCCCCGACTAGTCTATATCCTTATAATCCTTTCCACCTATGTACCTGTTAGCGTCTTTTAAATGCAGTTATTGTACCTGCTTCAACTACTTCCTCTAGCAGCTCGTTCCATACAACCACCATCCCCAGGGTAAAAAACGTTTCCTCTCGGATTCCTGTTAAATCCTTTCTTACAGTTTTTCCTTTCTCTTGGTTTCTCTGAATTTGCTTCCCTCTATTGCTGCTTTCCAGTATTCCCTCGTGCTCTCTTTGAACTCATCATGAGACCCTTTTGACAATAATCTGCCACTGCAAATTATTGGTGCCTGTGCTAGTCAAAAATGTAAATGCTTTTCCTTCTCCTCCTGTTGACTCCTTCAAAATTGTTGTCCTCATCCTCTCAAAACAAATCTAAGATCTTCCATTGTTGTGGACTGTCTTCCCAATGCCGATCTTCCTTTCCTCTCCAAAAACTTCTCAATTTCATACCTATCCTAAGGCATGGTGTTTGAATCCTACCAATCTGGTTCCTGTTTACCATAATATAGAACTGGCTTTTATCAAAGTTGCTGAAGACATCATATGTGGTCATGACAAAGGTCATCTGTTTCTCCTCGTCTTTCTATCTTGAGCTGTGTTGCAAACTTTGCGTAGTTGACCATTTGTTTGTTGGTATGGTTGACCTTCCTTTTTGGCTCTCTACCATCACCTGGTTGGATGCAACTGAACCAATCTGGTTACTTTCTTACTATTCTAGTCATAGCCAGAGAATCATAAGCAACTCTACTCGCCGGAGTTTAGAAGAATGGGGGAGGGAGCTCACTGAAACTTACCGAATAATGAAAGGCTTTGATAGAGTGGATGTGGAGAGGTTGTTTCCACTAGTGGGAGGGTGTGGGACTAGAGGTAATAGCCTCTGAATGAAAGGATGTTCCTTTAGGAAAGAGATGAGCAGGAATTTCTTTAGTCAGGGTGATGAATTTGCAATTCATTGCCACAGACAGTGTGGAGGCTAAGCCAATGGATATTTTTAAGGCAGAGATTGATAGATTCTTGATGAGTACGGGTGTCAGGCGTTATGCGGAGAAGGCGGGACAATGGGGTTGAGAGGGAGAGATATATCAGCCATGAATGGCTGAGTAGACTTGATAGGCCAAATGGCCTGATTCTGATCCTATCACTTATGATCTTTTCGTAGATCAAAGAGAACTTATATTCAAGGACTAGTAAACGGAGTGAATAAGTGAAATGTTATGTCTGTCATTGGCAAATAGAGAATGTAGACATGATGGGCCAAATGGCCTAATTCTGCTCCTATCACTTATGAACAATGATCTCTCTTACTGCAACTGTCTCTCAAATCCTGTTGATCTGACTTTGCCTTCCACCTCTATTTCTTATGCGGGGGAAGGAACTGCAGATGCTGGTTTAAACTGAAGATAGACACAAAAAGCTGGAGTAACTCAGCCGGACAGGCAGCATCTCTGGAGAGGTGGAACGGGTGACGTTTTGGGTCGGTCTCGCCCCGAAACGTCACCCATTCCTTCTCTCCAGAGACGCTGCCTGGCCCCTTGAGTTACTCCAGCTTTTTGTGTCCAACCTCTATTTCTTATCTATGTGCTGCTCCCCTCCTGGCAACTTCATCCAACTCGCCAAGATGATCCCAGTGGCATTATCTGCGAACAGCAAGTTCACTCATGACACCCAGGTGTACTTCAACCCCATCTTCCTTGACTTACCTTTTTTCTCCAACGTTCCCCAAATGCTTGCCCACCATACCATAGATAAGGAGGACAGTCAGGCACCTTTTCCTAGGATGGAAGATCAAATGCCAGAGGGCATAACGTTAAGGTGAGAGTGGCAAAGTTTAAAGGAGATGTATAGGGCAATTTCTTTACACAGGATGGTGACTGCCTGGAATTCTCTTGCCAGTGATGGTGGCTGATATGTTAGTTGCATTCACAAGACTTTTGGATAGGCAGGTGGATATGCAGGGAATGGAGGGATATGGGTTATGTGCAGGTAGATAAGTGATGGTATTGGTGACATCTGCAGTGCTGACATTGTGGGCCGAAGGGCCTGTTCTTCTGCTGTACTGTTCTATGTTCCATGTTCTATACCACTCTACGCACAGAAATCTCCGCTGACAAATATTGGGAAGACTCGTATAACTGGCTCCTGTCACGACCTCTGATCCCGAGCTACTAAATCCAAGGGTTTCGACCCGAAATGTCACCCATTCCTTCTCTCCGGAGATGCTGCCTGTCCCGCTGAGTTACTCCAGCTTTTTGTGCCTATCTTCGATTTAAACCAGCATCTGCAGTTCCCTCTTACACATACTAAATCCATGTCCCTCTTGTAAATTTTAATCATATTTGCCCCTCAAATGAAATTCACAACATTTTATTGTTATGAAGATAAAAGTGAGGTATGGAAAGGTGGGAAGATACTAGAGCTGATCATTAGCATCACCACAACTTGATTAAATTAGTTGGTCGGGGGTTTCTGTGCTGTATATTTATTACCCATTTTCACGATATATAATGTTTATTTTGCAGCTGTTTTAAAAGTAGGAGTTCACAGTGTACCAAAGATAGACACAAAAAGCTGGAATGACTTAGGCAGCATCTCTGGAGTGAAGGAATAGCTGACGTTTTGGGTCGAGACCCTTCTTCAGACTGAGAGTCAGGGGAATGGAAACAAGAGATATAGACCTCATCTATTGAATCCACTGCTCTAGGTGTCAACTGCTCTACATTGGTGAGGCCAAGCGCAGGCTTGGCAATCGCTTTGCCCAACACCTCCGCTCGATTCGCATTAACCAAGCTGATCTCCCGGTGGCCCAGCACTTCAACTCCCTCTCCCATTCCAAATCCGACCTTTGTGTCCTGGGCCTCCATGGCCAGAGTGAGTTCCAATGCAAATTGGAGGAGCAGCACCTCATATTTTGCTTGGGCAGTTTACACCCCAGTGGTATGAACATTGACTTCTCCAATTTCAGTTAGTCCTTGTTTTCTCCCTCCTTCCACTCCCCTTCTCAGCTCTCCCACAGCCCACTGTCTCCGCCACCTCCTTTCTTCTTCCCGCCCCCCACCCCCACATCAGTCTGAAGAAGGGTCTTGACCCGAAATGTTACCTATTCCTTTGTTCCATAGATGTTGCCTCACCCTCTGAGTTTCTCCAGTATTTTAGTCTACCCAAAGATATAGACAGTAATGTAGAGAGATATAGAACAAATGGATGAAAGATATGCAAAAAAGTAATTATGATAAAGGAAACAGGCCATTGTTGGCTGTGTGCTAGGTGAAAACGAGAAGCTGGTGCGACTTGGGTGGGGGAGGGATGGAGAGAGAGGGAATGCAGGGGTTACTTGAAGTTAGATAAATCAATATTCATACCACTGAGCTGTAAACTGCCCAAACAAAATACGAGAAGCTGTTCCTCCAATTTGCATTTTGCCTCGCTCTGATAATGGAAGAGGCCTAGGACAGAAAGGTCCTTGTGGGAATGGGCAGGGGAATTAAAGTGTTTGGCAACTGGGAGATCTAGTAGGTCCAGGCGGACTACGCATTTCATACTGTACCATGTCCACAGGATAAAACAGTGTCCATTATTGTGACATAATTTAATTCCTTTTTTTCATGTCCGCAGAAAATTCACGAAACAATGAATGACTCAAAAGTTAGTCCAAAGGTGCGTGAGGTTTTACAGCAAATGGATTCTTATGATAACATACCACGAAAGAAAGCTAAATTTCAGGTTTGTTTCTCTTTTTGAATTATCTCTTTAATAGTAATCTGACTAAAATGTTACTCAAAATTGCGCAGAGTGGTTTTCTTCAGATTGTGCGGTTTCAGAGCCTTTGAACTGTATTATTTACATTTTTTTACACTGATATAAAGGGCTTCTCTGTACTAAATGTGGGATGTTCAAGAAGAAACTGGAAATCTAAGGTAAACAAAAGTGCTAGAGAAACAGTGCTGGAGCGGCAGTGGGTCCGGAGCGAAGGAAATAGGCAACGATGTGGGATATTCCATTGTGTTTCATAAAATATTCGTCCCATAAAGCACGGCAACTACACAAAGTTTAGCTGTTTTATTTCCACCTTTTTCTATTTTTATCTCTATTATTATTTCATTTATGTCATTTGTATCTGCTGAATAATTGCTGCATATTAAGCTTGTCCTATTGTGAATTCAAGGTCTTAACCAGTAACTGACAGTCCATTATAATTTATAATGGTATATTGGAAATTTCTCAGAGTGGTTGTGTTCGAAAAACAGAAACCATTTTTTGATCATCGAAAGAAAAGTTAAGAGATTTCCTTTGGTCCTCCACATTATTGTCTGTGGAGAAATGTCATTATACAATGTACTATGTAGTTTGTCATGCTGTGCCTGAGAGACTTTGCAAATCTGTTGTCTGGTTCAGACAACAGATCTAAATTACTTCGCATTTTAACTCTGGCTTGCATCTTTAACAAAATGACATCTTTATAAACTAGATGTGTAATGGCAGATTAAGGAATCAAGGAATCTTTCCTCTAGCCACAATGATTGAAGACAGGGAATCAGAAGATAATCGATACGCATGCAAGCTCTCCACGAGACATTCAAAGCTGTCCAAAGATAAATCTTCAAAACACAGTCTCTTGATTAATAGTTTCTTTATTGCCATAGTAAAAACAGTAAGATATTCATCCAAACTTCATTTTGATCTTACTCGTAGTCAAACTTGTGCCTGGTCGAAAGCTGTGCCTTTGCCCCCTTGCTTCCTCCAACTATAACTAGAAAACTACTAGCGTGTCTCCGCGAGAATCCCAGCCTCAAATACGCCTCCGACTGCGCAATAAATCCCACCCACTTAATTACAGGCAGATAAAATTTAAAGGTAACTGGTTATAGTTATAACATACTGAGTTAAACTAAATGGCTATTACAAGATGCTCTTGTTTTGCTTTATATCCAGTGTACGAAAATGTTGGAAATCTGAAACTTAGGTCACTAAGTCAATCTGCGTATATAAAAAGATCATACTTTTTAATTATAACCTGAAAAATATATTCCTGAACTGTAGAAAGGCTTCACATTTAGATTAGCCAGCAGTTAGTTTTTTATTTGGTTTGAACAGCATCTGGAGTTATATTTATTTGCTCATTCTTTTGTCAGAGGTGCCGAAGAAGCTAGCCATAACCAACATGAATAGAGTGTTTCAGAGGCAATGTAACAGTTTTGGCACATATTGCCATCACTTAAAACTTATTTATTTTGTTTCAGAACTGGATGAAAAACAGTTTGAGGATCCAAAATGAGGCCCTACAGGAACAGGTGTGGGAGATCTTTGCTGCTGCTGTGAGCAATGTAAGTGAACATGTAGAAAAGTAATTCAACCATAACCAATTTGGATGTAGCACATTGGCGCAGTGGTAGAGTTGCTGCCTTACAGCGCTTGCAGTCCCGGAGACCCGGGTACGATCCCGACTACAGGTGCTGTCTGTACGGAATTTGTACATTCTCCCCATGACCTGCATGAGTTATCTCCGGGATCTTTGGTTTCCTCCCATACTACAAAGACATACAGGTTTGTAGGTTAATTGGCTTGGTGTATGAGCAAATTGACCCTGGTGTGTGTAGGGTAGTGTTACCATGCGAGGATGGCTGGTCAGCGCGGACCCGTTGGGCCGAAGGGCCTGTTTCCGCGCTGTATCTCTAAACTAAACATACCATCTATCCCCACAGCTGTAAGCTAATAGAAATGGTATGTGGTATATATTAAGAAATCTCACCACTTGACAAGTTCCAAGACCAAAACACATCATAATATGTGGACTAATCAGGATAGCAAAGGACTTCTAAAACACCATTACAACTGTTGAGTCCAGATCAACTGTTGAGTCTAGTCCTTGAATAAAACATGAATTTGCTTGATAAAATAAACTATTGAGTTTCAGTTTACTTTGTTATGGGCCTGTCCCACTTAGGCGACTTATTAGACGACTGCAGGAGACTATGCAGTCGCCACACGTTAGTGGGTGGTTGCCGGGGAGTCGCCTTTGTGAGGAGTTCCCGTATTCTGGGAACTAGTCGCGGCCTCGTTATGGTCGCCGTGAATTTGAAAAATTAGCGGCGACTAGAATGAAGCCGCCATGGAGAGTAGCGAGAACTCTCGAGCTATAGGTGGGCCGCCAGAGGGTCCTAATGGCTTGCCAGGAGGTCGGAGGTTCTCGTAGGTTGTTGCCGGTGCTGACTGGTGAATTTCATTGGGAGAAAAAAAAGGTAAGCAGTAGTTTTCAGAACCAAGGATAACCGACCGGTAATGTTAATGTCCACCGAGCTTCACTGCCGTGTATCTCTGGCTTCTTAAAAGTTGTCTCCGCTCCCTCTCCCCTCCTCTTTCAAAGGACTTACCGTACACTGTGCTTTATCCCTCTTTTTACAGCGCCAACCTTCCTGTTCATCGCGGTGTGTGTCTGTTTCACCTTGGCTTTGCACCGTGTGAATTCTCTCGACAGCGCTCCCCCCGCTTGCCCTGTCCCTCGCCTACATAACGGGCTAGTGAAGGAAGCGATGTGTTTGTGTGTGCGTGTGTGTGTGTTTCACTCTGACAGTCGCCGTTCCAGTTGCCCATTTTTCACACCACTGCTGGCAACTTGACAGTCCACTGAAAAATCGCCTAAGTGGGACAGGCCCCCCTGGCTACTAGCAACTTTCAGCCTGGGAAAATTTCAGTCCCTGGTCAAATCTCTTATGTCTTGAGTTAGCAAGTATAATTTCAGACGTGATATTTTGAACGGGGAACAATAAAATTAGAAATCTGGTTTTGGACAAATAGAGTTCCCAGATTCCTATTAAACCTTTTCCCCTTCACTTTAAACCTATGACCTATCTGGAACCTAGAGTTCCCAGATAATTGGGAAACCATAGGATGGCATAGTTGAAGCTGGAAAGCGTACAGAGAAGATTGACGAGAATGTTGCTGGGACTCAAGGGTCTGAGCAATAGCTAGAGGTTGCGGGACTCAAGGGTCTGAGCAATAGGGAGAGGTTGAGTAGGCTGGGACTCTATTCCTTGGAGCACAGAAGGATGAGGGGTGATCTTATAGAGGTGTATACAATCACGAGACAAATAGATTGGTTAGATGTACAGAGCCTCTTGCCCAGAGTAGATGAATCAAAGCAGAGGACATAGGTTTAAAGTGAAGGGGAAAAGATTTAATAGGAATCTGAGGGGTAACTTTTTCACACAAAAGGTGATGGGTGTATGGAACAAGCTGCCAGAGGAGATAGTTGAGGCTGGGACTATCGCAATGTTTAAGAAACAGTTAGACCGGTACATGGATAGGACAGGTTTGGAGGGATATGGACCAAATGCAAGCACGTGGGACTGGGTTTGCTGGAACATGTTGGCTGCTGTGGGCGAGTTGGGCTGAAGGGCCTGTTTCCACACTGCATGACTCGATGACAATGGCCATCAGAAATTGGGAAACCAAAAAAGGGATACCAGAATCAAAGTGTCTTGGGTGCAGAAAGTTGGCGGAGTTGAGAGAGACTTTGGAAATGCAATTTAACTCTGTGACACGGCATTAGTGATTTGAAAGAGACTTACTTCAGTTTTGACACCATTGATTTCAGAGGGGGTTGTTGATCTTCGAGTTTTTAATTAACAAAGAAGAAATTGGAATGAGTCAACAACCTAGGAATATCATTGAAAACAAATGTTTACAAAGGGATATTAAAGAAGTCGGAGAACTTCACACTGAACAAAGAGGCATTATTTCACAATGGGTGTATGAGTGAAGCACATGTACAGAAACGTGCAAGTGGAAAGTTGAACTTGTACTTCAAGAACTTGTGGACGCTGGATCATTTACAATTGTGATAGGTGAATGCCTAATCTTGGTGCTATATAATACAGAGGATCATGAGGTGATATTAATAGCAACATTTAAAACAACTTATTTACTGTGTGGTAGGGATATGGAAGTTGCACAGACAATGTACGGTGTTTATCTTGACAATTCTACGATTGTACTTAATATTACATAAATTAAGTTTAATATCACATAAAATGATATTAATATTGCTTGCCTTTTTTTTTTAAAGGATAAAAACACCCAACAATATCAGAAACAAACCCAGAATGGTGAAGGTCCTTCAGAGTCAGTAGAAACAAACTCGGATCAGGCCCCTGTCACAGAAAACATTGAGAAGAAGAAGAAGAACAAAAGGGAACGAAAGGAAGAAAGAAAAAACAAAACCAAAACCAAAAAAACAAAGAAATATTTGCAGGAGGATGAAAACGGGTTGGATCATAAACCGGATTACAAAATGGAAGAGAAAAAGAAGAAAAAAATGAAGAAATTGAACGACATAGGAGAAGCCCGTGCGGTGGAGGAAAATGGACAGGATATCCAGCAGCAGGGCAGTGAGAACTCACACGGCAAAGTGAAGTGTGGGAAACGGAAGCATGCAAAATCATCCACTGAAGGTGGGTAATCGGTATTTATAATCATCAATGAAATCTGGGTGGGAATGAGAAAACCACTATTTCACATAATAGACTATTCGTTATTGTCTGCATTATGAGGGTGGTCAAATTTATTTTATGTTCGGTAGGAAGAAAATTGCATTTCGGTTGTTTCCAAACTAATCTCCTTTGAGGATTTCTTCTGCAATGTGGGACTGGTGTAGCTGGGACATGTTGACTGCTGTGGGCGAGTTGGGCTGAAGGGCCTGTTTCCACACTGCATGACTCGATGACAATGGCCTGCAGAAATTGGACGTTGGAGGAAAGTATTTAATTGGAGACAAGGCAGATTACCATGTCGGGAGCTAAGGAGGATAGATTGGGATCAGTTAATATTGGGTAAGTCCGCAGAGGACATTTAAAGGCCAGCTGAACAAAGTGTCAGGTCAGCATGTTTCCAGTAAGGGAACTGTGGATAACCAAGGAACTTGGTCAGGAAGAAAAAGGAGATATATGTTAGGTTTAAGAAGGTAGCATCTGACGAAGCTAACGAAGAACATAAAACAAGTAGGAAAGCACTGAAGTGGATGATTAGAAGGGGCAAGAGAGTGGTTACAAGGGGCAAAGTATTAAGGAAAATCCCAAGGCTTTTTATACATATATGTTAAAAAGAAGAGGGTGTTCAGGGAGAAGGTAGGACCACTCAAGGATAAAGGAGGGTATCTGCTTGGAGTCGGAGGCTGTAGGTGATGTACTAAACAAGTACTCTGCACCAGTTTTCACCAAGGAGAAGGACTTGAAGACCAGTTAGATCAGTGTGGAGAACACAAATATGCTAGGGCAGTTTGAGATCAAGAAGGAAGTAGTGCTAAGGCTCCTGAAGAGCATTAAGGTGGACATGTTCCCCAGGGCCTGATGGAATTCATCCCAGGTTATTGAGGAAGGCAAGCGAGGAGATTGCGGGCCTTGACAGGGATTTTTGCTTCTTCTCTGGCCACAGGTGAGGTCCCGGAGGACTGGAGGGTGGCCAATGTTGTTCTTTTGTTTAAGAAAGGAAGTAGCGAGAATCCAGGGAACTGTAAACTAGTGAGCCTCACTTTGGTGGTTGGGAAATCATTGCAGAGAATTCTTTGAGATAGGATTTACTCACATTTGGAAGAGAATGAGCTAATTGGGGATAGCTAGCACAGTTTCATATGTAATAGATCGTGTCTCACTGACTTGATTGAGTTTTTTTGAGGACGTGTCGCCAAACGAGGGGTGGTAAAGAAGGATTCATTGGCTCACCAAAGATAGACACAAAAAGCTGGAGTAGCTCAGCGGGTCAGATAGCATTCCTGGAGAATAGGAGCAGGTGGTGTTTCTGGACGAGACCCTTCAGACACGTTTCGGGTGGAGATCCTTCTTCAGACAGTTCACTGCGGCACCTTGCGAATCATGGGTGACGTCAGAAGCCAGGGCTGTAAGCAGCCGGGGAGACGATGGGAACCAGGGGTGGCATCAGCAGGTCTGTCTGCTACATCTGAAATCTGTTATAAAGCGGACCGTTAAAACAAGGGTTTACTGTATATATCTTTGATCATTGTCAATATTTCTCATGCTTCTTCGTGGATTGTCACCTTGTCGTGGTGGAGAAGCTTGTGGGGTCCTGAGATCCTAAAAGCGGTCGTCTGGAGCTATGCTCCTGGCAGGGCCATCCATGGCAGTAAGGTCGAGGGGGAGTTCTCTGACAAAGAGCAATCCAACCAGGACCTCAACGGTGGAACAGGCGGAGGACGATGGCTGACTTTAGTGGAGCGTCACAACGGCTGGGAAAGCGGATGAAGGCTGCAGCTGTAGGGGTTTTGCGTTTCCCTTTACTCCACTTCGGGCCCAACTGCCTGAGTTATTCTCTCCCTTGTCGGAGGGTCAAACGGCCACCACTCCACTCGAGCGGTTTCCAAGAGAGAGAATACAACAAAAGGGATTCCCCTAGGTTCTAGACCTCGGAATTATGGTGGGATATGATAAAAGGTTGAATTGACCAGAGTGTGCTGATGAGAGAAAACAGAAACCAAGATGGACTCAAAGCAAGTCTAAAATTTACAGGCTTTATTAAACAATGAGAAATCGAATCTCACCAACACTACAATACGTGGCTAAACTTATGCTTTAAACTAAGACTATGTACGGAAAACTATCGGGCATGTCGTCAAACTTACTTTACACAATTTTACCCCCCTTTCCCTTTATCTTCTCAACCTCTATCCTATTTCGGGAATTTCACCAAGTGACCGGGATACTCACAGCTAGGTCGATACAGGCCCACGAGCTGTCCAGCAGAGCAGAAAGAGAGAGAGAGTTCTGGCTTGGCTCCTGTTTTTATACCTGAGCTTCCTTGGAAACCAGAGGTGGTCCTCTGGATAAAAGGGTTCTTTTGATGATTCCCAGTTTCGATCTGGCATGAACAATAGGCTTCCGATGATAAGGGGTTTGCTGATGTCATGATCCCTCAGCCTGATCGTTATCCCATCGCCTGGATGGGCTCCTATTGTCTCGATGGATGGGTCATCCAAGATGGTGATTGTGCTTGTGCTGGCCTGTTTACCACCGTCTGCTGAGGCTTGGTTCCTTCCTTTGTGTATCCAAGATAATCTCGTTATCTCCGTCTCAGCCTTTCCTGCCCACACCATTCGCATAGTTGTGTGATGCCCAAGTCCACAGGCCAGACAGGTTTGAAACTTGAAACTGCTTCTTTCTGTGGATTGGGGTTTTTTCCGTTGCAGCCAGCAAATCTGTCTTTTTAAAATATCCATGTCCTTATCCGAGTTCTTCCATAATTTTGGAGGATTTGCCCCAATAACTTACACAGCAGAAAAGGGTCTCTGGTTGTCGTGGACTCCATGCCACTGGATCCTGACCCAGATATGTCAAGGTGGCTGTCTGCACCAGTCTCCCCACGTTAAACAAAGTCACGCACAGGCGTCCTCCTTGAGAGGACAGACATACTCATTTCGAGTGACCGCCGATGATGATGATTTCTCATGAAACAGGGCAAAATCTGTAGGAAAGATATGGATACATTTGATGTATGCATGTGGGTTGAAGGATGAAAATCGAACTACAATATTTCAACTTTCTTAATACTGAAACAAGTGGCTTTATCAAATGAAACTTACATTTCCAGATTTTAAAAAATTAATTAAAACAAAAGTACGTACTTTGGGATTGGGTGCACAATACTATTTAAATTTACTTTTGAACTATTTGGCTTTCTGCATTCAAATCAAGGCCAATATTTTTATGCAATCTTTTTTATTCAAGGCAACAAGCTTATACTGACTGATACTCTTTTTTTTTTTTGCATGTCACACAGGTGAACCCAAATCGAAAGAGAAGAAAGTTAAAATTGCGGAAACTGAAGATGTGGAAGAAAATAATGAGACAAAGCCAGGTATTCCATTCACAACACATCAGAAATCCACGCATCCATGTGTCAAGACGTACATCAATATTCGGGCATGGGTTGATGAGTGGTGAATAACACCGTGCCCCAAAATTCATGGCAGTGACCGTCTGCAACATGAGGGAGACTAATGTTCAAAACCAAACTGCAGAATCTACAACTCCAAAACAAAATCAGAAAAGGCAGAGATACACACATTCTTGATTAGAACGGGTGTCAAGGGTAACGGGGAGAAGGCAAGAAATTGGATTGGGAGGCAGAGATCAGCCATGATTGAATGGCGGAGTAGACTCGATGGGCTGAATGGCCTAATTCTATTCCTTGAACTTGTGAAAATCCTGGAAACACTTAACACATCAAGTTGTGTCTCTGGGAAGAGGAATGGTTTTTTGCTCCAGTTTCCTCCCACTCTCCAAAGACTGACAGGTTTGTAGGTTAATTAGCTTCTGCATATTGTATATTGTCCCTAGTGTGTAGGATAGTGCTAATAGACGGGGATCACCGATCAGCGTGGACTCAGTGGCCCAGAGGGCCTGCTTCCACGCTGTATCTCTCAAATGAAAACTAAAAAACAGAGTTAACATGGAAACATGGTAAATAGGTGCAGGAGGAGGCCATTTGGCCTCTCGAGGCAGCACCGCCATTCATTGTGATCATGGCTGATCATCCCCAATCAATAACCCGTGCCTGCCTTCTCCCCATATCCCCTGATTCCACTAGCCCCTAGAGCTCTATCTAACTCTCTTAAATCCATCCAGTGATTTGGCCTCTACTGCCCTCTGTGGCAGGGAATTCCACAAATTCACAACTCTCTGGGTGAAAAGGTTTCTCTCACCTCAGTCTTAAATAGCCTCCCCTTTATTCGTCAAATAAGTGAATAAAATTGACTTATTCAAGTCAAAGAAGTGAATAAAATTGATGCATGCATGTTTTCTGAAGTCCCTTACAATCAGAAATGGCTGAATTTATAATAGGAAACAAAGAAATGGCTGACAAGTACTTTTTTGTTTTCCTTAGTGAAGACAGAACCAGCAATCTCCCAGAAATACTAGGGGGGCAAGGATCTAGTGGGAGGGAGGAACTGAAGGGAATCCACATTATTCAGGAAATGGTGTTTGGTAAACTATTGGGACTGAAGGCAAATAAATTCCCAGGGCCTGATGGTCTGCATCCCAGAGTATTCAAGGAGGTGGCCCCAGAAATCGTGGATTCATTGGTGATCATTTTCCAATGTTCTATAGACTCTGGATCAGTTCCTGTGGACTGGAGGGTAGCTAATGGGATCCCACTTTTAAAGAAAGGAGGGAGAGAGAAAATAAAATTATAGACCAGTTGGCCTGACATCGGTGGTGAAGATTCTTGAGTTGATTATTAAAGATGTAATAGCAGCGCATTTGGAAAGCAGTGACAGGATCAGTCAAAGTCAGCATGGATTTATGAAGGGGAAATCATGCTTGACTATTTTTCGTGGATGTAACAAGTAGAATGGATAAGTGAGAGCCAGTGGATGCGGTGTATCTGGACTTTCAAAAAGCCTTTGTCAAGGTCACACACAAGAGATTAGTGTGCAAAATTAGAGCACATGGTATTGGGGGTAGAGTATAGACATGGATAGAGAACTAGTTGACAGACAGGAAGCAAAGAGTAGGAATTAACAGGCAGTGATTATTGGGGTGCCGTAAGGCTCAGTGCTGGGTTATTTACAATCTATATTAACGATTTAGACAAAGGAATTAAATGTAACATCTCCAAGTTTGCGGATGACACAAAGCTGGGTGGCAGTGTGAGCTGCAAGGAGGATGCTATGAGGCTGCAGGGTGACTTGGATAGGTTGGGTGAGTGGGCTGATGCATGGCAGATGCAGTATAATGTGGATAAATGTGAGGTTATCCACTTTGGTGGCAAGAATAGGAAGGCAGATTATTATCTGAATGGTGTAGGAAAGAACTTCTGATGCTGGTTTCAATCGAAGGTAGACACAAAATGCTCAGACTGAAGAAGGGTCTTGACCCGAAACATCATCCATTCCTTCTCTCCATAGATGCTGCCTGTCCCGCTGTTACTCCAGCATTGTGTGTCTATCATTATCTGAATGGTGTCAGATTCAGAAAAGGGGGGGGTGCAATGAGACCTGGGTGTCCTTATACAAAAGTCACTGAAAGAAAGCATGCAGGTACAGCAGGAAGTGAAGAAAGCAAAAGGCATGTTGGCCTTCATTGTGAGAGGATTTGAGTATAGGAGCAAGGAAGTCCTACTGCAGTTGTACAGGGCGCTGGTGAGACCACACATGGAATATTGTATGCAGTTTTGGTCTAATTTGAGGAAGGACATTCTTGCTATTGAGGGAGTGCAGAGTAGGTTCACCAGGTTAATTACCGGGATGGCGGGACAGACATATGATGAAAGAATTGGTCGACTTGGCTTATAATCACTGGAATTTAGAAGGATGGGAGGGAATCTTATAGAAACATAAAATTCTTAAAGAATTGGACAGGCAAGATGCAGGAATAATGGTCCCGATGTTGGGGGAGTCCAGAACCAGGGGTCACTGTTTAAGAACAAGGGGTAGGTCATTTAGGACTGAAATGAGGAAAAACCTTTTCACCCAAAGTTGTAAATCTGTGGAATTCTGTGCCATAGAAGGCAGTGGAGGCCGATTCACTGGATGTTTTCAAGAGAGATATAACTCTTGGAGCTAATGGAATCAAAGGATATGGGGAGAAAGCAGAAAAGGGATATGATTTTGGATGATCAGCTATGATCATATTGAATGGCGATGCTGCCTCGAGAATTGCCTACTCTTGCACTGATTTTCTATGTTTTTTGTAGTGTGCTGACTTAACTACAATATTTAACTGCTGACTCCATAACTCCTTGCTTCACTCATCCCTTTCCACCCATACCACCGCCTCCCAGATACTTTCCCCTGCATTGAGGTGTATAAAACCATGGGAGGAATAGATCAGGTAGATGCACCGAGTCTCTTCCCACAATAGAGGAACCAGGGACACAGTACATAGGTTTACGGTGAAGGGAAAAAGATTTAGCAGGAATTGGAATGGTACCTTTTTGACACAAAAGCAGGTGGCTGGAACATGCTGCCAGAGGAGGTACTTGATGCAGGGACTATCGCAATGTTTAAGAAACAATTAGACAGGTACAATGGTAGGACAGGTTTAGAGCGACATTGGCTAAACACAGGCAGGTGAGACCAGTGCAGGTGAGACCAGTGAAGCTGGGACATGTTGGCCGGTTTGGGCAAGCTGGGCCGAAAGGCCTGTTTCCACACTGTATCACTCTATGACACAATACCCACCAGAGATGCAACACCTGATCGTTTATCTCCTCCCTCGACTCCATCTATGGACTTTGACATTCCTTTCAGGTGAGACAGAGGTTCACATGTACCTCCTCTAACCTCTTCTAATGCATCCAATGTTCCCAACGTGGGCTCAGGTACATCAGTGAGACCAAATGTAGACCTGCTGACTGTTTCGCTGAAAACTGAGAGCTTGGTCCTATGGGACCTCCCAGTTGCCAATCATTTCAACTCCCCTTCCCATTCCCACACTGACCTTTCTGTCCTGGGCCTCCTCCATTGCCAGAGTGAGACCACACGCAAATAGGATGAACACCACTTCGTATTTCACTTGGGTAGTTTACAACCCAGCGGTATGAATATTCTCTAAGTTTAAGTAATACTACCCCCCCCCCCCCCCCCCCCCCCCCCCCCCCCCCCCCCCCCCCCCCCCCCCTTTCTTGCCCCTTCCTCCCCCCAAGCAATTTTACCAGTTCCACAGTTCTCCAAATAGTTTCTCTTGAATTCACACTTTCCCTACCAACAATGAACCTACCTGACAAACATCTTGCCTGAGGTCATTTGTGGCTGGCCCTGAATGGTCCTGGTTTTGTTCTCCTCCAGCTCTTCACACCCCTGTCACTCTGAAGAAGGGTCCAGAACCGAACATCACTCACCCCTTCTCTCCAGAGATGCTGCCTGACCAACTGAATTACTCCAGCACTTTGTGTCTATCTTTGATATAAACCAGCATCTGCAATTCTTTATTTCTACAATATTTAATTTCTCAAGTTACTGAAACAGGTTGTACTACAAACCCAGGCTTGGATTTCTTCATTCGTGAGACAAATGGACTATGACGTGAAATGCTGTTTTATTTGTGTTTATCCTTGACTATCAATGGCTTTATCGCCAATAAATCTCTCTCCATCAACAGACAAGGAACTCAATGTCTCAATGGAAACCACACACTTGAGTGCAATGGCTATGCACGCACGTCAATGAAATAAAATGCTAGAAAAGCTCGGCAATCAGTCGTGTCCCATTGAGATGAGGAAGTCTGTTACCATTCCTTCATTGCCCCTGGGTCTGAATCCACCATGTCCCTGCTGAATAGTGGGAGTACACTCACTGCAGCAATTCAAAAGACTAATCGCCACTCATGTGGAAGTTGTAGATGTAGTCCAGTCTATCACACAGACCAGACACCCCCCCATTGACTCTATAAAGTCTAATCTAATCTAATCTAATCTATCTACACTTCATCCTGCCTCAGAAAAGCAGCCAACATAATCAAAGAGTTATCACACCCTGGTCATACCACCTTCTCCCCGCTCCGGTCAGGCATAAGATACGCATTCTTGAAAGCAGCACCACCACACTCGGTGGGGCGGGGGGCGGTGGGGGGGTACTTCTTCCCCTGTGTTATCGAGCTTCAGAATAGTCCTTCCATAAGGTCATAAATAATAGGAGCAGAATTAGGCCTTTCGGCCCATTAAGTCTACTCCCTATTCAATCATGGCTGATCTGTTTCTCGCTCCAAACCCCATTCTCCTGCTTTCTCCCCAAAACCCTCCTGCTTTGCCTCCCCTTCTGTAATCCCTGATTCCCGTACTAATCAAAAATCTATATCTGCTTTAAAAATATCCACTGACTTTGCCTCCACATCCTTCTGTAGCCAAGAATTCCACAGATTCACCATCCTCTGACTAAATAAATTCCTTCTCAAGGAATGTTCTTTAAATTTGGAATGTTCTTTAATTCTAAGGCTATGGCCTCCAGTCCTAGACTCTCCCACTAATGGAAACATAAGCTTGGATACTTTCCGAATCATCTCTACTCCATTGCGGACATTGACTTTGTGGAATTGGTAAACTACAATGCTGAGAACTATTTTTTGCACTCTGTATCTTCCCCTTTGCTGTACCTATTGTACTGGAGTTTGACTTAATTGTGTTTATGCTAAGACAATGCAGGGTGACTTGGACAAGTTGGGGGAGTGGGCAGATGCATGGCAGATGAAGTTTAATGCGGATAAATGTGAGGTTATCCACTTTGTTAGCAAAAACAGGAAGGCAGATTATTATCTAAATGGCGTGAAGTTGGGGAAAGGGGAAGTACAACGGGATCTGGGTGTCCTTGTTCATCAGTCTATGAAAGTAAGCATGCAGGTACAGCAGGCAATGAAGAAAGCAAATGGCATGTTGGCCTTTATAAGAAGAGGAATCAAATATAGGAGCAAAGAGGTTCTTCTGCAGTTGTACAGAGTCCTAGTGAGACCACACTTGGAGTATTGTGTGCAGTTTTGGTCCCCCAATTTGAGGAAGGACATTCCTGCTATTGAGGGAGTGCAGCGTAGGTTTACAAGGTTAATTCCCGGGATGGCGGGACTGTCATATGCCGAGAGAATGGAGCAGCTGGGCTTGTACACTCCGGAGTTTAGAAGGATGAGAGGATATCTCATTGAAACATATAAGATTGTTAAGGGTTTGGACACGCTAGAGGCAGGAAACATGTTCCCGATGTTGGGGGAGTCCAGAACCAGGGGCCACAGTTTAAGAATCAGGTGTAAGCCATTTAGAACGGAAACGAGGAAACACTTTGTCTAACAGAGAGTGGTGGGTCTGTGGAATTCTCTGCCACAGAGGGCGGTGGAGGCACGTTCTCTGGATGCTTTCAAGAGAGAGCTAGATAGGGCTCTAAAAATATCGGAGTCAGGGGATATGGGGAGAAGGCAGGAATGGGGTACTGATTGGGGATGATCAGCCATGATCACATTGAATGGAGGTGCTGGCGCGAAGGGCCGAATGGCCTAATCCTGCACCTATTGTCTATTGTTTATGTATAGTATTATCTGACCTGGTTGGATAGCATGTAAAACAAAATGCTCGTTCACTGTACTTCAGTACGCATGGCAATAAAAACCTAAATCTTAAAAGCAGGGATAGGCCATAAATGCCGGCTTTGACACTGATACTGTAAATGAAAATCAATAAATAGTGTAAATACGAGCACTTCAGAACTTAACCAAGTGTGGAGGTCAGGGTTCAGTTGGTGGGTGTGCAGCAATTGATGTGTAGGAAGGAACTGCAGATGCTGGTTTAAACCGAAGATAGACTTAAAATGCTGGAGTAACTCAGCGGGACAGGCAGCAACTCTGGAGAGAAGGAATGGGTGACGTTTCATGTTGAGACCCTTCTTTAGTTTGACCCGAAATGTCACCCATTTCATCTCTCCAGGGATGCTGCCTGTCCCGCTGAGTTACTCCTGCATTTTGTGTCTGTGAAGCGATTGATGAGTGATTTGCAGAGATAACCCAGTGTTTTTACGGTGTGCCTGCTCACAGATCCCGCACAGAACTCTGCACGTTTTGAATCTTTATCAGTGTCTGGGATAACGGGTCACCTTGATAAAACCCGGCAACTTTGGCACATGGCTTTGCCAATTTTTTCTCGGCAGTATTGTGAGAGGTGGTACTCGGGAGTGCTGATGCAGGATTCCCAAAAAGTTCTCATTTCCAAGTTGATTTCGGTAGTAATGAGGGCGAATGCAACGCTAGCATTTATTTCGAGAGGACTGTAATACAAAAACAGGGATGTACTGCTGAGGTTTTATAAGGCACTGATCAGACTGCATTTGGAGTATCGTGAGTGGTTTTGGGCCCCATATCCGAGGAAGGATGTGCTGGCATTGGAGAGGATCCAGAAGAGGTTTGTGAAAATGATCCCAGGAATGATTGGGTTAACGTGTGATGAGCTTTTGAAGGCACTGGGCATGTACTCGCCAGAGTTTAAAAGGATGAGTGAGGGGAGACCTCATTTGAAATTTCGAATAGTGAAATGCCTAGACAGAGTGAATGTGGAGAGGATGTTTCCACTAGTGGGAGGATCTAGGACCAGAGGCCATCGAATATGAATATAATTCAGAATATAAGGGCGTACCTGTAGAAAGGAAATGAGAAGGAAATTCTTTACACAAAAATGCTGGAGAAACTCAGCGGGTGCAGCAGCATCTATGGAGCGAAGGAAATAGGCGACGTTTCAGGCCAAAACCCTTCTTCAGACTGATGGGGGGTGGGGGGGAGAAGGAAGGAAAAAGGGAGGAGGAGGAGCCCGAGGGCGGGGGAATGGGAGGAGACAGCTCGAGGGTTAAAGAAGGGGAGGAGACAGCAAGGGCTAGCAAAATTGGGAGAATTCAATGTTCATGCCATCCGGACGCAAGCAACCCAGGCGGAATATGAGGTGCTGTTCCTCCAATTTCCGGTGTTGCTCACTCTGGCAATGGAGGAGACCCAGGACAGAGAGGTCGGATTGGGAATGGGAGGGGGAGTTGATAAATAATCCTCCCCCATTTCCGCCACCTCCAATGTGACCCCACCACTCGCCACATCTTCCCATCTCCCCCTATGTCTGCCTTCCGCAAAGACCGCTTCCTCCGCAATTCCCTTGTCAATTCTTCCCTTCCCTCCCGTACCACCCCCTCCCCGGGCACTTTCCGTTGCAACCGCAAGAAATGCAACACCTGTCCCTTCACCTCCCCCCTCAACTCCATTCAAGGACCCAAGCAGTCGTTCCAGGTGTGACAAAGGTTCACCTGTATCTCCTCCAACCTCATCTACTGCATCCGCTGCTCTAGATGTCAGCTGATTTACATCGGGGAGACTAAGCGGAGGTTGGGCGATCGTTTCGCCGAACACCTCCGCTCAGTCCGCAATAACCTACCTGAACTCCCGGTGGCTCAGCACTTCAACTCCCCCTCCCATTCCCAATCCGACCTCTCTGTCCTGGGTCTCCTCCTTTGCCAGAGTGAGCAACACCGGAAATTGGAGGAACAGCACCTGATATTCCGCCTGGGTTGCTTGCGTCCGGATGGCATGAACATTGAATTCTCCCAATTTTGCTAGCCCTTGCTGTCTCCTCCCCTTCCTTAACCCTCGAGCTGTCTCCTCCCATCCCCCTGCCCTCGGGCTCCTCCTCCTCCCTTTTTCCTTCCTTCTCCCCCCCCACCCCCCATCAGCCTGAAGAAGGGTTTCGGCCCGAAACGTCGCCTATTTCCTTCACTCCATAGATGCTGCTGCACCCGCTGAGTTTCTCCAGCATCTTTGTGTACCTTCGATCTTCCAGCATCTGCAGTTCCTTCTTGAACACAAGGAAATTCTTTAGTCAGGGGGTGGTGAATCTGTGGAATTCATTGCCACAAAGGGCTGTGAAGGCCATTGGGATATTTTTAAGGTTGAAATGGACAGATTTGTCATTAGTAAGGGTGTCAGGGGTTATGGGGTGAAGGCAGGAGAATGGGGTTGAGAGGGAGAGATAGATCAGCCATGATTGAATGGCAGAGTAGACATGCTGAGCCGAATGGCCTTATTCTGCCCCTAGAACTTGTGAATCTATGTGCCACTCAGCAAAATCTGGATCAGTAATTTCTTGTAGACCAGAGGATGCTACAATGTGAGTTCTCGTTTATTTCAGGGAAGTTCAACTGGAAAAGAACAATCAAGATGGTTCTTCAGCAGTCTCCAGAGCAAGAAATCTCAATTAAAAGGTTGAGAAAAAAGGTAGGTTTTGTCATGGCTTTAAAAAGGTAAACATGTAGTGCTGCGTTTCCCAACCGGGGATCCCCGGAACGCTAGGGTTCCGCGAGAGGTTCGCTAGGGGATCCGAGAGAAATAGTGATAAATAGGCTAATCATATGTAAATGCATTTTTGATTCATTTTTGTGTTTTATTCATATGCGTAATTTTATTATACACGTACGGCATATTTAGCAAGGTCTATTTAGCATATTTAGCGATGTCAGATTTAGCGACGTCTATATACGGCGCCAGTGTGAAACGGCCTTTAGTGGTCAGTGGACAGGAGCTGTACGTGACAGACTCATGTGTCATCAAGTGACTCACAGACGCATAGACGGTCTCCATCAGTCTTGTCTGTGCTTCCTGGAGTATAGGTACAGTCCCTCATTCACCACCGTTATTTAGTCATTTTTACCCATCATTTAGGGATGTTATATGAATTTTTAAAATGTAAGTATGTTTATTTTTGTTAGTTTAGCAAAAGTTTATTTATGTGTGTTGTTAGTTTATAAGAAGTTTATGTGTGTGTTGTTTTCTCTCTCTCTCTATCTCTCTCTCTCTCTCTCCCTCTCTCTCTCCTCCCTCTCTCTCTCTCTCCTCTCTCTCTCTCTCTCTCTCTCCTGTCTCTCTCTCTCTCTCTCTCCTCCCTCTCTCTCTCACTCTCTCCTCCCTCTCCCTCTCTCTCTCCTCCCTCTCTCTCCTCCCTCTCTCCTCCCTCTCTCTCCTCCCTCTCTCTCTCCTCCTCTCTCTCTCTCCTCCCTCTCTCTCTCCTCCTCCCTCTCTCTCTCTCCTTCTCCCTTTCTCTCTTCTCCCTCCTCTCCTCTCTCTCTCTCTCCTCCCTCTCTCTCTCTCCTCCCCCTCTCTCTCCTCCCTCTCTCTCTCTCCTCCCTCTCTCTCTCTCTCCTCTCCTCCAAGGTTAGGACTTCTGTTTGCCTTTATTTGCTTCAGTTTTATTTGTTTGATTAATCTTATGCCTTTTCAACATTGTCAATAAACAATTAAGTTATTGTGGTACAGGTGCACAACCTTTTATCCGAAAGCCTTGGGACCAGACACTTGTCGGATTTCGGACATTTTCGGATTTCAGAATGGAAGATTTTTAGCTAGCGCGGGCGGCTGGAGCAGCTCTCCTCCCGGAGACCTCATTGCATAAATGTTAGTCAGTTAGTTTGGAGGGATTTTATGTGGTGGTGGTGGTGTAGGGGTGAAGGGGGAAACTTTAATTCTTAGTCCGCTACCTGGTCGGCGACTCCCAACCTCGCGGAGCTGGGGGCTCCGTCCGGCCGCGGGCGGCGCCGGTTGTCTCCGACTCAACTCTACCCCTCTCTCTCCAGCGCGGGCCTCTCTCGGACTCGCAGCCTACCTCAATGCCTACCTCGCCTGCGGCAAGCTCCGGAGCGCTGTCGCCTTCTCGCGGAGCTCTCTCCTCCCTCTCTCGTCCGGGGCCGCCCTCTGGAGCTCCGACCCCCGGCAACTCTACCCCTCTGCGCGGCTCCAAATCCAGCGACGCTCCGCGAATATTCTCGGCGGCCACAGCGCTCCGGAGCTTCTCATTGACCGCACCCTCTGCGACGCCCCTCTCTCTCTCGGAGCTCCTCCCCGACTCTCTCTCTCGCCTCGCAGCCAGGGGTAGAGTTGCCGGGGTCGGAGCTACAACCGGCGCCGCCCGCTCTCTCTCAGCCTGCCTTACTGCACAGCTCCAAGGTTACCGCTCCCCGCCTCTCCGACCAGGTTCTAAGTTTTTACCCCTTTATTTGCCCTTCTGACTAACATTTTGATTTACAGATGTTAAGCGTTTGATCTAATACTTATGGGCCGTTTTGGGTCAGGTTTCAAACATTGTGCGCAACCTGGAAAAATTAAGCTTTTATTTTCTGGTAGTTACCTGTAGTTTTACCTGTTTTCGTCTGTGTATATGTGTTATTTATCATGTTGGTTATTTATGTTTATTTTATGTGTTTACAGATATGGTTGATTTTTTTGTGTGAATGAAAACCTCGATTTGATTTCAGTTTTTTTTTTTTGCATTGTCAATAAACTTGAGGAAAAACGTGCGTTATTTTTTTGCTTAAACAAGTTATCAGAAAAATATATTATTTTTGCCTTATGAACTTTAAGTTTATGAAAGAGAAAGAAAGAGATTAATGAAGATATATAATAATTTTTATGTAGGGATTCCCTGAGACATGTAAATTATTTGCAGGGGTAAAAAGGTTGAGAAATGCTGAAGTAGTGTGAGATAAGATGATGATTTTGAAGTGATGAAACCACGATAACCAAAAACGTGAAATTGTGGTTGCTAATGGAAATAATTTCAGCTTTTAAAATCTGAATTTCTGTACCCTGTTTCTGATTATTTTAGTTGCTTCCCATCTGATGTAGTTATTCTTCATTACACTCTCATTTGTAAAATATTTAATCTTTTCCAGGTGCTATCGCAGTACTATGCTGAAGTTGGTGCCAGTAACTTCAAATCTGAAGAAGACCTCCAAGCGACTTTTATCAAAAAGATAAATTGTAACCCCACATTTAAAGTAAAGAAGGATAAAGTGAGACTTGTAAGTTAGCATCTGGAATGAACCGTTTGTACATGTGCAAATCAATGAATGGACCACATAGAGACAGAACATGGTACGATATTCTGCTTCTTTAAATGGATTTAAGAACATTTCCTCATTCGGCTGATGTTGAAATTTCTGTTTTGAAATTAAGTGATGACTGGATCTTCATTGTGACATAAAAAATACTGTACTCTTTAATAAAACACGCTATTTTTACATGTGCTGACAGAGCTTACTTCTCCCCCAATCTTGGTTTTTGTTTGAAATTGTCGTAATTTTTCCACCTAACACTGAACAACTTCAGGATTTCCCAACAAAAATTGAAGATAGTCATAGGGTCATAGTGATACAGCGTGGAAACAGGCCCTTCGGCCCAACTTGCCCATACTTGAAAAAATATCCCAGCTACACAAGTCCCACCTGCCCGCGTTTGGTCCTATCCCAGCCTCAACTTTGTGTGAAAAAGTTACCCCTCAGGTTCCTATTAAATCTTTTCCCCTTCACCTTAAACCTATGTCCTCTGGTCCTCGATTCCCCTACTCTGAACAAGAGACTTTGTGTCTACCCGATCTATTCCTCTCATGATTTTATACACTTCTATAAGATCACCCTTCATCCTCCTGTGCTCCAAGGAATAGTCTCTCAACCTACTCAGCCTCTCCCTATAGCTCAGACCCTCCAGTCCTGGCAACATCCTTGTAAGATGACACCAGTTTTATTTATTTCAACATCTCTAATTGCAGATTGATGCAGAATTCCTCTGAAATCCAGCATGGAAACAAAGAATTGGAGCAATGCCCCATAATGGCATAAATGTAGCCTGGTGCAAAAATGCACAAACTACTTCTCTATTGATTTCATTGGAGGGAAATAGCTGTGAGGAACACTATGAAGTTGATGGTCAGCACGTGATCAGTGGACCAAAGAACCTGTTTCCATGCTGTACCTCTCTATATGACTCAGGTAGCCAAGTGTAGATATTTGTAGAATTGTAGAAGTTAATTCGGTTCAGTTCAGTTTGCTGCAATTTCTTGCGGTCTTGGATGGAGCTGTTACCAAACCAAGCTGTGACACATCCTGATAAAATGCTTTCTATGGTGCATCTGTAGAAGTTGCTGGAGAGTTGTAGGGGACATGCTGAGCTTCCTGATAGGTCAGTCCCACTTAGGCGACCATGTTCATGTTCATGTCCAGAATGTAGCCGCCATGGAGAGTAGCGAGAATTCTCGTGCCGTAGGTGCATTGGTAGTGGGTTGCCAGCAGGTCGTAGGTTGTAGCCGGTGCTGACCGGTGAATGTCATTGGTTCATTGGGGGGAAAAAACGTACTCAGTAGTTTTCAGAACCAAGGATAACCGATCGGTAATGTTAATGTCCGCCGAGCTTCACAGCCGTGTATCTCTGGCTTCTTAAAAGTTGTCTCCACTCTTTCTCCCCCCTCTCTTTTAAAGGACTTACGTGACCCTTCCAGTACACTGGGCTTTCACCATCTTATAGCAATGTTACAAAATTTTGAGATTTAAAAAATCAAGTCTGCAATTTATCCCATCAGATAAAGCATAACAATAAGTTTAATTTGACACCAAATTCACTTTCATATCTCAAGTATTAAAAAAGTTATGACCATTTTCATACTCGGAAATTAGCACCTTGTTCCCTATTGATTTTCAATGGACATTACAAAAAAGCTGTGATCTTGGATAATCAAACGCCCATTTCTTAAGGAAAGATTAACATTTTTAAATAGCCTAAGTGTCCAAAGATTATTCACAAATAATTCACAATATAACATGATTTTTATATCTAATTTACATTAATTTATAGGCCAAATGGAAGGAATTTAGTGTTCAATTGCTGTAAATAAATGCCCATTTAAATCGGCTTTCTAGTGGGTTCATGTGGAACGCGACGGTTTAGAACGTTGACATAGCGCTAGATTAGTGCCCTCAAGTGCCGAGAAAAATACTGCGGGATATAAAAAGCCCAAAATGAGCTATTCGTTATAGATAATTTGATAAATAGGGTTATATATATGCCCCATTTAATGTAAAAATAAGGTACATACCTTTAATTGTTTGCTCTATAAAACCCTGGGACTGCGAGAGATTGCGAAATGAAACAGTAATTTTAAAACTATTAGAACTATATTATCGAGGCCTATAAAACTAATAATACCTTTTGCGACCGGGTCTTGCAGCGATTTTTCGTTAATGATTTACTAGGCTGAACATGTGCGATTAGTACAGCCTAGTAAAAATCGCGTTTTAAACCCGCCCCCTCCAAACAGCGCCAAAATCGCGGGCCTGGCTGAGGGCAGATTCCCAATGACGATTCAGGTAGGTTTTGTAACATACCTACATCTTAATTACAACGGCAACCTTCCTGTTCATCGTGGCGTGAGTCTGTATCACATTGGCTTTGCACCGTGTGAAGTTCACACGCTCCCCCCGCTTGCCCTGTCCCCCGCCTGCATTACAGAGTTTGTGAATGAAAACCTTCCTGCTTTTTTAAGTGACTATTGTCTGCTTTTACTTGTCCAGAATGTGTGTGTGTGTTTGTGCATTTGAGAGTGTGTGCATGTGTGCAGCATTTATGTATCCATGAGTATGTGCATGTACCTATCTGTGTATTTCTGTAACGATAGTAGTCAGGGGGTTGAAAGGGGGATCAGTGAGTTTACCAGAAGCCACAGGGAGATTAGGAAGACACAGTGGAGGCCAAGCCTTTATCTATAAGGCCAGCCTCTCCAATCACCTTATTGCTGCTGGGTTTCTTAAACCTTATGAAAACGTATAAAATGACTGGATTATGATTTAACTTTGTCATTGAGGTGATCAAGATGAGATTCATGCATCAAACTACCCAGAGTTATAATAATCGCACCAGATACCTGTGAGCTGGCATTTATAAGTGTTTAACACCCCCTCCCGCATCCCCATCCCTCCCCCAGCATCATCTCGGGGAGACAGAAAAATTAACATTACTTGAAATGGTCGTGAAGGTAAGGTAGAGGTACAGATGGATAGGATAGAAAAATGGAGGAGGACTGACTGAACTTTGTTGCCTTCCACCACAGTGAAGAATGTTGTGGTGGGTGTTGGTATTAAATTCTATTGTGTGCTGTGTGTTTTTTTTTAAGTGTACTGCTGCTGGCAAATTCATTTCACTGCACCTTCGGTTGCACGTGCGGAATAAATTTGACGTTGACTTTGTCTGAGGCCTTTCCGATACATAAAGTCAATCCATCCTTTCTTCCATCCTTCATTCCACTTCACCTCTCCCACTCGGTTGATGATGAAGTGTTGTTGTTTTTTTATATGTTGCTTGGTTTTTGAACAGTATCTTTTGTTAGTGGTCTCAGGTTGTTGCATTGTGCCAGATAAAGGGGCTGCCAAGTCACTCCTTCTGAGGACTATCAATGTAAGGTTGGTAGCAATAGCCTTGTGCTTAGGTAGCCTTAACTGCTTCCAGGTTCGCCTCCTGCCTGACTAACATGCAATTTATTGGTCAAAGGTCTTGGGTTTCCAAATAGCTCTGCAGGAATTGTGCTATATGGTATAATTCAAGGAAATCCTACACTTGCTGTTGTTCCCAATTTGGATTATTACTGAAGGTTAACCTGCTGCTGGCAATAAGCAACATTCTGAAGAGCTGAACATAACTTGCGTTTGATCAGTGAAAGTGTACTTGGTCATTAATACTTTGACCTCATTGTTCTTCCCAGGATCAGAGATGAA
This sequence comes from Leucoraja erinaceus, assembly GCF_028641065.1. Taxonomy (NCBI): domain Eukaryota; kingdom Metazoa; phylum Chordata; class Chondrichthyes; order Rajiformes; family Rajidae; genus Leucoraja; species Leucoraja erinaceus. The sequence goes on along the minus strand of NC_073377.1, from coordinate 140,668,199 downwards.
CTTGTATTTCAGCCATTAGTAAGAAACTCTGAAATTAATGGTGTTCACATAATCAGAGAGAAACATATTTTCCTGCCATCGTTTGAACTTTTAAACACACATTTATACATTTGCTGCAGCATATTTTCCTCGATTTCATAGCTATATTGCTCCATGATAGCTCATTGTAATTAATAAGTAAAATTGAGAGAAGGGCTGGGTCTCCCTACTTAAAAATCTAAAGGGCCTGTCCCACTTGGCGATTTTTTTCGGCGACTGCCGGCGTCGTATCAGTGTCGCCAAAAGATTCGGAACATTTCAAAATCCAGCGGCGACAAAAAAAAATGTTGCAACACCTGAAAAAACACCGGGCGTCAATACATCATCACGCCGCAAATTTTTCAGTGACCTGATATGTCAGTCGATGTTGCCGGCAGTCACCGAAAATATCGCCAAGTGGCACATATAAAAATGTAAATGTCAGTTATGTACATGGAAACATTTCTTTATATCCTGAACAAAGGCAGTACCGATACAAATCAGTATCATGATTAATGAAATCAGTTGGTAAAGCTGCTGCCTCACAATGCCAGAGACCTGGATTGGATCCTAACCGTGGGTGTTGTCTGTATGGAGTTTGCACGTTCTCCCGGTGACTGTGGGTTTCCTTCGGGTGCTCCAATTTTCTCCCACATCCCAAAGACGAGCAGGTTTGTAGGTTAATTGGCCTTCATGTATAGGGAGTGCAGGAACGAGAAAGTAGGATGTATAATAACAATGAACTTGTGTGAATGGGTGATTGATGGTTAGTGGGACTCAATGGACCACAGAGTTTGTTTCCATACTTCAATCAATGACACAATGCAAATGGAACCTTTCCATGAGCAGTAATCCAGCAGTTGCACTTCATATTTAATAAAATGGGCAGCCTTGTCTCAATATTTTAAATTATAATTTTGATCAGTTGTTAATAACATATCAATATATGATATTCAGTTATTTCCACTGTAACCTACTTGGTGTGGAATAACATTTAAATGTTTTAAAACTTTCACATAACATGAAAGAAATTCTATTTAGATTTGATTTTTCATTTGATTCAATATCTCCTATTACTTAATTGTCTTTTGTGAGAATGCAAATGCTATTGAGCTAATCTATTGACCTCTTCGATAACAATCGCAAATTGGACAGGAAAGGTAGTTTTTATAAATGATTAAATAAATGGCTGCAGTCAGAACAATATATAGGAAAAATTGTCCGTTTATTAACATTTCAGAAGTTGGCTCTTCTGAACTCTTTATTAAAATCATGACAGATAGGCAAATACATAATAATGCTCAGTTCACCTCAGCTCGGCTCTGTGCAGCTCTTTTTGTTTTTTTAATCAAATGACGAACACAGACCAGGGATTTGCCCTTCTTGAGCTGCTGGAGGGCTGTGGTCAATTCATCCAGTGTCAAGGGGTTCAGTGTCGGAGGAGTCATCGTCAACGAGCAGCTCCACTAACTGCTGACAGACTCCTCACCACTTCTCCAGCGAATAGAAGGGTGAACCGCAGTCCAAATCATGGAGCATTTGGATCCGCAACCTCATGTACATGCCTCGCGATTGTTCGAAATGCTGCTCCCTCAGCGCGTCCTTCTCCTGGTATTCCCTCCAGAGGATCGGGTCCCCGACGGTCTGACTTAGACGCAAATCCAAATTGAGCAGCTCGCTCCCGAGCTGTTTGACCTAGGAATCGCGCCTCTTGATTGACCCACTAGTGTACTCCAGACAGAAGCACCGGATTTGGGCCTTGCCCACATACCACCAGAGCCGCAGGGAGTGAAATCCTCCCCGCTTCCCTTTCCAGGTGGTCCAGAACCTTTTGAACGAGTCCCGGAATCGGCGATCCTCCTCCAGCTTGCTAAAGTGCCAGTACGCGGACCCTCCCCGCGTGCACAGCGGGATGAACTCCGCCCACCTATGTGGTGGTCCGAGCATGGCACCGGCCGCATTGAGGCCGCCGAGACACGGGAGACGTACACCCAAGAAATGTAAAGGCGATCGATGTGAGATCCACTCCCTCTGACCTCCTGGTGAAGGCACAAGAGTCGGGGTGGAGATTCATCTAGGTGTCCACCAAGTCAAAGGAACCCATGGGCTTCAACTTCTAGAGCAGGGAGCACAGACCAGTGAGCGGCGCTGCTCTGTTTTGTTTGCATCAAAAATAATTTATTCAATTAAGATACAAAATAATACAAAACCAAACCGTGCTAACACACCCACCACCATAGTACAAAATCACCAAACCATCTAAGGCACTACATTTTCAAATAACTATAATACAATCCTTATGGAGGATACACTCCATCCCCCCCCACGATGCCCAACGGTCCCAGAAATCCCCTATGGCGCCCGTGGATGTTCTGGGTCAAGACCCACCTTCAGCTGCTTGACCCGCTGAGTCTCAACCCGAAACGTCACCCATTCCTTCTCTCCAGAGACGTTGCCTGTCCCGATGAGTTACTCCGGCATTTTAGTATCTATCTTCAGTGTAAGCCAACACCTGCAGTTCCCACACTGAGAATATTGGAGGCACTCGGCAGTCAGATATTTGTGTGGGGGAAAACAAATGTTTATAAGATAGTTTTATAAGAACTGGGAAAATCCAGCGTGCTCCGGATGCTCCTGGTTTTCCCATATCCAAAGGCTTCCTGCTTTTTTTTTAAATCAAAATATGTATTCAATTATTTAAAAATAATATTTACAATAAAATAAAACAAAACAGAACCCACCACCATAATACAATACGTTGGTGCGGGAGGAGCAACGTCCAGGCGGTAGGTTTAAAACCCGATCGCGGGACTTTGTTTTATAGAGGCCCAGGAGCCGTTGGTGCGGGAGGAGTACCCAACTCTGCAACGTCCATTCACTGTTCACATTTCAAAATAAGTGGGCTTGAGGAAGCCACTGATTGGTGGAAGCGGACTAGAGGAAGCTGCTGATTGGGAGTCAGATCCCTGCTGATTTCTTCCAGCACTTTGTATTGTATTGTATTGTACTTTGTATCAAAGATCGTTGCTTTGTATTGTATCCTGGGTAAGGGGGGAGTATGAGAGAAAGCCAGGGCAGTTTACTGTTTTGGATGTCAGATGTGGGAAGTCATGGAGTCTCATAGCCTTCCAGACGTCCACATCTACGCCAGGTGTGTCGAGATGGGGCTCCTAAGGGATCGTATTAGGAACCTGGAGCGGCAGCTCGATGACCTCTGTCTGGTCAGAGAGAGTGAGGATGTCATAGAGAGGAGTTATAGAGAGGTGGTCACTCCAAGACCACGGGAGGCAGACAAGTGGGTCACAGTTAGGAGGGGCAGAGGCAGGGACTAGAGAGTACCCCGGTGGCTGTACACCTTGGCAATAAGTACTCCTGTTTGAGTACTGTTGGGGGGGACAGCCTACCTGGGGGTAGTGACAGCGGCCGGGCCTCCGGTACAGAGACCGGAACTGTTGCTCAGAAGGGTAGGAGGGCAATAGTAATAGGGGACTCTATAGTTAGGGGGTCAGATAGGCGATTCTGTGGACGCAGTCAGGAGACCCGGATGGTAGTTTGCCTCCCTGATGCCAGGGTCTGGGATGTGTCTGAACGTGTCCAAGATATCCTGAAATGGGAGGGAGAGGAGCCTGAAGTCGTGGTACATATAGGTGCCAATGACATAGGTAGAAAAAGAGAAGAGGTCCTGAAAGGAGAATTTAGGGAGTTAGGAGGAGAGTTAAGGAGAAGGACCTCAAAGTAATCTTAGGATTACTGCCTGTGCCACGCGACAGTGAGAGTAGGAATGGAGCGAGGTGGAGGATAAATGCGTGGCTGAAGGACTGGTGCAGAGGGCAGGGATTCAAGTTTCTGGATCATTGGGACCTCTTTTGGGGAAGGTGTGACCTATACAAAAAGGACGGGTTGCACTTGAACCCGAGGGGGACCAATATCCTGGTGGGGAGATTTGCAAAGACTACTGGAGAGACTTTAAACTAGAACGGTTGGGGGGGGGGAGGGACTCAAATAGAGAAAGCTAGTAGACAGTGTGTGAGACAGGAGGCAGAGAAGGGAAGCACAGAACAAACATGTAGGGGAGAAAGAAGAAAAAGATAATAAACAGAATAAGAGGTGGTGGGTTTCTTAAATGTGTGAGCAGAGAGACGGGTGTGTAAAATGAGGGTAGAAGCAATAGGTAGCAATGTGAAACGTAAAAGTGGCAGGCAGACAAATCCAGGGCAAAAATCAAAAAGGGCCACTTTTCAACATAATTGTGTAAGAGGTAAGAGTGTTGTAAAAACAAGCCTGAAGGCTTTATGTGTCAATGCAAGGAGCATTCGTAATAAGGTGGATGAGTTGAATGTGCAGATAGTTATTAATGAATATGATATAGTTGGGATCACGGAGACATGGCCCAGGGTGACCAAGGCTGGGAGCTGAACATCCAGGGATATTCAATATTCAGGAGGGATAGACAGAAAGGAAAGGGAGGTGGGGTAGCATTGCTGGTTAGAGAGGAGATTAACGCAATAGAAAGGAAGAACATTAGCTTGGAGGATATGGAATCGATATGGGTAGAGCTGCGAAACACTATGGGGCAGAAAACATAGTGGGTGTTGTGTACAGGCCACGTAACAGTAGTAGTGGAGTTGGGGATGGCATCAAACAGGAAATTAGAAATGTGTGCAACAGTTATAATGGGTGACTTCAATCTACATATAGATTGGGTGATTCAAATTTGCAGGGGTGCTGAGGAAGAGGATTTCTTGGAATGTATGCGGGATAGTTTTCTAAACCAACATGTAGGGGAACCAACGAGAGAGCAGTCTATTCTAGACTGGGTATTGAGTAATGAGGAAGGGTTAGTTAGAAGTCTTGTCGTGGGTGGCCCCTTGGGCAAGAGTGACCCTATGGTTGAGTTCTTCATTAGGATGGAGAGTGACATAATTAATTCAGAAACACGGGTTCTGAGCTTAAAGAAATGTAACATTGAGGGTATGAGACGGGAATTGGCCAAGATAGACTGGCAATAGATTCTTAAAGGGTTGATGGTGGATAGGCAATGGAAGGCATTTAAAGACTGTATGGATGAACTACAACAATTGTTCATCCCAGTTTGGCAAAATAATAAATCAGGGAAGGTAGTGCATCCGTGGATAACAAGGGAAATCAGGGATAATATCAAAACAAAAGATGAAGCATCCAAATTAGCCAGATAAAGCAGCCTACCAGAGAACTGGGAGTCCAGCACAGGAGGACAAAGGGCTTAATTAGGAAAGGGAAAATAGATTATGAAAGAAAACTGGCAGGGAACATAAAAACTGACTGCAAAGGTTTTTATAGATATGTGAAGAGAAAAAGATTAGTTAAAACAAATGTAGGTCCCTTGCAGTCAGAAACAGGTGAATTGATCATGGGGAACAAGGACATGGCAGACCAATTGAATAACTATTTTGGTTCTGCCTTCACTAAGGAAGACATAAATAATCTGCCGTAAATAGCAGGGGACTGGGGGTCATATGAGATGGAGGAACTGAGTGAAATCCAGGTTAGCCGGGAAGTGGTTAGGTAAATTGAATGGATTAAGGACTGATAAATCCCCAGGACCAGATAGGCTGCATCCAGAGTACTTAAGGAAGTAGCCCCAGAAATTGTGGATGTATTTAGTGATAATTTTCAAAACTCTTTAGATTCTGGAGTAGTTCCTGAGGATTGGAGGGTAGCTAATGTAACCCCACTTTTCAAAAAGGGAGGGAGAGAGAAAAGGGAGAATTACAGACCAGTTAGTCTAAGATCGGTAGTGGGGAAACTGCTAGTCAGTTATTAAAGATGGGATAACAGCACATTTGGAAAGTGGTGAAATCATTGGACAAAGTCAGCATGGATTTATGAAGGGTAAATCATGTCTGATGAATCTTATAGAATATTTTGAGGATGTAACTAGTAGAGTGGATAACGGAGAACCAGTGGATGTGTTGTATCTGGACTTTCAGAAGGCTTTCAACAAGGTCCCACATAAGAGATTAGTATGCAAACTTAAAGCACACGGTATGGGGGTTCAGTATTGATATGGATAGAGAACTGGCTGGCAGACAGGAAGCAAAGAGTAGGAGTAAACGGGTCCTTTTCACAATGGCAGGCAGTGTTGGCAGGCATTTAAAGACTGCATGGATGAACTACAAAAATTGTTCATCCCAGTTTGGCAAAAGAATAAATCAGGGAAGGTAGTGCATCCGTGGATAACAAGGGAAATCAGGGATAGTATCAAAGCAAAAGATGAAGCGTACAAATTAGCCAGAAAAAGCAGCCTACCAGAGGACTGGGAGAAATTCAGAGACCAGCAAAGGAGGACAAAGGGCTTAATTAGGAAAGGGGAAATAGATTATGAAAGAAAACTGGCAGGGAACATAAAAACTGACTGCAAAAGTTTTTATAGATACGTGAAGAGAAAGAGAGTAGTTAAAATAAATGTAGGTCCCTTGCAGTCAGAAACAGGTGAGTTGATCATGGGGAACAAGGATATGGCAGACCGATTGAATAACTACTTTGGTTCCGTCTTCACTAAGGAAGACATAAATAATCTGCCGGAAATAGCAGGGGACCGCGGGTCAAAGGAGATGGAGGAACTGAGTGAAATCCAGGTTAGCCAGGAAGTGGTGTCAGGTAAATTGAAGGGATTAAAGGCCGATAAATCCCCAGGGCCAGATAGGCTGCATCCCAGAGTACTTAAGGAAGTAGCTCCAGAAATAGTGGATGCATTAGTAATAATCTTTCAAAACTCTTTAGATTCTGTAGTAGTTCCTGAGGATTGGAGGGTAGCTAATGTAACCCCACTTTTTAAAAAGAGAGGGAGAGAGAAAACGGGGAATTACAGACCAGTTATTCTAACATCGGTAGTGGGGAAACTGCTAGAGTCAGTTATTAAAGATGGGATAGCAGCACATTTGGAAAGGGATGAAATCATTGGACAAAGTCAGCATGGATTTACGAAAGGTAATTCATGTCTGACGAATCTTATAGAATTTTTCGGGTAACTAGTAGAGTGGATAGGGGAGAAACCAGTGGATGTGTTGTATCTGGACTTTCAGAAGGCTTTCGACAAGGTCCCACATAAGAGATTAGTATACAAACTTAAAGCACACGGTATTGGGGGTTCAGTATTGATGTGGATAGAGAACTGGCTGGCAAACAGGAAGCAAAGATTAGGAGTAAACGGGTCCTTTTCACAATGGCAGGCAGTGACTAGTGGGGTACCGCAAGGCTCAGTGCTGGGACCCCCGACTCGGCTTGTACTCACTAGAATTTAGGAGATGGAGGGGGGATCTTATAGAAACTTACAAAATTCTTAATTCGAAGTCCAGAACAAGGGGTCACAGTTTAAGGATAAGTTGGAAATCCTTTAAGACCGAGATGAGAAAAATTCCCTCATTTTTCACACAGAGAGTGGTGAATCTCTGGAATTCTCTGCCACAGAAGGTAGTTGAGGCCAGTTAATTTGCTATATTTAAGAGGGAGTTAGATGTGGCCCTTGTGGCTAATGGGATCAGGGGGTATGAAGAGAAGGCAGGTACGGGATACTGAGTTGGATGATCAGCCATGATCATATTGAATGACGGTGCAGGCTCGAAGGGCCGAATGGCCTACTCCTGCACCTATTTTCTATGTATCTATGTGACTAGTGGGGTACCGCAAGGCTCGGTGCTGGAACCCCAACTATTTACAATATATATTAATGATTTGGATGAGGGAATTGAATGCAATATCTCCACGTTTGCGGATGACACAAAGCTGGGGGGGCAGTGTTAGCTGTGAGGAGGATGCTAGGAGGCTGCAAGGTGACTTGGATAGGTTGGGTGAGTGGGAAAATGCATGGCAGATGCAGTATAATGTGGATAAATGTGAGGTTATCCACTTTGGTGGCAAAAACAGGAAAGCTATCTGAATGGTGGCCGATTAGGAAAAGGGGAGATGCAGCGAGACCTAGGTGTCATGGCACACCAGTCATTGAAAGTAGGCATGCAGGTGCAGCAGGCAGTGAAGAAAGCAAATGGTATGTTAGCATTCATAGCAAAAGGATTTGAGTATAGGAGCAGGTAGGTTCTACTGCAGTTGTACAGGGTCTTGGTGAGACCATACCTGGAGTATTGCGTACAGTTTTGGTCTCCTAATCTGAGGAAAGACATTCTTGCCATAGAGGGAGTACATTGAAGGTTCACCAGTGATTCCTGGGATGTCAGGACTTTCATATGAAGAAAGACTGGATAGATTCGGCTTGTTCTCGCTAGAATTTAGAAAATTGAGGGGGGATCTTATAGAAACTTACAAAATTCTTAAGGGGTTGGACAGGCTAGATGCAGGAAGATTGTTCCCGATGTTGGGGAAGTCCAGAACAAGGGGTCACAGTTTGGAGAGAAGGCAGGTACGGGATACTGAGTTGGATGATCAGCCATGGTCATATTGAATGGTGGTGCAGGCTCGAAGGGCCGAATGGCCTACTCCGGCACCTATTTTCTTATTTTCTATGTAAAACAAACAAATATACCAAATAAACTATTATACAACTATGTTACAATACTTATCAAGGATGCATTCAACCCCCCTGCAGTGCCCAGCATTCCCAGAAATCCCCCAGAGTGCCCGAGGACAGTGCATAGTCCCTCTCTAACACCATCCAGGCTAGACGTAACCCCGGAAAAGGGGCAGGCAGCCGGCTCCGGCATAGCCCTCTTCCGCCTGGCGCGTGACTCGCAAATGGCCAGCTTGGCCAGGCCCAGGAGCAACCCAACCAGGACATCCTCGGCCCTACGCTCTCCCCTACGCACAGGGTGCTTCCTGCTTGGTAGGTTCATTGGACATCGTCAATTGCCGACATGTGCAGGTGGTTGTGAGATTCTGAAGGGCGTTGATAGGAATGTGGGAAAAAGAAAACAGGGTTAAGGTAGGTATGTTGCAAAACATACCTGAAGGTCGCTGAAAATCTGTCCCAGCCCGTGTGCGCGATTTTGGCGCCATTTAGAGGGGGGCGGGTTTAAAACGCGATTTTCCCTAGGCTGTTCAAATCGAGGTTTTTCAGCCTAGTTAATTATTAATGAAAAATTGCTGGAAGAATCCGTCGCTTGAGCTATTATTAGTTTTAAGGGCTTTATTTACTTGTTATAGTAGGTTAAAAATTAACTTCTAAACCCGCGACTGCCGACAACGGGCCGGATCTCATACAGGGGAAAACGGAAGATAGGCTGTTTATTTTTACGTTAAAAAGGGCTTCTTAAGATCCCTTTATACAAAGTTTAATGTTGCGAGTAGCTAATTTGGGGCCCATTATATCCCGCAGTATTTTTCTGGGCATTTGGGGGCACAAATCTACCGCAATGTGAACGTTCTAAACCAGCGCGTTCACAGGAACCCACTCGAAAGCTGATTTAAATGCCATTAATTTACAGCAATTGAACACTAAATTCCTTCCATTTGGCCTATAAATTAATGTAAATGAGATTTAAAAATCATGTTTTATTGTGAATTATTTGTGAATATTATTTGGACACAGGCTATTTAAAAATGTTAATCATTTATTAAGAAATGGATAGATGTTTAGATCTAGTAATTGAGGTTTGGAATTAGCTACAATTGGGTAACTAACTAATTATATGTTTTAATTTCAGGTCATCCAAGTAAGATTATTTTATATTTGTTTCAAAATGCTTCAATCTATGATAACTGAAAATTTCATTCATTTCTCTTAATTTTTAAGAATGTTATAGGCTTTTGACTGTCCACGATCACAGATTTTTTGTTATGTCCATAGAAAATCAATAGGGAGCAAGATGCTAATTTCCGAGTATGAAAATGGCCATAACATTTTAAATACTTGAGATATGAAAGTGAATTAGGTGTCAAATTAAACTTATTTTTATGTTTTATCTGATGGGATAAATTGCAGACTTGATTTTAAAAATCTCAAAATTTTGTAACATTGCTAGTTAAGGGTGGATAAGACCAGCGGGCCACTGCGGCCGGATGCCATGAGACCAGCCATCGCCGAACTCAGCCCTGCTTATCCCTGGAAGCCCGCGGAGCCACCGGCCACGACGGACACAGGACCACGCGGTGGAAACTCGCTTTCTTTGTTTACCAAAAATAATTTAAATCAATTATTTACAAAAATGATATGTCCAACACAAAACAATACAAACAAACCCACCGCCATAATACCAAAGTAAAACAAATATTCTTAAATTCAAAATATTAAATAACTATTTCCCCATCCTAATTGAGGATACATTCCAACCCCTCCTCCCCCCGCGGTGCCCAATGGCCCCAGAAATCCCCCAGGGCGCCCGTGGACAGCGACAGTGGAAGCTCAAGTCAAGTCAAGTCAAGTCAAGTTTATTTGTCACATACACATACGAGATGTGCAGTGAAATGAAAGTGGCAATGCTCGCGGAACAACAAAACAACCAAACAAATTATAAACACAATCATAACACACATATTATTTTACATAATAAATAATAGAAGGAAAAACGTTCTGTACAGTTAGTCCCTGGTGAGAAAGGCGTTTACAGTCCAAATTGCCTCTGGGATGAAACTCCTTCTCAACCTCTCCGTTCTCACTGCATGGCAACGGAGGCGTTTGCCTGACCGTAGCAGCTGGAACAGTCTGTTGCAGGGGTGGAAGAGGTCTCTCATGATTTTGTTTGCTCTGGAGTTGCACCTCCTGTTGTATAGTTCCTGCAGGGGGGTGAGTGAAGTTCCCATAGTGCGTTCGGCCGAACGCACTACTCTCTGCAGAGCCTTCTTGTCCTTGGCAGAGCAATTCCCGAACCAGATGGTAATGTTCCCGGACAAGATGCTTTCCACCGCCGCTGCGTAGAAGCACTGGAGGATCCTCGGAGACACTCTGAATTTCCTCAATTGCCTGAGGTGGTAAAGGCGCTGCCTTGCCTTACTCACCAGTGCTGAGGCGTGTGATGACCATGTCATATCCTCAGAGATGTGGACTCCCAGATATTTAAAACAGTTCACCCTATCCACAGGATCCCCATTTATACTCAATGGAGTGTACGTCCTCGGATGATGTGCCCTCCTAAAGTCCATTATCAGCTCCTTCGTTTTTTTGATGTTCAAGAGGAGGCTGTTCTCCTGGCACCAGAGTGCTAGATCAGCCACCTCCTCCCGGTAGGCCCTCTCATCATTGTCTGAGATCAGGCCCACCACCACAGTGTCATCAGCAAACTTAATTATTGAATTGGAGCTGAACCTAGCCACACAGTCATGTGTGTACAGGGAGTACAATAGGGGGCTGAGGACGCAACCCTGGGGCGATCCTGTGCTCAGGGTGAGGGACTTCGATGTATTCCCTCCCATCTTGACTACCTGGGGCCTGGCGGTGAGAAAGTCCAGGACCCAGGCACACAGGGAGGTGTTGAGCCCCAATTCCAGTAGCTTCCCGGCCAGTCTGGTGGGGACTATCGTGTTGAAGGCTGAACTATAGTCTATGAACAGCATCCTCACGTAGCCCCCCTTCTGGCTGTCCAGATGGGAGAGAGCGGTGTGCAAGACCTGAGAGACCGCATCGTCCGTGGACCTGTTCGGACGGTATGCAAACTGCAACGGGTCCATGTTCCGAGGGAGGAAGGCGCAGATGTGATTCTTCACCAGCCTCTCAAAGCATTTCATGACTACCGAGGTAAGGGCCACCGGACGGTAGTCATTCAGGCAGGCTGGGGAGGCATTTTTTGGTACCGGTACGATGATGGATTTTTTGAAGCAGGCAGGGACCACGGACTTGTCCAGGGAGAGGTTGAATAATGTAGTGAGCACTGGAGCTAGCTCCGTAGCACAGGACTTGAGTACTCGCCCCGAGATGCCATCGGGGCCTGCAGCTTTTCTTGTGTTCACCCGTGTCAGTGCCCTCCTCACGTCGTGCTCGGACAGCGAGAATGTGTGCATATTCCTCCCTTCAGCTTCGGTAGCCAGCCCGCTGTCGGTATTGTCGATAGTCGGCAGACCTGGAGGACCGTGAGGGCGGTTGCCGAACCCTGATAGGCGGGCGGCTGGAGTGGGTCCCAGGCTCGTCTCCCTCCCATCCCCGATGATCAGGAACTGTAAGGAGCAGAGAGTCGGCGACACCGAGGGATGCTGGATCAAAGGGCCGGTGAGAGAACTGAAGGTCTAACCTTCCCCGCCTTCAAGGTTGATCTGTGGAAGCTGAAAGACCGGAGGTGAGAAGGACGGCTCGCTGGTGAACCGAATGAGATTCAATGAGTGAGATGGCTGCAGCGGGTCTTTATGGCCAACAACAACCTGGACAATGGCGCCAAAATCTGGCGACTGTTGAATATGGACTCAGTGAACGTTTCTATACATGGGATACTTAACCGGGGATTGTCTATATGTAGTGGCTTGCAAAAGTTTTCATACCCCTTGAGCTTTTCCACATTTTGTCACGTTACAACCACAAACGTAAATGTATTTTATTGGGATTTTATGTGATAGACCAACACAAAGTGGTGCATAATTGTGAAGTGGAAGGCAAATGATACATGGTTTTCAAATTTTTTTACAAATAAAAAACTGAAAAGTGTGGCGTGCAAAAGTATTCAGCCCCCCTGAGTCAATACTTTGTAGAACCACCTTTTGCTGCAATTACAGCTGCAAGTCTTTTGGGGTATGTCTCTACCAGCTTTGCACATCTAGAGACTGAAATTTTTGTCCATTCTTCTTTGCAAAATAGCTCAAGATCAGTCAGATTGGATGGAGAGCGTCTGTGAACAGCAATTTTCAAGTCTTGCCAGAGATTCTCAATTGGATTTAGGTCTGGACTTTGACTGGGCCATTCTAACACATGAATATGCGTTGATCTAAACCATTCCATTGTAGCTCTGGCTGTATGTTTAGGGTCGTTGTCCTGCTGGAAGGTGAACCTCCGCCCCAGTCTCAAGTCTTTTGCAGACTCTAACAGGTTTTCTTCCAAGATTGCCCTGTATTTGGCTCCATCCATCTTCCCATCAACTCTGACCAGCTTCCCTGTCCCTGCTGAAGAAAAGCATCCCCACAGCATGATGCTGCCACCACCATGTTTCACAGTGGGGATGGTGTGTTCAGGGTGATGTGCAGTGTTAGTTTTCCGCCACACATAGCGTTTTGCATTTAGGCCAAAAACTTCAATTATGGTCTCATCTGACCAGAGCACCTTCCTCCACATGTTTGCTGTGTCCCCCACATGGCTTGTGGCAAACTGCAAACGGGACTTCTTATGGCTTTTTTTCAACAATGGCCACTCTTCCATAAAGGCCCAATTTGTGGAGTGCACGACTAATAGTTGTCCTGTGGACAGATTCTCCCACCTGAGCTGTGGATCTCTGCAGCTCCTCCAGAGTTACCATGGGCCTTGGCTGCTTCTCTGATCAATGCTCTCCTTGCCCGGCCTGTCAGTTTAAGTGGACGGCCATGTCTTGGTAGGTTTGCAGTTGTGCCATACTCTTTCCATTTTCGGAGGATGGATTGAACAGTGCTCCGTGAGATGTTCAAAGCTTGCGATATTCTTTTTATAACCTAACCCTGCTTTAAACTTCTCCACAACTTTATCCCTGACCTGTCTGGTGTGTTCCTTGGGCTTCAATATGCTGTCTGTTCACTAATGTTCTCTAACAAACCTCTGAGGACTTCACAGAACAGCTGTATTTATACTGAGATTAGATTACACACAAGTGGACTCTATTTACTAATTAGGTGACTTCTGAAGGCAATTGGTTGCACTGGATTTTATTTAGGGGTATCAGAGTAAAGGGGGCTGAATACTTTTGCACACCACACTTTTCAGTTTTTTATTTGTAAAAAAATTTGAAAACCATGTATCATTTTCCTTCCACTTCACAATTATGCGCCACTTTGTGTTGGTCTATCACATAAAATTCCAATAAAATACATTTACGTTTGTGGTTGTAACGTGACAAAATGTGGAAAAGTTCAAGGGGTATGAATACTTTTGCATGCCACTGTATGTCTATATGTAGCAATAATTGCACTGATTGTACTCAAAAAAAGTATTTCATTGTACCTTTTGTACACCTGACAATAAAAGAACTGTTGATCCATTGGATTTGTGTAAAATAGGTACTCAGTAGTTGGTGTGAACTCGTGGGCTGAAGGGCAAGTTTCCAGGCTGCGTGACTTTGCGACTCCTGAGGTTAATTGTCTCATATCAATAGCAGACCAGTCTGGTTCATAATTGTGTTTCCATCAAACTCTTATCAGTTATCCTTCTTCAACTCTAAAGGAAAGAAGAAAAAGGAAAAATGAGATAGAAAGGAACCAATATGAAAACAACAGTAAGAGATAAGTAGGAAATTATCTTGGGTATCAGATCCTGATCCCGGTGTTACTTTTTCAATATGAATTCTGATGTCCAATTTATACTGGAAAGTTATTGTGCAAACATGACACTGATTACACTCTGTGTTGAAGATTAGGCAGACGTTTAATGATAGACCTTTTGAGAGTGTAAGCAACATTTTTTTTTAATGTAGTCGCTCATGGGGTGTGGATCTTGCTGGCAAAATTAACTTTAATTGCCCTCTATGAGGTGGGTGTGAGATCACACTCAGGCCAGACCAACTAGGGATGTAAGATTTCCTTTATGAAGAAAGTAATTGAGCTTGAAGAGTCTTTATTGTGGTCTGGTGGTTTTTGGGCACTGTTATTAAAATAGTCATAGAGTCATCCAGCACAAAAACAGCCCCTTTGATTTAGCTTGCCCATGCCAAATAAGATGCCCCAACTACACTAGTCCCACCTGTTTAAAGGTGATGTGCAGGGCACGTATTTTACACAGAGGGTGGTGGGGGCTTAAAGGCGCTGCAGGGGGTGGTAGTGGAGGCAGATATGATAATCATAATCATCATAATCATGTTACAATAGTCAATAAAACTTTGAGGATAAAGTGCAGTTTGGTAATGACCTTCATTTACTTCATCTTATAACCCTAGCAACTGTATCTTTCTCCAAATATTAAGTGAGGAAGGGATTGGTCTTGTAGTAATGTGCTGTTTAGACTCAAAGGAGGTTCCAGGAGGAAATGAAAAGGTGAGGTACCAGAGGGTTACTTGTACTTTGGAAACGCATGTCAGCATGATGAAGCACTTATCAGAATAGTGGACGAAAATTGAAAGAGGAAAACAAAGTCATTTTCCACAAATGTTAATATGATGTGCTGGTAAGACAGAAGAGTTCATTGTACAGTGTCCAATCTATCAACAACACTGTTGCAATTAAATTGAAGTAAAGGGAGAAAGCTGGAGGATTTAACATGGACATTGGCATCGGAAATTTTTTGCATTGGAAATCTTTCACGCGGAACTTTTCTTGGACTCCAGATTGGCAACAATCAATCTGATGTTACATCAGAACAAAGTAGATAGTTGAAACAAATATTTCTCTCTTTAAACGAAAAGGTTGGTTGAAAAACAGCATTGATATAATACAATAGCACTGAAACATGAAACAGTGAAAATTATAGTTTCAACTTAACCCTATCACACACATAAAATGTAGGTCAATGATGATGCCAAAGTTTCTAAACTAATGCCTTTCCATTTCTTGGAGTCAGTTAAACTTAACTTTGTATGAACCCAAAATATTTATTTAACTAGATGCACAGAATCGCTTGCCCAGAATAGTTGAATCAAGGACCAGAGGACATATATTTAGGGTGAAGGGAGGAAAAGATTCAATACGAATCTGAGGGGTAACTTATTCACACAAAGGGTGGTGGGTGTATGGAACAAGCTGCCAGAGGAGGTAGTTGAGCCTGGGACTATCCCAAGGTTTAAGAAACAGTTAGACAGGTACATGGATAGGACAGATTTGGAGGGATATGGGCAGGTGGGGCTCGTGTAGCTGGGACATGTTGGTCGGTGTGGGCAAGTTGGGCCGTAAAACCTGTTTCCATGCTGTATCACTCTATGACTATTGTAAATCCTGGCCAAAACAGAGCTAAAATAAAGCAAAGGATTTATGCATCTACAAGGCCTGTTAGCCTTTTTCTGTGAGAAGCCTCAAGCTGCAAGCTGATGCCAGGATGTCTAGGTCCCAGATCAATACATCAGATAAGGTGAAGTCCAGATGTCCTCGCAATTGATAATATATATGAGGACTTTGCAGAGAAACTCTAAGGTGTTGTAGATGCATGGGTTTGATTGGATTACTGCAAAGGGATTGGAAATAATTATAATTGTGTTGCAAGACATTTACCCTGCTGTTTGGTGATTGGCCAAAGTGTGAAGCCCCCGGCTGAATTGTTTGTACTGCCAGTGTAAATGTTGCATTATTCAGTTAGCTGACTTCCTTCCAGAAGCTAGTCATCGGTCTTTCTGTTGAGTGGCAAGTCTGATCTCCTGAAAAAGCTCACTGGCTTTTCTTGGACAAATTTGGCCCCGTTCAGGTGATCTTGGGTGAATCCTGGCTAGAAGGAAATGGATGCTTGAGGAATTTTTAAAAATGGGGAGAGTGAGCAGGAATTGCAGTGGAGAATATCTTGTGGAGTTAATTCAGATGGGGTTGTAGCAAGTAATGACAAAGAGAAGACGAGCAGTGAAATACACCGCAAAAGATGGCAGTTAGGGAATCGACATTGAAAGTGACGGAAATTCTTTGTCTTTGGTGCAAGTATTGTTCGATTTCTGAATCAACTGAAGGCTTTAAATCTATTACCGTTGCGAAGACTTTAAACATGCAGGAGAAGAGATGTCCGTGTAGGGCGATATACTGACGCTGTTGATAGAGCTGCTGCCTCATAGTCAGATACCTGAGTTCGATCCTTAACTCAGGTGCTATGTGTGTGGAGTTTGCATGTGCTCCCTGTGACCATGTGGGTTTCTTCCAGATTCTCCAGTTTCTTCCCGCATACCGTTGATGTGTGGGTTTGTGGGTTCATTGACTTCTGAAAATGTTCCATAATGTGCAGGGAGTGGATGCAAACGTGAGAAAATAGAACTAGTGTGAACAGGTGAATAAATATTGGCGTGAACCTGGTGGGCTGACTTGTGACAGCGATGGGAGCCTCAACTTGACGACTTGACTTGACTTGACCTGCTTCCATGCTGTAACTTTCAATCAATGTTAACACAAGGTCCCATTGTGAACACTCTACATGTGATTGCAAGCTGAAAATAGCTGCACCAATAACAGTTGAATCTCTTGGTTGCAATTATTCCAGTATCCAGAAGCAGAGAGAAGTCTGTTCACATCATTACTCCTATAAGATGTGCAAAAATCAATTGAAGTAGATTATCCTATTACATGGACGTTCATATATTAATTAATCTTGAAGATAACATCTGCATTCCAAGACTATCAGATAATTGTACAATATAGTGCTCAGGAGGAAGAAGTTGAGTGTCCCGGGGAACAGCGCTGGCAGCGGGAGTGTCCTGGGGAGCCACGCGGGCCCTTTACACCGACCAAACAAACGCGCCACTGACGACCAGAATGCCGACCAAAGACTGGAACACACCCCGGTTGGCCAAACTTGCCCCACATGCCTCCCAGTGAACTGTGGTGAAGCCTGACGGTGAGGCCTGGCTGGGCCGAAGGAGCCTCAGCGGTGACAGCGATGAGAGCCTCGGTGGTGGTGGGAGATTCGATGGCGGCAGAGAGCCTCGGCCGCGGTGGGAGCCTCGGCGGCAACGGGAGCCTCGGTGTTGGTGGGGCCTCGTGGTCGATGAGCGTGAGGGGGGGAGGGGAAGACTATGGGGACCCGGCGTGGGGGACGGTGGGAGAACAAAGGGGGACACAGTGGGGGGCACTCTAGTTTAGAATCCTCTGCCCAGGGGATAAGTCTGCGTTCGTCTGTTTGTTCATTTGTTCCGGTGAAGGCGCTCTGCACACGGTAACCAGACAACAGTCTTTTTCTTTTCTTTCTCACTTTTAATTTCAAGTTTTTGTGTACCTTGTGTGTTGTCGGCAGATCAACTTCCTTCCAGGGATGAATAAAGTTTTATCGTATCTCGTATGGTATCGAGTTGTTCACAGCACAAAATAATTTGATTCACTATTAGAGTGGTTATTGAAAGCAGTAGACAATAGACAATAGGTTCAGAAGTAGGCCATTCGGCCCTTCGAGTCAGCACCACCATTCAATGTGATCATGGCTGATCATCCCCAATCAATACCCCGTTCCTGCCTCCTCCCCATATCCCCTGTAGTTTTGAAAGCTAGCCTTTACATGAATCTTAACATTTTTATAATGTCTGACTCAATCCATCACGCTAGTATTTGGCAGGGAAAGCTGGAGTAACTCAGCGGGACAGGCAGCATCTCTAGAGAAAAGGAATAGGTGACGTTTTGGGACGAGACCCTTCCTCTGAGGAGAAAGGGAAACGAGAGATACAGGTGGTGATATGGAGAGATATACAACAAATAAATGAAAGATATGGAAAAAAGTAAGGATGATCAAGGAAACAGGCCATTGTTAGCTGTGGGCTCGGTGAAAACAAGTTATGCAGAAACTCACCAGGATGACTAGTGCAATGGTTAGGGCTGGGGAGGGACAGAGAGATTGGGAATGCAAGGGTTATTTGAAGTTCGAGAAATCAATATTCATACCGCTGGGATGTAAGCTGAGTTACTCTAGCTTTTTGTGTCTATCTTTGTTTTAAGCCAAGATCAATGGGGCCAAAGGGCCTGTTTCCGTGTTGTATCTCTAAACTAAAAAAATCTGCAGTTCCTTCCTACACACTCTACTTAGTAATGCCTGGGAGTTTTGGCATACAGTGATGCTTTTCTATTCAATGGTGAAATAATTCTGATTCATGTATAATTATTAGGCTCTGATTTGTATCCAGTAAAGAGTAAAACTTGTGACCCACCTTCTTCAATTATTTGTCAAGAATGAATTAATTCATTCACTCAGCAGCTTAAATTAAATTAATCAAGGGCATCTAAACTGGTTAATGTCAGATATTACTTGGCCCAAGACTTGACTTGGAAGAAAGAAAGGTTTAAAGGTTTAAAGAATAAAATTAAGGATTTGATTGTGAGCTAGTGATTACAATCTTGGGATATTGACACTCTTTATACCTAGTGCTGAGACGTCCTCCAATGTAAATTGAGAGGAGCCATAAGTGGCTGCATCTAAAGAAGTTTTTAGTAATCTTAAATAGATAGTCTATTCAGTATACAGTTCCAGATCCTGGTGATTTAAGATTCAAGATTCAAGATTCAATTTATTTGTCATTTGGACCCCTTGAGGTCCAAACGAAATGCTGTTTCTGCAGCCATACATTACAAACAAATAGACCCAAGACACACCATAATTTACATAAACATCCATCACATCGCTGTGATGGAAGGCCAAAAAAACTTATCTCTCCACTGCACTCCCCCCCCCCCCGATGTCAGAGTCAAAGTCAAAGCCCCCGGCTGGCGATGGCGATTGTCCCGTGGCCATTAAAGCCACGCCGGGTGATGCAAGGTCGCACACCGGGTCTTGGTGTTAAAGCCCCCGGCGTGCGCTCGCAGAGTCCCACGGCCATTCCAAGCCGCGCGGGGCGGTGATGTAAGGCCCCGCTCCAGGAGCTCTTCGACCCCGCAACTCGGGCGGGAGAAGTCGCCGTTGCGGGAGCCCTCCTGAAAAGCGGTCTCCCTCCAGGGACCCGCGGGCTCCCGGTGCCGCCGTCCGCCAGACCCGCAGCTGCAGCCTCCGAATCTCCAGAGGTCGGGCCGCAGCAGCAGCAGCAGCGCTCCACCACCGCTCCACCCGCTCCGGACTCGGCCAGCTCCGCGACGGTGAGGTGAGTCGTCGGCACCAGAGCCCCCCGTCTTCCTGTTGGAGGCCGCTCCTCGTTGCAGCCCCAACGACAACGGAGACCCGACAAGGAAAAGGTCGGGTCTCCCGTGCAGGGAGAGATTTAAAAGTTACCCCCTCCCTCCCACCCCACCCCCACCCCCCACACACACACCCCAACAAAAAATAACAAAAACTACATAGAAACATAGACAAAAAATAATAAAAACGCCGACGGGCTGCAGAGGCCGCTGCTGACGAGAGTCGCGCCGCATACCGGATTTAGACAACTCTCTTCACTGTCCAATGTACCCCAAGCTTTAGCGTCATCTGCAAACTTACTAACCATTTAACAACACTCACTGGAATTTAGAAAAATGAGTGGGGATCTTGTGGAAACTGATGGGTGGCGCTGAGAGCGATGGCAGCCTCGACAACAGTCTGTCTATCTTTACGTCTTTTTGTTATTTTTAGCATGTTTTAAAAAGTATGTGTTAATGTTCTCTGGTTTGTTTTATGTGGGGGGGTTGGGGGGGAGTTCGGGGCCTTTTAGGACTGAA
This sequence comes from Leucoraja erinaceus, assembly GCF_028641065.1. Lineage (NCBI taxonomy): Eukaryota > Metazoa > Chordata > Chondrichthyes > Rajiformes > Rajidae > Leucoraja > Leucoraja erinaceus. Next base: position 140,647,862 of record NC_073377.1, on the reverse strand, counting down.
ATGAGCAAAAACTTTTTCACCCAGAAAGTTGTGAATTTGTGGAATTCTCTGCCTCAGAAGGCAGTGGAGGACAATTCACTGGATGTTTTCAAGAGTGAATTATATACAGCTCTTAGGGCTAACGGAATCAAGTGTAATGGGGAGAAAGCAGGAGCAGGGTACTGATTTAGGATGATCAGCCATGATCGTATTGAATGGCAGTGCGGGCTCGAAGGGCCGAATGGCCTATTCCTGCACCTATTTTCTATGTTTCTCATACAAATTATTAAGAAAGAAGACAAGCAACTGTGTACAGAGCTCCGATGTCTGAGGCACACCACTGATCACCGGCACCAATCTGAAAAACAATCCCCACTGACACCCACTGACCATTTTCACCAAGCCAATTTTCTACCCATGGATTAGCTCATTCTAGATCCCATGTGTTCTGATCATCTGGTGTGCCATGCCTTGCTAAAGTCCATATAGATAACGTCCAGCACTCAGCCCTCATCAATTCTTACTGTTTCTATATTTTAATAAGAAATAATGAAGAGTTCAACATGACAAGAAAAATAAGAGTCTGTCGAAAACAGATCTGGGAGTTAATCAAGAATCTGCAGATGCAGGAAATCGAAAATGAAACAGAAATGTTGGAAACACTCAGCAGATTAGACAGTATCTGTAGAAAGAGAAAAAGAGTTGATGCTTCAGGTCACCCCACAGTGGTGCAGATTTCCAAATGTAATGGTGTAGTTACTTTGTGTGCTGATTACACCAGCACTCTCATTCGAAGGAATAAATCATCTGCATTAAATTAATTTATATTTTTATTTGAAAGATATCAACAAATTATAAATTATATTAAAAGTATAAGTAAAATAAGATAATTGTGAATTGTTTAGTAAGTCTGGGCTCGCTATGATTGACAATGTGCAAAAGTTCAGGATTTTGTGCAGTTTAGACAGCTGAATGCCATTATTTATGAGCAGTTGCTAGATTCAGAGAAGTTACTATTTGAGTTCATTAACTCTTCCAAGATAGGTAACGAAGATGTAATTTCCTTTTATTAGTGATGTGAAAATAATCTAAATAACTTTCCTTACATGTTAGAGGATTTATGTTCTAAGATATTTCTCAAAGTAACTTCCACGGAAATGGGTAAATATCATTAAAGTAAATGAAAATTCTATGTATCCAACAAAGTCACAGTCAATTTTATTCGTCACATACACCCGAAGGTGCAGTGAAATGAATTTGCCAGCAGCGGTGCAATTAAAAAAGAACACACAATACACCATAAGATTTAACACAAACATCCACCACAGCATTCTTCACTGTGGTGGAAGGCAACAAAGTTCAGCCAGTCCTCCTCCCTTGTTCACCCGTGGTCGGGGCCATGAACGGTCGAACACACTCCGTGGCTTGGAGGTCCCGAATCGGCACTTTCTTACCGGAGACCGCGGCTTCAGGGTGTTATCGGTGTTATCGGAGTGGCGGCGCGGCTCTGGCTGCAGCGGCTTACCGGCAGTCCCGTTGTTTTGTGATTTTTATGTTGTTTATTTTGTTTTGGTTAGTCTAGTTTTTTGGTTTTAGTTTATGTTTGGGGGAGGGGGGTTGAAACGGGGTTTGCAGTATCTCCCTGCGGGGGAATACAACCTTTTTGTCGAATTCCCCTTCTCTGCCTCCATCTGCGATGAGGCCTAATGGAGCTGACGACCTCGAGGCTCTGGAGGCAGAGCACCGCCAGGACTCGCCCTGAGCTCGCTCCCGTGAGGGTGGTCCGGCTCAGGGCTGGAAGAGGTTGGGACGCTCCCGTGAGGACGGCCAGCCCGAGGGTGGAACGAGGCTCCCGTCGGAGTGGCCGAGCTCGGGGAGGTGCGGCGCTCGCTGCCCGGGGAAGAAGCGATGCCCAAGTCGGCGTGGCCCGGTCCGGGGAAAAAGCGACGCCCATGTCCGGGGCGGCCCAGCCCAAGGCTGAAGACGGCACAGTACTCACGTGAGGGTGGCGGGGACGGTGTTCTAGCGGTGGTGGCCTGAGTCCGGGGTTCGGCCGCGGGTCAGCGGCTGCGTCTGCAGAACTGGTGGGCGGCAGCTTCAACCACCCCGGGCCGCGGTGTTTGAGCCGCGGGACTGTTCTTAACATCGCCCGGGGGGGTGGGGGGTATCGCCCCAGCGCAGAGGGAGAAGAGGAGGGAAGAGACTGCGGATCTAAGACTTTTGCCTCCATCACAGTGAGGAGATGCTGGGTGGACTCACTGTGGTGGATGTTAATATGTGTTTATTGTTGTTTATTGTATTGTATTATATGTATGACTGCTGCAATTTCGTTCAGACTTCGGACTGAATGACAATAAAAGGCTATCTATCTATCTATCTATCTATTATAGGCCGGTGGTCGGAGCTCTTTTCCGGGGATCCCCGACGAGGGATTCCAGTCTCCAGAGGTAAGTCCACGCCCCTCCCGCAGCTAGAAGCTCCGCAGACCATGGCTTCAGGATGTTATAGGCTGCAGGCCGGCAGTCGGAGCTCTTCTCCGGGGATCCTGGGCGAGGGATCCCAGGCTCCGGATGGAAAGTCCATGCCAGGACCGCGGCTTCAGGATGTCATAGTCCGCGGGCCAGCGATTGGAGCACTCCTCTCTAGCGCCCCCGGCGGGGGTTCGCCCGCTCCGCGATGGAAAAAGTCCACACTGCGCCTGCTGCTGATGCTCCGGGCCTGACTCCAGGAAAGGCTGCTCCAATCCGTGCTGTAAGGCTGCGAGAGGGGAGACAGAGAAGCGACATGGAAAAATTTGCCTCTCCGTTGTGGGTGACTGAAGAACGCTTTCCCCCTTTCCCTCCCGCACCCCCACGCATGACACACCGAGAAACATAGACTCATGTTGTGGTTATTGAATAATAACTATGCAAACCTGAATCACCTACGTTTTGTTTTAAAAATGCAGGTTTACTAATCGTTTTCCAATTTGGTTTAATTTTGCAATATGAGCCTCCACGTCAACAGTCACATCATTCATTATTTTATAAATACTTTTATATGATTCATGGTTAGTGGGTTGCCATGAAAGATTGACATGAAAGACCATATCAAGTGCAAAGGTTTGTAGTTTGGCCAGGATAATACGCTAGGTGTATGAAGTGGCAATCGGAATTTGGGGAAAGATTATCTAGCTCACATTTCACTGAAACTGATTCTACATTTCTATGAAAACAGGCAGAGGCATATTTCTATAAAAATGACAAACTCTAATGAAGTACAGTTTTTCATTGTTTGATTTTGTTTTAGCATTTAACTATGGATCCTTGTGTCTCTAAATCAGCGCATAGTTTTATGAAGGGTGATTGAGCAAAACAATGATCACGGTACTTTGTACAATAAACTGATAAACTATCTGGCAATTGAAATACAAAGAACCAACTGTTAAATTGAATGACACCACCACGGAAAGTATTACCTGTTGTGCAAAACGCAACGTGCTGTGGAACTCTGCATATCAGGCAGAAATGGGCAGGCAATATTTTAGGTCGGGCCTCTTCTTTGGACAGTGGCTTTTCACTGAATTCAGTTCGTCTAAACCTACCTGATCTCCTGGTTACTAAACACCTTGTCTCCCCCTCCCAGTCCCACACTGACCTTTCTGTCCTGGGCCTCCACCATTGTCAGGATGACTTATTTTAGGAAGATGAGGAAAAATATCTTTAGTGAGAGGATGGAATCTGTGGAATTCTTTACCACGGCTACGGAGGCCAAGTCGGTGGATATATTTAAGGCAGAAATAGACAGGTTCTTGATTAATACAGATGTCAGAGGTTATGGGGTTAGGCAGGAGAATGCGGTTAGGAGGGAGAAATAGATCAGCCATGATTGAATGTTGGAGTAGACTTGATGGACCAAATGCCTAGTACTACTCCTATCACTTCTGGCCTTATGAGGATAGGAAAGCTGTCAGCCTTAAACATTCTGCCTATTTAAGACTATAAAATGTATCTGTTCAGGAGCAGTTACGAATTGTAATGCAATCCTTGCTCTAGTATTACTCCAGGTGTTTTACTGCAACTATATGGTTTCAGAATCAGAGACCACACAGGCAAGATATCAATCAATGCAAGCTTTATCGTGGGCAAGGCATCCAGACTTAAAAATGTCTGGTGAACTCCCAGTCAGTGACGGGCATCTCCGTCTCCAGTATGCTTTGTAGTGTACTCTTGGCACTGGTTGAGGCCCTATCTAAGGGTGAAGCCACAACCACCAAGAACCCCCCCTGCACCCCCACCCCCCCTCCCATGTCTGCATATGGTTGCTTCAGCTTGTTCACTCAAGGTTACTGCTGAATGCTCCCTTTATGCTTGATTAGTACGGGTGGGAGAGCCAGTGGGAGAGTCTAGGACTAGAGGTCATACCCACAGAATTAAATGACGTTCCTTTAGGAAGGAGATGAGAAGGAATTTCTTTAGTCACAGGGTGGTGAATCTGTGGAATTCTTTGCCACAGAAGGTTGTGCAGTCCAAGTCAATGGATATTTTTAAGGCAGAGATAGAATGATTCTTGATTAGTATGCATGTCAGGGGTTATGGGGAGAAGGCAGGAGAATGTTGTTGAGAGGGAGAGATAGATCCAGCCTCAACTACCTCCTATGCAGCTCGTTCCATACACCCACTACCCTCTGTGTGGAAATGTTGCTCCTCAGGTTCCTATTAAATTCTCCATCTTTGCCCCCCTCTCACCTTGAACCTAAGTCCTCTGGTTCTCGATTCCCATACTCTGGGCGTAAAAGACTTTGTGTACGATGCAGGAGGTTGATTGCCCCGACTGCCGGCAACGGGAGCCAAGATCGCCTTGCTTGAGACTGACTTTGAGTCTCACTGCGGGGCCGTGGGCTTACCATCGGAGGCTGCGAACCCTTGACTGGGATCGATGCTCCATCGGAGCCTGCGGGTTCCAACATCGAGGAGCTTGCAGTCTCAGGTAGAGACTGATGTCGGGAAGCAACAAGCCGCAAGAGGTTCGACCAGCCCCGACTGGGGGTATGATAACCCGGCATGGGGAGCTGACATCCCTCTGATGCAGAAGCTTGATCGCCCCGACGCGGAGGGACAGAACGCTGGCTATAGGAGCCAAGATCATCCCATCAACAGAAGGCTCGAGGCCCCCGACTGCAGGTGAACAAAGAAGGGAAGAGATTGAACTATTTTTTCGTCTTCCATCACAGTGAGGAATGTGGAGGAGTCCCTGTGGTGGATGTTTATGTTAAAATGTATTTTGTGTGCTCTGTTGCTTTTTATTGGTATGACTGTGTGGAAAATTAAATTCCTCGTATGTTTCAAAACATACTTGGCTAATAAAGTGTGATTATGATTATGACTTTAGAGTTTGGAGCTACAACGTGGAAACAGGCCCTTCGGCCCACCCAGTCCGTGCGGACCATCGACCCGCGCATATTAATACTATCCTACGCACACCACGCACCACGGCGCCCTCCTCCGTGACATCATCGCCCCTCGACGTGGTGACGTGCCGCGACGCGGTCATACGGCGCCCCCTCTCCTCCGTGACATCACCGCGTCCCGACGTGGTGACGTCGCGTGTCGTGACGCGACGAGATGGCGGAGGCCGAGGCGCTGCTGCGGCTGCGGAGCCGCTTCCGTCACGAGTTGTCGCCGGCCGCCGCCGCGGAGCCGCTGCTCATCCCCGAAGGTGGGCGGGCCCGGCCCGACGGGTGGCACGACGCTGATTTCCCTCCCCGCTTCCCACTCTCCCCCCCCTCGTCTCCCTCCCCCCGAACAACCTCCCCCCCCCCCCCCCAACAACCTCAAACCCTCCCCCCCCACTCTCATCCCACATCCTCCTCTATCACCCCCCCCCACGCCCCCTCATTCTCCCCCACACCCATTCTCATCCACCTCCCTCTCCCCCTCCACTCTCATCATCCCCCCCTCCACTCTCCCCCCCCCCTCGTCATCCCCACCCACCCCCCCCCCAACAACCTCAACCCCCCCCCCCCCTCTCATCCACATCCCCCTCTATCTCATCCCCTCCCCCACTCCCCTCATTCTCTCCCCCACGTCCCCCCATTCTCATCCCCACCTCCTCCCCCCCCCCCCCCCCTCTCTCATCCCCACCCCCCCTCTCATCCCCACCTCCCCCCTCTCTTCCCCATCCCCCCCCCCCCTCTCACCCCCCCTCTCTCATCCCCCCTCTCCCCCCCTCTCTCCCCCCCCCCCCTCTCTCATCCCCACCCCCCTCTCTCATCCCCCCTCCCCACCCCCCCTCTCATCCCCCCACCCCCTCTCTCAGCCCCCCCCCACCCCCCTCTCTCTCCACCCCCCCCTCTCTCATCCCCCCCCCCCCCCTCTCTCCCACCCACCCCCCCCTCATCCCCACCCCCCCCTCTCATCCCCACCCCCCCCCCCTCTCTCACCCCCCACCTCCCCCTCTCTCATCCCCCCCTCCCCCTCTCATCCCCACCCCCCCCCCCCCCCCCCTCTCTCATCCCCACCCATCCCCACCCCCCTCTCTCATCCCCCCCCTCCCCTCCCTCATCCCCACCCCCCTCTCTCATCCCCCCCCCCTCTCCATCCCCACCCCCCTCATCCCACCCCCCCCCCCTCTCATCCCCCACCCCCTCTCATCCCCCCCCCCCCTCATCCCCCCCCCCCCCCTCTCATCCCCCCCCCCCCCCCCCCCCCCTCCCCTCTCTCATCCCCACCCCCCCCTCTCATCCCCCCCCACCCCCCCTCTCATCCCCCCCCCCCTCTCTCATCCCCCCCCCCCCCCTCTCATCCCCACCCCCCCCTCTCATCCCCCCCCCCATCTCTCTCATCCCCACCCCCACCCCCCCCTCCTCCCCACCCCCCTCCTCTCACCCCCCCCTCATCCCCCCCTCATCCCCCACCCCCCCTCTCATCCCCCCCCCCCCCTCTCATCCCCACCCCCCTCTCATCCCCCCCCATCTCTCCTAGAACCCCCCCCATAGAAAATAGGTCCCCCCCACCCCTCTCATCCCCACCCTCATTCCCCCCCTCTCCTCCCCACCCCCCCCCCCTTGAGTCACACACCCCCATTCTCTTGTGGACATGGCTGATCATCCCCTCTCCCTCTCCCCACTGCCTGCCACCCCCCCATATCCTTCATTCCACTAGGCCCTAGAGCTCTAGGAGGAGGCCACTCTCGCCCTTAAATCCACCGCCAGTGAATTGGCCTGGCTTGCTGATCACCCCCCAATCCCCCCTCTTTTCCCCCCCCCCCCCCCCCCCCCCCCCCCCTTAAATCCTCCCTTCACCTCTCATCCTCCCTTCACCCCATTCTCTCCCCTCATCCCCCCCCCCCCTCATCCACCCACCCCCCCCCCCTCCCTCTCTCCTCCCCACCTCCCCATCCTAACCCCCATCCCTCTCTCTCATCCTCCCTCAACCACCTCCCTCCACAACACTGATATTTGCTCTCCTTTCCTCCACACACACGGACATTGGTTCACCACTCTCCACAAACCCCATGCTCTGTACTGCACCCCTTCGACTGGTACTGGCTCATTACCCCCCTACTACACAGGCATTTCTCTTCATCCCATACCATCTACTGTTCTTACCGACACTGATCCTGGCTCTCTGCTTCGTCCCATCTTCCATACCTGGCCTTATGACAATGAGAAATAGAAGTTTGGGAGGGTGCAGTCAAGTTGATAACTGGTCTTTTACCTCAATATTTTCCTGCAATTACATCTTGATTCCCTGGATATCTAAAATCTCTATTCTCTGTCTTGAATGTACTCAACTTCATGGGTGGTGAATTAAGAAGATTTCAATTAAAAATTGTTTAGCGTCTTTATGTCAAATAGCGATCTTTAAAAAGCCTGTCCCACTTGGTCGACATTTCCGGCGACAGCCTGAAAAAAGGTGGTCGCGGCGTGACATGGGGTGACGCATGTAATGATGCGTGGTGTCCTTGCCGCCACTGGATTTTGGAATGTTCAAAATCTTTCCGCGAGACCTCCGTGACTTATGTCGTGCGCCCTGTCGCACGCTGACGTAGGCTTTCCTGCAGGTGACGCCCGGCGACGCATGATGATGCAAGGTCATGACCTCTGTTAATTCATTTTGCGACGGCCCACGTCATTTTGTCCTCAAATGTCGTAGACAATGACGCAGCCTGTTGTATCTTGCCATATCGTGTCGCAGGTGTTGACTTCAGCTGTCGCTGTTTGATGTCTGCGGTCGTAGGCTGTCGTATGTTGTCACTGTTGATGTCCTGGAAATTGTGATGTCTGCTGACACAGATTGTCGCAGCTTGACGTCAACTGTGTCGTAGCCTATAGTAGATTGTCGTACAAGTTGATGCCCGCAGTCGCCGAAAATATGCAAAGTGGGACAGGCCCTTTACTATGAGAGTTGATTCTAACACAGATGCAAAATGCTGGAATAACTCAGCATCTGACTGTTCTGAGTCTGAAGAAGGGACTCGACCAGAAATGTCACCTATTCATTTTCTCCAGAGATACTGCCTGACCCGCTGAGTCACTCCTGCATTTTGTTTCTATCTTCGAAAATGAATGTGTTTTGTCCCTGTACTATTAATCTGCTTTTAACAATATCCTTTGTTGATAAATAGATTTGGAAGATGAAGAAAGGAAGAAAGAAAAACCACTTCCTCGATTTAATATACATTCCATATTTTGGATTTTATCTTCTATTGCAGTGACGTATTATGTTGAATTTTTTTCCACAATTAAAACAGATTATCGAATAGAAGGGTAAATGATTTATTTATTTTCTTTTGGAATTCCTGTTCAATTTAAAAATTCAAAATATAGAATTGAGTTCTATTTTTTAATGTTCTGCTTTCCTCTGTGACTGATGACTGCCACTTAGTAGCCCAATACTTCCTTGACCAGTAGCTGTTCTTCATACTTGAATCTTGAAAAGAGAATTACTATGAATTTAAAAGGCTAGTTCATTCCTGCAGGGGTCATCTTGTGACTTGAAGCACCATCTCTGCACAGGTCTTTAATGGATTGCGCAGTCAAGTTCTTCTTTGGGTTATGGGAGAAAATATTTGTGTTGGGATTCTGAGAAAATGGGCGGCATGGTGGGGCAGCAGTAGAGTTGCTACTTTATTGCACCAGAGACCCAGGTTTGATCCAGATTACGGGTGCTTGTCTGTATGGAGTTTGTACATTCTTCCCATGACCTGCGTGGGTTTTCCCTGAGATCAGTTTCCTCCCACACTCCAAAGATGTAGGTGAATTGGCTAGGTATCGTTGTAAATTGTCCCAAGTGTGTGTAGGGTAGTGTTAATGTGCCGGTATTGTTGGTTGGCATGGGCTCGGTGGGCCGAAGGGCTTGTTTCTGCGCTGTATCTAAAAACTAAATTAAAATATACCTTTTCAGGAGTGTCACCAAGTTTGATTTTGCTAATACTGGGCACATAGAGGATAATTTTAAGCAATAGCGTAGTTGATTGGTATTGAACTTGGTGTGAAATAATGGACTTGGGGATCTAGGCTATACATTTCTCCATCTATTTTATTTCCACTTCAGTAAATGTTATAATTTCGGATGTAGCTACAGATTTGAAATTTCATCTATTTTACCAAAAGTTTATTAATTATTGATTGGGAAGTTCTAAATGTTGTATGTGCTAAGTCTCAGCTGAGACTATACAGTAGCCACTCATTTTAAGCTGAGGCATCTAATAAAAGCTTCGAAGGCTTTAAAGACATGAGAATATGAAGAATAAATGTAATTGTTCCTGTGTTTTTTAGTTTGTTTAATCTTTGTGAAGTCTTCATCTTTGCAGAAGAATGTGGCAATTAAATATTCTGAACGTATATTGTCTTTCACAGCCTGAGTAATAATAGTACTGCTAGAAGTCATTATATGATCTGTTTAAGAACAAAACCATTATCATACACTGGATGTGCATGGGCATGTTTTTGAAAGTGTTTCCCATAAAGAATACTTGTCCAAATGATTCTGACAAGCGCCTGCAGTTGTGTGTGGGACTCTTCGCACTTCCATCCAGTGGTCAGGTAGCTTGGGATTTTATTCCAGCAACGCAATGCGCAAACATTGAACCACCAGAGAGTATTTTCAAAGCAAGAGGTTCTCTTCCTTTGGAATCCTCCTGGATCTTTTAATCAAACTTGGCTCAAGTTCAGCAAATGCATTCATTTCAATTCAGTAGCATTCATCAATATTAAACTTTTTAAAAAGCCAGCTCAAACGCTGTGCTATCCTGCTTGCGACATTTCTTTTTGTAGGGGGGTGCGGGTGAATCAGGCCTTTCACTTGATGCCAGTTATAATGGACCTGTGCTCTGTAGAGTCACTACTATCTAGATTTGAGTGAGGTGTTGAATTTTATTTTGAGATCTGAAATTAATGCTTAGAAGTTAGGGTATTGGCAGGTGTGGATTGATTGCCACTTCAATTAAATTTAATTCTATATTTTTTGATCCATTTTTAGTTTTTGTTATATTGTAAGCTGTCGTTCATTGTCACGCTGATCTCCAACATTTGCTGTGTCTTGTCTCAATTCCCACTTTAGAGCTGTACTTAAACACTTAGGTAGGTGTACCAGCACAACATTGAGGGCTGGTGCCTTTAGATGAGCCATTTCAGTTTTGCTTGTATTCTTACATTGATATGGAATATCCTCCATCATTATTTTGAAGAAAACCAAGAAAATGATCCCTAATATCTTAGCTGATTTGACACATCAAATTATTTATCCCCAAAAAAATATCTTGTTACTTTTGCAGAAACTTGGTACAAATGAGCTGACTGAGTGTTGTGCAGCTCAGCAATGGGTCATTTGGCTCACCATGCATGTGTTGACGTTTTTTTTGCCATTTATACTAATCCCCATTTGCTTGCATTAGGAATGTATCCTTCAATGGCTTGCCTATTTGAGTGCAGTAATTGTATCTGATTCTGCTGCCATCTTTTCTGGCAGTGCATTCCAGATACCAACTACTTTGTGTAAAACCAAAAAACAGATCCCCTGCATTCCCTTTAAAAGTATTACCACTTATCTTAAAGCTCTGCCCTCTTGAAATTGATGCCCCAAGATAGGAAAATAATTTTGTCTATCTTCCTTTTCCATGCCCCTCATAATCTTACATACTTCTCTCAGTTTCTTTCACTCCAGGGAAAATAAACCAGCCTATCCAATTTCACCCATTCACGCAACATTCCAGTGAATTTCCTCTGCATTTCAGTGCAATCATGTCTTTCTCATGGAGTGGTGACCAGAGCTGCGCACAGTCTTGCAAGTGTAGCCCTGCCTGCGTTTTCTAAAGTTGCAGCATAATGTCCGAACTCTTGTTTTCTTTTTGCTCTGAACTACGAGGGCAAGCATTCCATATCTTGCCTTCATCACCCTAGACACTAATGTTGCAATTTTCAGGGAATTATAGTCTTGAACCCCAAGATATTTCTGCTTCACATTCCTTTCTGCAATACCATTTACTGTAAATGTCTTAGCCCCATTTGACTTCCAAAAATAAATCTCGCAAGACAAAATTAAATTCCATCTCACAATGCTCCACCCAAGTTTCCAACTGATCTGTCTGCTGCTTGTTCTTAAACAACCTATCTCTCAATCCACAACACCCATCAACTGTTAGTTACCTGCAACATTCAAGTTGTTATTATATGTCACAAACAGCAAGCTGACTTCCAATCAGCAAAGTTAGGGGATTGGCAGGTGTGGATTGATTGCCACTCCAATTGTTTAATTCTATATGTTTTGATCCATTTAAAATTTTTGTTACATCGTAAGCTGGCGTTCATTGTCATGCTCATCTCACCAACATTCGCTGTGCCTAGTCTCAAGTTCCACTTTAGAGATGAGCATAAACACCTAGGCAGCATTGAGGGAGTGCAGTAAGAAAGAACTGCAGATGCTGGTAAAATCGAAGGTAGGCACAAAATCAGGCAGCATCTCTGGAGAGAAAGAATGGGTGACTCGAGTCGAGATCCGAAACGTCACCCATTCCTTCTCTCCAGAGATGCTGCCTGACCCGCTGAGTTACTCCAGCATTTTGTGTCTACCTTTGAGGGACTGCAGTCAGGCTCATCACTTCCTACCTTGCTTCCTTGGTCAAATGCCACACTAGTCCATGTAGATAGTGTTGAAGCATTGCCACCTTGTCTTCAATCTCCTTAGTTCACAAAAAACTCACTCAAATTGGCCAGATCGTATTTCCTCTCTAAAGACCAAACTGATTGTCCTCTAAGATTGCTACTTGATCCTAATCGTTCCAACATAATATTTTATTGAAATAAAGGAGTGTTATGGACAATAGAGGTGGTTTACGTCTAGTTCAGTCAGATTATCGTTGGGTGCACCAACTGAATAGGTCAATTCTGCATGGTTTCAGGATTAATCTGCTATGTTTTCACAAATCAGTAGTTGTTGTGGTGTGGATACAAGTGAATAAAATAAATCACCTTGATTGAGGGTGAACATTATTGTGTGCAAAAAGCTGACATTTCTGAATCTGGAATTGTTAAGGCTAGAGATGTTTATTGCAGCATCTTAATGTTGAAAATTGGTAGAAATTAGTGGAAAAGGAGGATATGGAGCAGGTGGGACATGAAGAGATCTGGTGATGAAAAATTATCACGAGCGATTAGCATGCAATGAATTGTATTTATTTAAAAAAAAATTAAACATCTGTTTCTTTGTTTCTAAAACAGTCGGTGGTTCCTTTTGGGCAGTTCACTACTGATAATTAGCTTGCTCATTGCGATCTACTGCATATTTTACCTGGAGTGGTACAAAGAAATCAAAGAATATGAACAGTATAATCCAACACTGGTTCCTTCAGCTACAGCTGCTTTTATTGCTGCAACAGTGTGGTAAGTTTTGAGTTAGTTTGATTTGCAATAAATATCTGTGCCAAAATTAAGTTGTTGCAATTTGGCAACGTAGGGAAGTTGGAAGGGGGGGGGGGGGACACAGGTATTTTGTTTTGTGATCCAAATCCCATTTCACAAGTGTTAATCTGAGTGGAATAATTCAATTACAATATAGATATGATCCTTGCGGTTCAGGTTTTCTTGGTGCCTTTTTGTTTGTTGCAGTTTGGGTGACAAGAGAAATATGATTTTGCTGTTTCTAAACTAGAATACTGCCTTCATTCTCAAGATTTAGATGTTATTGGTAATTATTGTCCAACTCTATTTGCCGTGAAGTACATTGATGTCATATATTGACCAGGTCTGCTTCCTTGAAGGACTGGTAAATAAGCCTACTATTTTAAATTCCAGATAGAAATTAAATTCCCCTAACTAATACGGAGGCCAAACTCTGATCTCTTGAGTAATGATGCAGAACTGCAGTCATTTATCTGCTATTCCAGCATACAACTGATGCTTTACTGTTATTAGAGTAATCCAGTACTTTGTATTGTTCAAAAAAAATCTTGTAATGTTATTTTGTTTATGCAATTTAAATGGTATTGAAAGCTTTTCTGCCTGGTAATACAAGGTGACCATAATAACGCAAAACCAAAGGCTATAGTCCTATCAAAAAACAATCAAAATCCATCGGATATCAACGTTGCTGAAGTAGTGGTTAGTGTTGTGCAGTTCAAAAGCATGATGAATTCGAAGCTGTTCTTGAACCCGGTGGTCATGGTTTTTAGGCTCCTGTACCTTTTTCCCGATGCTGGTAGCGAAATGAGAGTGTGGCCAGGGTGGAGTGTGTCTTTGATATTGACTTCCTGTTTGCAGCCTTGCCTTCTATAAATCCCTTCGATGGTGGGCAGGTCAGCAGTACCTGTGATGAACCGGGCAATGCCACCACTTTATGTAGCCTCTTTTGTTCCTGGACGTTCGAATTACCGAAAAAAACTATGAAACTAGCCAGTTTGCTCTCCACTGTATACCTGTAGAAGTTTGATAGAATATTTGCAACATACAGAATCTCCTCATTCTTTGAAGGAGGTAAAGGTGTTGTTGAGCTTATTTTGTGTTAGGCCAAAAAGATATCTCCAGAAATGTGCAAGCCCAGGAAATTGACTTTGTTAACTCTCCCCACCATCGTCCTGTCGATGAAGACAGGTTCATGAATCCCTGGATTTCCCTTCTTGAAGTCAACAATTATCAACTTTTGCTAATGTGGAGAACTTTATTGAGGGGGGAACCTTAGTGAAACATACCAATTAGTGAAAGGTTTGGATAGAATGGAAATGGAGAGGATATTTCCATTAGTGGGAGAGTCTAGGGCTAGAGGTCATAGCCTCAGAATTAAAGGACGTTCTATTAGGAACATGAGAAGGAATTTCTTTAGTCACAGGGTGGTGAATCTGTGGAATTCTTTGCCACAGAAGGTTGTGCAGTCCAAGTCAATGGATATTTTTAAGGCAGAGATAGAATGATTCTTGATTAGTATGCGTGTCAGGGGTTATGGGCAGGAGAATGGGATTAAGAGGGAGAGATGCTCAGCTATGATTGAATGGCGGGATAGACTTGATGGGCCGAATGGCCTAATTCTGCTCCTATTACTTATGACCTTATTCTTGTTCTGGCATCCTTCTATCATATTATCAATCTCTCCCCTGTACCCTGACTCGTTGTTCCCCGTTATTCATCCAACAGCAGTTGAATCATTGGTGAAGAGAGAGTAGAGCAGGGGACTGGGCACACAGCCTTGTGGTGGTGCTCCTGTGCTGGAGGTTATCAAGGAGAAAGCGTTGCCAATTCATACTGATTATGGTCTGCCGAATAGGAAGTCGAGGATCCAACGGCACAGGGATGAGCAGAGACCCGGTTCTGAGTTTGATAAATTGGGTGGTGTTGAGTTAGACACAAATTACTAGGGTAACTTAGCGGGTCAGGCAGCATCGCTGGAGAAAAGGAATAAATGACATTTCGGTTCGAAACCCTTCTTCAGACTGGTGTGGAGTCTGGTAGTGTGTCCTGGTCTTTATTAAGGTAGAAGTCGTAACCAATTCTCATACCACATCATCACCATTGTGATTAGTGCCACCAGTCAGTAGTCATTGAGGCGTGCCATCTTACTCAGGACAGCTTCTTCCCCTCTGTTATCAAGCTCCTGAACGGTACTTCCATGAGCTGCGGTCTGTCCGATTCGCCTCTATCCCATTGTGAACATATAATTTGTTTATGGAACTGATGCTCCACAATGCTGAGAACTATTCTGCACTCTATCTTCCCCTTTGCTCTATCTCTTGTACTAGAGGTTGACCTGATTATATTTATACGCTGTATGATCATGTCGGATAGGATGGAAAACAAAGCTTTTCACTGTACCTAGTTACACATGACAATAAACCTAAACCCACTCTTCTTTGGCTCCAGAATTATTCATGTCCTTTTAGAGCCGGTAGGGATCTTGTACCTTCGTAACGATTTCCCTGGGAACACCCTACTTTCTGTAAGTCCTGAGATCCACCAGGGTCTCTTCATTCAACGGGGTTCCCCTCCTCCACCATAAACAGGCTGCACCAGGGTCTCTCCTGGGAGTGATGCATTGCTGTCACTTGAGCTAGTGCTGGTCCTCAGTAGATTGCAATACTCCTGGTTCATTTAAGGCTTCTGGTTAAGGAACATTCAGATGGTCTTGATTGATGTGCGCTCCTCCATACATTTCCTTACGAAATTAGTAACAACTATATTTATTTAAGTCCTTTGCTAAGTGCTTAAACATTAGCAAGCAACCGTGAAGTAATTCCTCTGCCTCTCCTCTCCAACTTTGGTGCAATCCTCATTGCTGGAGCTGTGCTCTTCAGTCACTGTCTATATGCATGTGGATGGAACTCAGCTAGGTGCTGCCATTTGCCAAAGTGTTCGGGATCTTTGATGGTGGTAGTTCGGAACTGACTAGTTCAGAGGCTGTTATGGGGAGAGATGGACATGGAAACATAGAAAATAGACCATTTGGTCCTTCAAACCGGCACCACCAGTCAAAATGATCATGGCTGATCATCCTAAATCAGTACCCCGTTCCTGCTTTCTCACCATATTCCTTGAGCCCAAAGAGCTATACCTAACTCTCTCTTGAAAACATCCAGTGAATTGGCATCCATTGCCTTCAGTGGCAGAATTCCACAGATTCACAACTCTCAGGATATGCCATTGGTGTTTGTGATCATGACATGCAACTCCTCCATGCTAGCTGAACGTCTGCCTTTAGGGGGATGCGGAAGTACGGAAGTTAATTTCCCGGGGGGGAGGTTGGGTTGGTGGAAGGAATTGTAATTCACTGCTAGATCTTCAAGTTGTGGGGAGCAGGCGTTGGAAAGACTGCTACATCTGTGCACCACAAAGAGTGTACCATGAAACAGTTGTCACTGCCACCTTTTCCTTTTTCCAATGATGCAGTTCAGTCCATGCGATGGGTCGTGTAACCTTCAGGCTGGGGGTGAGCCACATCTCTGCTAAACCGTGCACAGCATTCCCCAATGTCCCTGTGGTAAATCTCTCTTGCCCTCAAGTCCACAATCTTATTTTGTAGGGACTGAACAATGGGCAGTAAAATGCTGAGGAGGGGGCTCATAGCCTGATAAGCAAGGTGGATATTCTGACAAGCAGATGGTTGGAACAAAGGCCAGAGATAAGCACAATATGCGTGTGAGATGGATTTATCCAGCTGCAACATGACTTCCTATCTTTTATTCTCAATGCTATGACTGATGAAGTCATGCTTGCTGGATTATTTCATTACCACCCTATCCGCTTGTGTTGCCACTTCTAGCGAGCTATGCACTTGCACCCCCAAAATCCTTCTGTACATTAATGCTCCCAAGGGTCCTTTCATTTGTTGCATGCTTTCTTCTTGCATTTGACCTTTCAATTGCAACAGCTCCACACTTATCTGATTTATAATTCCTTTCTCATTTCATTGTTTATCATGATTATTTTGAGGGAAGTGTGTAAACCTCTGACAATTTGTTGAGTTTTGTGTGTTAACCCAGACTGCCAGACTTTTTATATTTTCAATTCTATCACTGTTCTCAGTTTCATGTTACTTGCAGATTACAAAATTCTGCTTCAAAATTCAAATCAATGGATATCAGAAATAGCACAGATTCTAGAAATGAATCCTGGAGAATATCATTTCCTTTTCCAGTTGGAGGGAGTTATGCAATCTCATTACTAAGGTACATTTTATTTGCAATGCACAGTGCCCTCCATAATGTTTGGGGCAAAGACCCATCATTTATTTATTTGCCTCTGTACTCCACAATTTGAGATTTGTAATAGAAAAAATCACATGTGGATAAAGTGCACATTTTATTAAAGGCCATTTTAATACATTTTGGTTTCACCATGTAGAAATGACAGCAGTGTTTATACATAGTCCCATCCCCCCCCATTTCAGGGCACCATAATGTTTGGGACACAGCAATGTCAAGGAAATGAAAGTTGCCATGTTTAGTATTCTGTTGCATATCCTTTGCATCCAATGACTGCTTGAAGTCTGTGATTCATGGACATCACCAGTTGCTGGGTGTCTTCTCTGGTGATGCTCTGCCAGGCCTGTATTGCAGCCATCTTTAGCTAATGCTTGTTTTGGGGGCTAGTCCCCTTCAGTTTTCTCTTCAGCATATAAAAGGCATGCTCAATTGGGTTCAGATCAGGTGAATCACTTGGCCCCTCAAGAATTGACCATTTTTTAGCTTTGAAAAATTCCTTTGTTGCTTTAGCAGTATGTTTGCGATCATTGTCTTGCTGTAGAATGAACTGCCGGCCAATGAGTTTTGAGGCATTTGAACTTGAGCAGAGAGGATGTGCACATGGCAGCCTCGCCAGCAGTCTGTCCGTCATTTCACCCTTTTGTTATTTTTTAGTGTGTTAAAAGTATGTTTTATAAGGTTGACAAAAGTGCTGGAGAAATTCAGCGGGTGCAGCAGCATGCTCCAACACTTTTGTCTACCTTCGATTTTCCAGCATCTGCAGTTCCTTCTTAAACAAATGTTTTATAAGGTTTCTTAGTCTTTCTTACATGGGGGGGGAGGAAGAGGGGAATCCGTTTTCTCAGTCACTCCCTGGTCGGAGATGTGTCTTTTCTCCGAGTCGCATCTTCCGTCCCCCCTAGGCCTACCATCTGGATTGGTACCAACCTTTCCTACCGGAGACCGGCCAGAGCTTCAGCAACGGTGCAGCACTGAACTCCATCGCGGAGCGGGACAATGCCTTACCGGGAATCGCCGTGTGGAGCTCTGGAGTGTTGGGCCTGCTGTTTAACACCGTGGAGCTGTGGTTCACGGAGCTTCTAGCCCCGGGCGGCGCTGATTCGAACATCGCGGAGTCCTGGGATCCTTTGGCGAGGGTTACCAGCGTTGCATCTCCGCCCAGCTCGGCCTGTGGACTTTGGGAGCCGCGGCATATGGTAAGAAGTGGCCGATTCGGAAGCTCCAAGCCGCTGAGAGTGTTCTGCCGTTCCGACGCCGGAGCTCTGATCATCCCGCGAGAGGGCCTGAACATTGGGCCGTCCGTAGCGGCAACTGCGGAGAGCTGAAAGGCCCCGACCACGGGTGAACAAAGAGGAAGATGACTGAACTTTATTGCCTTCCCTCACAGTGGGAAACGTTGATTTCGCTGTGGGGGATGTTTATGTTAAATCCTATTGTGTATTGTAGCAAAATGTTGAGATTTTAAAAATCAAGTCTTTAATTTATCCCATCAGATAAAGCATAAAAAGAAGTTTAATTTGACACCTAATTCACTTTCATATCTTCAGTATTAAAAAGGTTATGGCCATTTTCATACTCGGAAATTGGCATCTTGTTCCCTATTGCTTTTTCATTGACTTAACACAAAAGCTGTGATCGAGAACATTTAAAGGCCGATAACTTTCTTAAAATTTAAGAGAACTGAAAGAAATTTTCAGTTATTATAGATTGAAGCATTCTGAAACAAATATGAAACAATCTTACTTAGATGACTTGAAATTAAAGCATATAGTTAGTTAGTTACCTAATTATAGCTAATTACAAAATTCAATTACTAGATCTAAACATCTATCCATTTCTTAAGAATAGATTAACATTTTTAAATAGCCTAAGTGTCCAAATAACATTCACACAAGAATTCAGAATATAACATAATTTTTAAATCTCATTGTCATGGGTTTATAGGCCAAATGGAAGGAATTTAATGTTTAATACCTGTAAATTAATGGCCATTTAAATCAGCTTGCGAGTGTAATTTTCTGGAATGGGACCATTTGGAACGTTCAGAAGCGGTGAATTTATACCCCCATATCTGCAGAAAATACACTGCCGGTTCTTGGAGGGGGGGGAGGGTAATCACCGTTTCGCAACTTAAAATGTGAATTAAATACATCTTAAGAAACACTTTTATACATAAAAATAAACTACTTTCTTTTACCTGATCCTCCATAAAATCCGTCCCAGTTGTCGACATTGACGTTTTCAGAAGCTGCTTTTAAAATCATTCCAGCGATTAACTTGTCGGGTGAATTTTTTTTTAAAAACACACAGATTGGCCGTAGGAACGATTCTTTAGCAAAATCTTGCACTCCAACAAATATAAATCAGGACCAGGTCGGGGAAAAAACCCCGTTTTAACCCTGCCCCCCTCAAACGCACCAAAATCGCGCACTCGGTGGCAGTGAAGCTGGGTGGCAGTGAACTGTGAGGAGGATGCAATGAGAATGTAGGGTGACTTGCACAGGTTGGGGGAGTGGGCAGATGCATGGCAGATGAAGTTTAATGCGGATAAATGTGAGGTTGTCCACTTTGGTAGCAAAAACAGGAAGGCAGATTACTATCTAAATGGCGTCAAGTTGGGAAAAGGGAAAGTACAGCGGGATCTGGGGGTCCTTGTACATCAGTCTATGAAAGTAAGCATGCAGGTACAGCAGGCAGTGATGAAAGCAAATGGCATGTTGACCTTTATAACAAGAGGAGTTGAGTATAGGAACAAAGAGGTCCTTCTGCAGTTGTACAGAGCCCTAGTGAGACCACACCTGGAGTATTGTGTGCAGTTTTGGTCCCCTAATTTAAGGAAGGACATTCTTGCTATTGAGGGAGTGCAGCGTAGGTTTACAAGGTTAATTCCCGGGATGGCGGGACTGTCATATGCTGAGAGAATGAAGCAGCTGGGCTTGTACACTCTGGAATTTAGAAGGATGAGAGGGTATCTTATTGAAACGTATAAGATTGATAAGGGCTTGGACACGCTGGAGGCAGGAAACATGTTCCAGATGTTGGGGGAGTCCAGAACCAGGGGCCACAGTTTAAGAATAAGGAGTAAACCATTTAGAACGGAGACGAGGAAACACTTTTTCTCACAGACAGTTGTGAGTGTGTGGAATTCTCTGCCTCAGGGGGCGGTGGAGGCAGGTTCTCTGGATGCTTTCATGAGAGAGCTGAATAGGGCTCTTGAAAATAGCGGAGTCAGGGGATATGGGGAAAAGGCAGGAACGGGGTACTGATTGGGAATGATCAGCCATGATCACATTGAATGGCGGTGCTAGCTCGAAGGGCCGAATGGCCTACTCCTGCACCTATTGTCTATAATTCTTCTGTCATCAGCTGTGGAGGTCTTCCTTGGCCTGCCTGTCCCTTTGCGATTAGTAAAGGGCCTGTCCGACTTGGCCGTCATTTGCTCCTCATTTGCTCGTCATATGTAAAATAGCTCGATGAATCGTGATGCGCGACGTCGCTCGCATATCACGCGTTAGCACAGCCGTCTGGTGCGCGTGACATCATTAGAATACCCTGCGGCGCGCGGCGACGCATGGTTATGGACGTCGACGCACGGTGGCGTAACCATGCGTCGCCACACGATACACGATAGACGTCAGGACGCGACGCCAATGCGTCAGCTTGCGTACGCGATAGTCACGTAGGTGGCGCGTGAGGATTTCGTTACACTATGAAATCCTGGAACTCCGCTCGATACCGCGTGCCACCGCATGCGATTCCACGCCTCACCATGCGCAATGCGTGCGTCACCCACGCGCACCCCAAGCGTCACGACACGTCGACCTATGTTACATATGACGGCCAAGTCGGACAGGCCCTTAAGCTCACCAGTGCTCTCTTTCTTCTTAATGATGTTTCAGACAGTTAATTTTGGTAAGCCTAAGTTTTGGCTGATGTCTCTAACAGTTTAATACTTGTTTCACAGTCTCATAATAGTTTCTTTGACTTTCATTGGCACAACTTTGGTCCTCATGTTGATAAACAGCAATAAAAGTTTCCAAAGGTGATGGAAAGACTGGAGGAAAGACTAGATGCTGAGAGCTGTCTTATACCTGCATGAAGGGGGCAATTAAACACACCTGAGCAATTGCAAACAGCTGTGAAGCCATGTGTCCCAAACATTATGGTGCCCTGAAATGGGGGGACTCTTTATAAACACAGTTGTAATTTCTACATGCTGGAACCAAAATGTATAAAATGGTCTTTATTAAAATCTGACAATGTGCACTTTAAACACATGTGATTTTTTTCTATTACAAATCTCACATTGTGGAGTAGAGGCAAATAAATAAATGATGGGCCATTGTCCCAAACATTATGGAGGGCACTGTATGTTATGATAACAAAGTAAAGAGGGCACCAATAATTGTTATCAAATTAAAAATACAACCAAATGTAACAAATCATCGAAACTTGGCTAATTTTGATATCAAATCATGTGAGATTTGGTGGGTATATATTTCTGGCACGAATTACTCTTAAGTGAGCAGTTTTTCCCCATATCAAAAATAATTTGCAAGAATATCATATGGTTGTATGCTTTTTTTAACATTTTGTCATTGGACTAGCCATACTATACCCCAGTCTGAAATGCAAATTGTTACATAGATGCGTGATCTTGGATTGAATATGGTTTAATTCTGTATTAGTTTTTCAATCTATTCTACCTGTCTTAACATACCATGGATTTAAACTGCAAATACATTCAAGGACTGAAATGAGATTATGTTCACACAATTTGGACACTCAGCAAATCTACAAACTATTTTCTGAAAGTATGTTTTATTTTTACAGCTTCAACATTGCGCTGTGGCCAGTGTGGTCTTTCTTTACTCCTTTTGTTCTTTTCACTCAATTTATGGGTGTTGTAATGTTTGTATCACTTCTGGGGTAATGATCTGCAGGTAAGATTCTAATATTACTAATTCTGACCGTTTTATATTTATTGATACGTTTTAGCACTAGATTTTTTGTTTTTATAAGTTTGAAAACTGATGCAACTATTGATACTGAATCTCATTTGTGGTAAGGTCATATGTGATAGGAGTAGGATTAGGCCATTCGTCCCATCAAGTCTACTCCGCCATTCAATCATAGACAATCTATCTCTCCCTCCAAACCCCATTCTCCTGCCTTCTCCCCATAACTTCTGACACCTGTACTAATCAAAAATCTATCTTATCTCTGCCTTAAAAATATCCACTGACTTGGCCTCTACAGCCTTCTGTGGTAAAGATTTCCACAGATTCACCACCCTCTGACTGAAGACATTTCCCCTCATCTCCTTCCTAAAAGAACATCCTTTAATTCTGACGCTATCACCTCCAGTCCTAGACTCTCCTACTAATGGAAACATCCTTTCCACATCCACTCTATCCAAGCCTTTCATTATTCTGCCCGAAACGTTGCCTATTTCCTTCGCTCCATAGATGCTGCTGCACCCGCTGAGTTTCTCCAGCTTTTTTGTGTAACTTTTCATTTCTGTTTGTTTCAATGAGGTCCTCCAAGGATGGTACTGCATTTGTTCCCGGTATTTGGGGTCTAGGTAGATGGGGATTTACTTCAGACATCCATGGCTCTTGCTTTAGTTCCCTGGCAGTAATCACAGCTGGAGAGGGCAAATCTATTGACTGAGAGGCAAGGATGGGAAACAATTAAATGCCGGATAATTGAATAGTTTGATGGCCAGAGTCCATTGATGAATGAATACTTCTTAATCGTAGGCACGTTTTAATACCTAGAAATATTTATAGATAAAAGCATCCATTTGGGTTAATTAAAGAATGGTTTTGGAATCCAATAAAGCTTACTTGCCTACTGGAACATTTTCTAAAGATCATTGAGTGCTGTATTGATTACATTTTTATGTTTTAAATGAAATATATTGGTTTTAATTTCAATCCTTTGCAGTTTATTTCTAACTTCCCCGATTGAAATTAAATTAATTGTCCACATCTTCTGACATTCCTATCCTAGCTTAAAATAAAACATCAATGAATTAGGTAGCTTGTAGGACTACAAGGCAATTAAATTTAATCTGCTAAAAAATTCTTCTAAACAAGCCTTTCCTATTTCAAAAAATAAATTTATCAGTATCTTGAATTTTGTGTGCCATATGCATCTTTTTGCCTGTTATTTAATTACTGGTCATATTTCCACTTTGTCAATTCTTGCATCTAGCAAGAGTAGATCTGTTGATTGTCCAAATAATTAGCTGCTTAGAGTACAAGAGCAGACCACCAGTCCGTGTGCCATTTACGGCTCTCTCATCTCATCCCCAGGAAGTGCAAAAAATTGATCATGATCATCAGATGTTTTAACTCTTAAGTGTTTCATCAACTCTGCTTCTGATTTGCTTTATATGTCCATAACCATTATTAACTTTTCTAAATTAGAAGGTAACCTTTCAAATATAATCGATCAGTGAACAGTTTTACATTCTCATTTAAGTAAGAGTAGAGAAAATAAATGTAATTATAGTCCTAGCATAGGCACTATGATTGTCCAGTTATATAATGGGTAGGTATTTCAAATATACATGTAGGTCATAATTATATCATTAAGTATTTTTCATTTTCTCTCATTTCAGAGCTCAGTTTGGTCTATCCTGCAAATAAAGATAGTCTTTCATGAAACTGAGGTTGCCAAGTTCACTGAATTTCACTTGCATTAAGATAAATTATGTTCAAGTGGTTATTTTATCTTGATCTATAATTTGGTTTGTGCAACAAGACTATTTTGATAAAAGCTAAAGAATATCACTATGTATCACTGTAAATAGTATAATTAAAGAATTTAATAAAATTGGCAAAACCATGAACAGATGTCTTCAAACACAACTGTGGATCTTCCAAAAATTAAGGGTTAGGCAGCAACGGAAATTTGCAAGTATCTTTGTCGGCCATTGTCATAAGATCTAAATGGGCCATTATCTTACTTGTTCACTACTTTCATTGTACACTCCTTTTAATAATGGCAATCCAAAACATGAAGAAATGTAACCTGATAACACTGTTCCTCAAATGCCCTTTTCATTAACCACTGAGTACTTTGTATCTGTTCTTTATTTTTGTAGATTAATGCATCCAAGGCTGTTTGTAAATAAAGAACCGGGTTTTAAAGTTGTCCCTTCGGAAATGCTGTACCAACTTGGAAGGAAACAAAATGGCAGAGAAAATCTGTGCTTCTATTGTGTGTTGCCTAACTTTTTTTTTAATTCTCTACAATTTGAAGATGTTTTCAATGCATCATGAGATTGTAGTAACTCGAGTTAATTCCACAAACTCTATTTGTTTCTATTGTGTGTTTGAGTACTATTGTAATAAAGCTTTCAATTTACAAAGCATTTCTAACTCTCTATTTAATACCTCTGGATCGTATGCACAAAGTAAATGAAATTACACTTTCTCATTTAAAACAGGGTTATTAATTGTACATTCCGCAAGTTTAAAAAATCAACGACTGCCTTCAATGGCCATTTTTTCTTTGCGCGTTTTTGCATATTGTGGCCAAATAAATAAATGCACTTATAGTAAATAACGGTAATGCTGTGTGCTCATTATTTAAATACCTTGAATCTTGTATTTAAGAATTCTATTTCTCCCAAAGGAGAGATACAATTCATGTATCCAACAGTGATAGATCTTCATGGTGTAAAAACACTGCTTAACAGCCAGATCTCTTGTACTTATGATAATCTGTATCCAAGCATTGGTCTGAAGAAGGGTCTCGACCCAAAACGTCACCCATTCCTTCTCTCCAGAGATGCTGCCTGTCCCGCTGAGTTTCTCCAGCATTTTGTGTCTTATCTTCAGTTTAAACCAGCATCTGCAGTTCCTTCTTACACATTAGTTCAACCAACTTTGAATATCAGTACTCTTTTCAAACATCTTTGCAGTAACATAAATAACGTCTTGTATTACAGAAGCTAACTGGCAAATAAAAGTATTCTGCAGTTCAATGTGTTTAATGGGCAGCTGACAAGAAATGTACTTTTGAGCTAATGTCAATAGTGGGTCTATTTCTGACTGGGTATTTGAATCTAAAGTCAGAATGGCACGGCATAACTTGATCATGCCTCTCTTTGTTTATCTAGGCATACTAAAAATCTGCCAATGACCCAGCTTCAACTACTCCCTCAGGCATGTCATTCCACATAATTGCCACCCTCAGGGTGAAGGTCTTCCTCGTATCCCTTCTAACTCTTCTCTTTTACCCTAAATCTGCATCCTCTAGTTTGATCTGAAATGGAGAAAAGCTTCTTGCAGTATACCCTGTTATACCACTCAATTTTACATACCTTAAATCATCGCCCCTCTTAATTGCCTCGCCTCTGGAGAGAACAGACATAGCTAGTCCATAGCTCTTAAATGAATTGATCCATCCCAGGCAACCGCATGGTAAATCTCTACATTCTTCAGTGTTATCACATCCTATTGGTGACCAGAACTGCGTGCAGTATTTCAGCTACATTTTGACCAAAATTTCAAGCAGTTGGAGTAAAATCTGAATAATCAAGACCACTCTCTAGTATTTAAGAAGGAACTGCAGATGCTGGAGAATCGAAGGTACACAAAAAAGCTGGAGAAACTCAGCGGGTGCAGCAGCATCTATGGAGCGAAGGAAATAGGCAACGTTTCGTTCTCCAGCTTTTTTGTGTACCTTCCACTCTCTAGTATGCCTTCTTAACCAGGTTAGTGACCTGTGTTGCCACTTTCGAGGATCTAGGGAGGTTTTCTTGGGTCCCGTTATTCCTCAATAATTCCTAAGATCCTACCATTTATGGTGCACGTCCTTTCCTCAATATTGTTCCCAAAATACATCTCTATTCATTTACCTGGATTAAACTTCACCTGCCATTTTTCAGCCCTTTTACCAATTGTTGATGACCTCTCTTTCTTTTGAAGTGTTTCTCTACATTTTGTACACTTGGTGAGTCTCCACTATAATTAGTTTTCTGTACTTGTCACACGTTTAGTTTAGAGACACAGCGTGGAAACAGTCCATTTGTCCCACCACGCCGATCAACAATTACCGGTACACTAATTCTATCCTACACACGAGGGACAATTAATAGCAGCCAATGTATTGTATGTTCAGTGTATTGTCACGCGTTCCGAGGTACAGTGAAAAGCTTTTGTTGCGTGCTAACCAGTCTTCGGAAAGACAATACATGATTACAATCGAGCCATTCACAGTGCACAGACACATGATAAAGGGAATAACGTTTAGTGTAAGAATTAGCCTACAAACATGCAGATCTTTGAATGTAGGAAGAATCTGGAGTGGAATTATTTGCCACAGAAGGCTGTGACGGCAAAATCAGTGGATATATTTAAGGCAGAGGAAGATAGATTCTTGTTTAGTACGGGTATCAGAGGTTATGGGGAGAAGGCAGGAGAGATAGATCAGCCATGATTGAATGGCAGAGTAGACTTGATGGGCCGAATGTCCTAATTCTACTCCTATCACGTATGACCCTCTCAGCATCCAATTGTAAAAACACTCTACAATCACTTTCTGTTTCCTATTGCCAGCTTGCTCCATTTTTCATGGGATCACACCATTGAATTCAAGCTCTTGCTCCACCCTCATCAAAACGCTTCACTACTTCAAATTGTTCAAATTCAATAAGATCTGCCCCGTCTCCGATTAGTGCATACCAAGTGATTATTAATCCTCTCCTTCAGAATATTTCTTAGACTTTCGACATCCAGTACGAAAACAGGCCCTTTGGCCAACCAGCAAACACCCCATACACTAACACTATCCTACACACTAGGGACAATTTTACCAAAGCCAACTAATCTACAAACCTGACACAAAATGCTGGAGTAACTCAGCCGGACAGGCAACATCTCTGGGGAGAAGGAATGCGTGATGTTTCAGGTCGAGACCCTTTTTCAGACTGATCAGTGAATCAGTCACCCATTCCTTCTCTCCCGTAGTCATGATCAATCCTGGGTCTCTGGTGGTGTAAGGCAGCAACTCTACCGCTGCTCCACAGTGCCACCCTGAATCTTCCTATCACTGAAGTTAGGATCACAGGTTTTTAATTACCAGGCATTTGCCTTTCTTGAAAAGTACATTCGCTGCCCTACAGTCATCTGCTACCAGTGTCCAGTGAAAGTTTAAAAGTAAGAGCTGCAGCAGTCACTTTGTCTCGCTCCCATTTGCAACCAGAGGTAAAATACCATCTGGTTCTGGGAATGTATCCACTTTGAAGCAAGTCAAGGCCTTGAATATCTTCTCTCTTTATGGAGATCTGCTCTGGACTTTCACCTACCCTTTCACTGAATTCCATGACTACAAAGTGTGTTTCCTTTGTGAATGTTGGTGAAAAGGACTCATTTAGGACCTCACTTAGATCTTCTGGTCCTAATCCCAATTTACCCATAATGGGCCCTGCCTTTTCCCTGAATATTCTTTTGCTCTCAACATATTTATAGAATGCCTTTGGATTAGGGGTGGGTGGTTAGTAGTGGTGAGGTCACTATGTTAAAGGTACATGCACTAGTCATCTACACCTACCCTTTCTACTTTCCGCCAGCCATCTTGACTATGTCTTGCCACTGGATCCAGATAGGCCGGGACGAGAGAGTAAAGGGCTTGTCCTGCTGTACGAAGTAATTCAAGAGTTCTCCCGAGTTTCCCCTGATTCGAACTCGGAGAATTACGGTAATACCCACCCGTAGGTACTCGGGGCTCTCGTGGACATTTTTCAACATGTTGAAAAAAACTTCACGAGCTTACCGCGTTTCCCGAGTACCTGCCGTTAGCGTTACCAGCCGCTAAGAGACGTCTCGAGCTCCGACGTACCCGCTACGTACATTCTATGTGCTTACCACGAGTTTGATTTTTTTTTAAACTCGGGATAGCTCTTGGGTAAACTCCTATAGTGGGACAGGCCTTTGAGGCTAACGATTTGCACAACCCTCCCTCACTTTAATCCAAGTCAACACGCAAGTTATGACTTCAGGACCCATACCGCACAACCTAAAGCCCTATGGCTCTGGGCGAGTGGCGAAGCAGCAATGTGGATACACTGGAAGCTGTAGTCATGAACCTGAGCACAGGTGTCCCAGGGCATAGGGTCGCTCTCCACTGACTGAAGCAGCAGTGGAGTTTGGCAACCCTTTTTAGGAGTCGCCCTGCTCACCTCCAATGAGGAAGGGGCTGAGCCACTTCAACTTCGACCGCAGTAACCACCTAACTGTGTCCCATATGTGGGCCCGGATCGGTCTCACCAGTCACCTCCAGACCCACAAACAAAACCATATAACCATATAACAATTACAGCACGGAAACAGGCCATCTCGGCCCTTCTAGTCCGTACCGAACACTTATTCTCCCCTAGTCCCATCTACCTGTACTCAGACCATAACCCTCCATTCCTTTCCCGTCCACATAACTATCCAATTTATTTTTAAATGATAAAATCGAACCTGCCTCCACCACCTCCACTGGACGCTCATTCCACACAGCTACCACTCTCTGAGTAAAGAAGTTCCCCCTCATGTTACCCCTAAACTTCTGTCCCTTAATTCTCAAGTCATGTCCTCTTGTTTGAATCTTCCCTACTCTGAGTGGGAAAAGCTTATCCACGTCAACTCTGACTATCCCTCTCATCATTTTAAAGACCTCTATCAAGTACCCCCTTAACCGTCTGCGCTCCAAAGAATAAAGACCTAACTTGTTCAACCTTTCTCTGTAACTTAGTTGCTGAAACCCAGGCAACATTCTAGTAAATCTCCTCTGTACTCTCTCTATTTTGTTGACATCCTTCCTATAATTAGGCGACCAAAATTGCACTCCATACTACAGAATTTGCCTCACCAATGCCTTGTACAATTTTAACATTACATCCCAACTTCTATACTCAATGCTCTGATTTATAAAGGCCAGCACACCAAAAGCTTTATTTACCACCCTGTCTACATGAGATTCCACCTTCAGGGAACTGTGCACAGTTATTCCTAGATCCCTCTGTTCAACTGCATTCCTCAATTCCCTACCATTTACCATGTGCGTCCTATTTTGATTTGTCCTGCCAAGATGTCGCACCTCACACTTATCAGCATTAAACTCCATCTGCCATCTTTCAGCCCACTCTTCCAAATGGCCTAAATCTCTCTGTAGACTTTGAAAATCGACTTCATTATCCACAACACCACCTATCTTAGTATCATCTGCATACTTACTAATCCAATTTACCACACCATCATCCAGATCATTGATGTACATGACAAACAACAGTGGACCCAACACAGATCCCTGTGGCACCCCACTAGTCACTGACCTCCAACCTGACAAACAGCCATCCACCATTACTCTCTGGCATCTCCCATTCAGCCACTGATGAATCCATCTTGCTACTCCACCATTAATACCCAACAATTGAACCTTCTTAACCAACCTTACATGAGGAACCTTGTCAAAGGCCTTACTGAAGTCCATATATACAACATCCACTGCTTTACCCTCGTCAATTTCCCGAGTAACCTCTTCAAACAATTCAAGAAGATTAGTCAAACATGACCTTCCAGGCACAAATCCATGTTGACTGTTCCTAATCAGACCCTGTTTATCCAGATGCTTATATATATTATCTCTAAGTATCCTTTCCATTAATGTGCCCACCACTGACGTCAAACTACCAGGTCTATAATTGCTAGGTGTACTCTTAGAACCCTTTTTAAACAATGGAACAACATGCGCAGTACGCCAATCCTCCGACACTATTCCCGTTTCTAATGACATTTGAAATATTTCTGTCATAGCCCCTGATATTTCTACACTAACTTCCCTCAATGTCCTAGGGAATATCCTGTCCGGACCTGGAGACTTATCCACTTTTATATTTTTCAAAAGTGTCAGTACTTCCTCTTCTTTGAATCTCATAGTTTCCATAGCTACTCTACTTGTTTCCCTTACCTCACATAATTCAATATCCTTCTCCTTGGTGAATACCGAAAAAAGAAATTGGTCAATATCTCCCCCATCTCTTTTGGCTCTGCGGATAGCTGTCCACTCTGACTCTCTAATGGACCAATTTTATCCTTCGTTATCCTTTTGCTATTAATATAGCTGTAGAAACCCTTTGGATTTACTTTCACCTTACTTGCCAAAGCAACCTCATATCTTCTTTTAGCTTTTCTAATTTCTTTCTTAAGATTCTTTTTACATTCTTTATACTCCTCAAGCACCTCATTTACTCCATGCTGCCTATAATTATTGTTGATCTCTCTCTTTTTCTGAACCAAGTGTCCAATTTCCCTTGAAAACCATGGCTCTTTCCAATTTTTACTATTTCCTTTCAACCGAACAGGGACATAAAGATTCTGTACTCTTAAAATGTCACCTTTAAATGTCCTCCATTACTCTTCCACATCTTTCCCATAAAACAAAATGTCCCAATTCACTCCTTTTAAATCCTTTCGCATCTCCTCAAAGTTAGACTTTCTCCAATCAAAAATCTCAACCCTAGGTCCAGTTCTGACTCTCTCCATAATTCTATTGAAACTAATGGTATTGTGATCACTGGACCCGAACTGTTCCCCAACACATACCTCTGCCACCTGACCTGCCTCATTTCCTAACAGGAGGTCCAGTACCGCCCCTTCTCTAGTAGGTACCTCTATGTATTGCTGCAAAAAACTATCCTGCACACATTTTACAAACTCCAAACCATCCAGCCCATTTACAGAATGTGTTTCCCAGTCTATGTGTGGAAAATTGAAATCTCCCACAATCACTATCTTGTGCTTATTACTAATATCTGCGATCTCCTTACATATTTGCTCTTCCAATTCTTCGCTCCCCATTTGGCGGTCTATAATACATCCCTATAAGTGTTGCTACCCCTTTCCCATTTCTCAGTTCCACCCAAATAGCTTCCCTAGACGAGCCCTCTAATCTATCCTGCCAAAGCACTGCTGTAATATCTTTCCTGACAAGCAATGCAATACCTCCACATCTTGCCCCTCCAATTCTATCACACCTGAAACAACGAAATCCTGGAATATTTAGTTTCCAATCACAGCCCTCCTGCAACCATGTTTCACTGATTGCCACAACATCATACTTCCAGGTGTCAATCCTGGCTCTAAGCTCATCCACCTTTCTTACAATGCTCCTAGCATTAAAATATACACATTTAAGAAACCCATCCCCTCTTATTCTCTGTTTATTATCTTTTTCTTCTTTCTCCCCTACATTTTGGGTCCGAGTGCTACCATTCTCTGCCTCCTGCCTCACACACTGACTGCTAGCTTTCCCTATTTGAGTCTCACCTCCCCCAACCGTTCTAGTTTAAAGTCTCCCCAGTAGCCTTTACCCCCCTCGGGTTCAAATTCAAAAACACTGAAGTCATGGTCTTCTTCGACTACGAAGGACGAACAACAACAACTTTCCTTTTAAAGTATTTCACTATACTTTTTATACTCTTGATGGTCTCCCCTGCCATTAATTTCCTATATGTAGGAGGGAATTGCCAATGCTGGTTTACACCACAGATAGACCCAAAATTCGGGAGAAACTCAGCCAGGCGTGCAGCACCTACCTTTCATGTGTTTGCCGATGAGGAGGTTGAAGATCATGTTACATCAGGATGAGCAGAAACCTAGTTCTACAAATTTGATGATAAGTTTGGAGGTACTAATGTTGAACACGGAACTGAAAATTAGTCTGGCATATGGGTTCTTATTGTCCAAGTGGTCCTGTGTGGAGTGGAAAGCCAGCAAGATTGCCTCCCCATTGATCTCTTATGGTGGTTGGCAAACTGAAGTAAGTCAATGCTTGGTCTCCCCTCCTTTATTAAGTGTTGACTCCATGATCATTTCGCTGAAAACGTGTGCCTGGTCCACCAAGGCCTACTGGATGTCTGGGTTTCAACCTCTATATTCCTTTCCTACATTCATTCCTCTGGCTTCACAATTTACACTTCTATTCTTATCTCATGCCTTTTGTCATTTCATCATTTTGTTTTTAGCATCAAAAATATATAATATAGAAAATAGGTACAGGAGGCGGCCATTCGGCCCTTTGAGCCAGCTCCGCCATTCATTGTGATCATGGCTGATCGTCCTCAATCAATAACCCATGCCTGCCTTCACCCCATATCCCTTTATTCCACGCCCCTAGAGCTCTATCTAATTCCCTCTTAAATCCATCCAGTGATTTGGCCCCCACTGCCCTCTGTGGCAGGGAATTCCACAAATTCACAACTCTCTGGGTGAAAAAGTTTTTTCTCACCTTAGTCTTAAATGACCTCCCCTTTATTCTAAGACTGTGGTCCTTGGTTCTGGTCTCGCCCAACAATCTTAAACTTGTCCTTCTCAACTACCACTCTTTTTATTTCCTCCTTCGTTATTGGAACTTTTCGAAAAAACATAGGCAGAAAACAAGATGCCCAGGACATTTCTGTATTACTTGGCCTCTCAACTATTACTTTCCGCTGAACCATAGTTGTTTCATGCTTCAAAAACACACCGTTCATATCACCATTAATCTTTCCTTCATCTCTTCTCCCGAGTTCACGCTCTGACTCTTTCGCTACCTTCTGCAAATTTGATCCTTATTTCTAGTCACTCCAGCGCTCAACTTCACTCCGCGATCTCCAGCCTTTCCACGCCACGCTCGCAAAATGCCACTCCGCACCATTACTACCCCTTCGGCAGAAAACATCCAGACTTCTCCCAGCCCCGAACTCTGCACTGTTTCACTGCTGCTCCGCCCGCTTCTCTCCATAATCACGGACACCCCGAATTGTTATACAACAACTATGGTATAGTCCTTTTTTTTTTGCATTCGCCGAATATACTTGGTCAATCTGTCCAAAGTATTAGTATTGAGGGAATAGCTTCTCTTTGTCTGAATGGCCTGTCCCTGTCCAGAAAACCCATCCTGTTTTGTAACCTAAAGGCGTTAGTTTACTCAACCATACAATGGCCGGAGAGTTAAATCAATGAATCAATCAATTAACAATTACAATCGCCAAGGTTGCCCAAAATACGCCGATATCATTAAACAACAAAATAATTACATTTCAGGCAACTTCATTCAAATACGTTTATTACAAAAAGAATCAACAAAAATACATGCAAGGTCTTGTCACACGCTAACAACTCCCTGGATATTTCTTTTGGTCGTGAAAACTGAAATGAACACAAAATAAAATAACATCAATCGAGACACGAGGAAAACTGTAGCTGCTGGAATCTCAGCAGGTCGGGCAGCATCTCTAGAGAACGTGGGCAAACGTCGTGCGGAGGAAGGAACTGCAGATGCTGGTTTACATCGAAGATGCACACAAAATGCTGGAGTAACTCAGGGGGACAGGCAGCATCTCTGGAGAGAGGAATGGGTGGCGTTTCATGTCGAGACCCTTCCTTCTTCAGACAGTTCTCGACCCGAAACGTCACCCATTCCTTCTCTCCAGAGACGCTGCCCGTCTCGCTGAGTTACCCCCAACATTTCATGTTTCCCTTCTTCAGGCTGATTGTAGTAGGGGCGTAGAAATCTGAAAATTATGTTAGGTCACGGCATGAATGCACTTTCAATTACGATTTCCGGAGTTGACAATGTTAACTGGATATTAAGCCCCGCGAGAGGGTACGCAGTGAATGATTAGCAACTAAAACAATCGCTCAGACCGAGTAGTATTTGTGAAGTGGACAAAGGGAGGGCTGGACATTCGCCCGATTTACCAACATTTACTTTACAGACTCACAATGACGCATCGAATAGATCTATAAAAACGGCCAGTTAATGCGTCTTCTTCGTAGATGCAGGTGACGAAGCGAGTTTTGTGGTAGGTGCAAGCTTGCAGCAAACAAGAGAGCGTGAGGGCTTTTTTGGTTGGTTGGTTGGGTGGGGAACTAAATATGACAAGATATTTTGGCCGTGGAGCGATAAGGAGAGACTATAGATAAAGCACAAAGAGTTGGAGAAACTCAGCAGGTCCGGCAGCATCTGGGGAAAATGAGAACGGAAATTTCACTCGCTAATATCCATCGTTAAATTAGACACAAGCAGGTGGAATGTGCAATGTCCAAATGAATGTGTAGAATGAAATAAAGCGGAATGGGAATTTATTAATTTAACGCACGTTTTCCACACTTTATCAGGCGAAAGTAATTTATCTATTGGGGGTGTCCAGTTCAGCTTGTTAACTGCAGAAATCACCAGGAGCGTGGAAATTCTCTTTTCACCTGCCCTCGTTAGCAAGGGGCGGGAATATTAATGAGAGTTTTTCCTTAAAAAGGAGGCTTTCCTTTCAGTTTTTTTTCCTTCTCCCCTCCCAGATCAAGCTGTCGCCACGTATCCAGATGACAGCCGGCGATGGCCGACGGGTGCAGTTTAGAAGTTTACAACCACAGTAATCCGCGCCCCGACAAGCGCCAAGAGCCGAGCTGCTCGCTAGATAAGCCTCTGAGAAACGCGGTCACCCCGAGCGCTCAGTACGGCATCAATGTTTTTGCCCTGGGCTTGGTCCTAACGGTGGCAGAGGCGTCGCAGAAAGCCGAGGTGACACAGGAGCATACACTAGCTTATCTCAGTACGCTCATGGCCATACAGCTGGCCTGGATGTTCTGGTACTTCTTCAGGAGGCGCGAAACAAAAGGACTAGCCGTGGATAAGGATCACCATGCTGGGCCCGGGTGGCTGAGAGGTACCGTATCACATCGCATGGACTTCGGCTACATCTTCCCACCTGTACCGGGAACATGTTTTTAAAATATTTCCAAATTATCATATTTTTAAAGCGTCGCGCTATGGTTTTCTTCAGTGGTGGCATTTGGGACAGGTGTAATATTTCCTCGTGTTGGAAGGAACTGCAGATGCTGGTTTAAACCGAAGATAAACACAAAATGCTGGAGTAACTCAGTCTAACGGAGGGTCTCGACCCGAAAGGTCAGCCATTCCTTCTCTCCAGAGATGCTGCTGCCTGTCCCGCGGAGTTACTCCATCATTTTGTGTGATATTTTCTCGTTCTTCAACATTGATTTGTGATAAACTTGGCATCTTATTTTAATGTTACCGGAATGTGTTGTTTTTTTTAGTTAAATGAACTCGTTTTGGGTGCGTGGGATGAGTGAGTGAGTGAAATGTCAACTCGATGCTTGTGAAAGTAACGGACAACAAATTATTTTTATTATGTTGGAGATGGAGCAGGTAGTTGGAAGGTAAAGATCGCCACAAAATGCTGGAGTAACTCAGCGGGACAGGTTGCATCTCTGGAGAGAATTAATAATGAATGGGTGGCGGCTCTGAAGAAGGGTCTCGACCCGAAAAGTCGCCCATTCCTTCTCTCCGGAGATGCTGCCTGTCCCGGTGAGTTGCTCCAGTATTTTGCGTCCAACTTCGGTGTAAATCAGCATCTGCAGTTTTTAAGAAGGAACTGCAGATGCTGGAAAATCGAAGGTACACAAAAATGTTGGGAGAAACTCAGCGGGTGCAGCAGTATCTATGGAGCGAAAGAAATGGGCAACGTTTCCGTTATCTATTTCCTTCGCTCCATAGATGCTGCTGCACCCGCTGAGTTTCTCCAACATGTTTGTGTACCAGCATCTGCAGTTCCTCCCCACACAAGATAAAGATTGTATTAAGTATCAGTTTAATTGTAATTTCATTCTTTTTGTTCTGTGATTTATTTTTGGTGCATTTCATCGCCAGGTGGTTTAACCTTATTTGCCATCCTGAGTTTAGTTCTGGATATGTTGAAAATTGGATATTACGTTGGATTTTCAAATTGTCTCACAGACGCCAACGGCGCCTTTCCAGTGGTTCACGCGGTCCACACTCTCTCCCAGGCACGTGTGTGAATATATTTGACCTTTCATTTGTTATCGCAGTTGGATTAGTACATTGTGCATGTTTTATAAATATATGATTTATTTTCAGGTATATTTTCTTTGGTCTCATGCAAAAGATGTCATTCAAACTTTTCAAATTATTGAAAGGTAAAGCCTGTACCATATTCCAAATATGGATTACATTTCTTCCACAAACTGTGTTAAAATTGTACATAGATAAATATCTAGTTTCCGAAAGTTTATGCGAATGGAGAATGTGTTTAACGTGACAAGGGAGGCATTTGCCCCGTCAACATAACAAGTCCACTCCCCCTCTCATTTCCAGAGGTCCTGCGATATTCTTTTCTCTCTCTCAATTCTCTAAGCTCCACTTTGATTTTCTTTCCATTTCATCTACGGCAAGGGATAGATAACCTTGCAAAAGCCATTTTTTCCTGGCCATTTACCTGCCTACCTGCAAAGTACGTCTCTGGATGTGGAAGGAAACTGGAGCACTCGCTGGGAGCTCGCCTACTCGCAGAACACGCAAACCCCCGCAATGATAGAAGGCAGCACAGTAACGCTGTCAGCGCTGCTGCCTTACAGCACCAGAGACAAGGGTTCGATTCTGACCTCGGGTGCTGTCTGTGGAAACTAAACAGAAAAATCAGGCTCGAACCCAGGTTGCTGTGGCGCCGCCTACTGGATCACTGTGTCAAGTTTCTTCATCGAAGATAGACACACAATGCTGGAGTAACTCAGCGGGACAGGCAACCTTCCCCAAAGAGAAGGAATTCCGCAAGGATCGGTGCTTATCGTCACGTTGTATAGTTATGATTTGGGTTTCCAAGATTGAAGGCTTTGTGGCCAGGTTTGCAGATTATGCTAAAATAGATGGAGGGGCAGGCAGTGTAAAGGGAGCAAGGTCTCTGCAGAAGGACTTGGGCAGGATAGAGTGGGTAGAAAAGTGCCAGATGAAATTCAGTTTAGCAAAGTGCGGAGTCGTGCATTTTGGTGATAAGAATAAAGGCGTAGATTATTTTCTAACTGGAAAGATAACCCATAAATCGGAGGAGCGAATTTACGAATTTGGGAGTGCTGGCGCAGGACTCCCAAAAAGTTAACTTGCAAGTCGAATCGGTAGCAAGGAAGGCACATTCTATGTTAGCATTTATATCAAGAGGTCTGGAATACAAACACAGATGTAATGCTGAAGCTCTATAAGGCGCTAGTCAGACTGTATTTGGAGTGCTGTGAGCAAATTTTGGCCTCGTATCTGAGGAAGGATGTGCTGGCTCTGGAGAGGGTCCAGAGGAGGTTTACAAGAATGATTCCAGGAATGAGTGGGTTAGCATATGATGAGTGTTTGACAGCACTGGGCCTCTACTCGCTGGAGTTTAGAAGGTTGAGGGGGACCTCATTGAAATTTACAGAATAATGAAAGGCATAGATAGAGTGCATGTGGAGAAGATGTTTCCACTGATGGGAGAGTCTAGGACCAGAGGTCATAGTCTCAGAATTAAAGGGCGCTCTTTTAGAAAGGAGGCGAGGAGGAACTTTAGTCAGAGGGTAGTTAATCAGTGGAACTCATTGCCACAGAGGGCTGTGGAGGCCAAGTCAGTGGGTATTTTTAAGGCAGAGATGGGCAAATTCTTGATTAGAACAGGTGTCAAGGGTTATGGGGAGAAGGCAATAAAATGGGATTAGGAGGCAGAGATCAGCCATGATTTAATGACTGAGTAGACTCGAAGGGATGAATGGCCTCATTCTACTCCTATAAACTTGTGAACTAGTGAATGGGTGACGTTGCGGGTCAAAGGAGTATTGATCCGAACCGTCATCCATTCCTTCTCTCCAGCGATCCTACCTGTCCCGCTGAGTTATTCCGGAATTTTGCAATTATCTTCGGTGTAAGCCAGCATCTGCAGTTCCTTCCTGCACATCATGTCTCTTCATCCTCTGATTCCTCTCATCTTCAATTCTTAAATCTGTTTAGTAATCCCCATGCGACTGGAAAACATTTCCCCATATTTACACCCTCGGATGAACGGTGCAACGAAGCTAACCCCAGCTTTTATAATTGGACACTTATATAATATCTGAAATCTTCCATCCCTAGTACTACTCTAATACATTTCTAACCTATCCTCAATGTTTATGTAAAGTATGTGTTGCCAGAACTCAACCCATTATCTTAGTTGAAACCAAGTAACCCACGTGTTTTTCAATGACCCTTTAAACTCTTCCCCACTACAAAGGCTTATGTACACGTTTCCTCGAGTTTCACTTTCATTGTAGTAACAATCCATCTGCGGTAGAAGCTCAGCGGGACGAGCAGCATATGGGGTGGGGGCGGGTTGTTGAAGGAACGGTCGACTATTTGGGTTAAGGCCACGTGTTCTCTTGCCCGCAAATGCTGCTCAACTTGTTGGGTCCCTTCAGATAACTGCTCCAGATTCCATCATCTGCAGTCTCTTGTGTCTACATTTTTTTTATGGTGCCCATTTTCAGATTGAAACAGTTGGTTTATACGAACCCTTTCATTCACCCTACCAATGGTACTAACCTGTATCTCTTGGAGCTTATCTTTGATCTGTAATGGGTATCTGGACTTCTGAAATTCGAGTTATGCCATCTTCAAATGTAGGCATTTGAGTTCTGATATTGGTCTATGACAAGGACTTCCATTCAGTCTGATAAGCAACCATTTAGGTTCATTTCCATAGGTCATTTTGTCTTTAGGATATCAGTGTTCCTTTAATCCCACAATTTTTCTCTTGTTAACAAATACATCACATGGTATTTTGTTAAAAGTTTTTGAAGGTCCATATCTGCTTCATCAGTGTTAATTTTAGATTTGTAATGTGAACAGCCAATTTAATAAAATACAGCCCAGGTTTGATAAAATCAGGCATGCTTCCATTTATACATTTCAAATTAGCGGTTTATTTTCCCCAGGTCTCTTAACTGCACAGTTTTCCCAATATCAGAATTAATATTAATATTTCAAAATTAAGTGAATTTATCTGTACAGGTATTTGCCAAGTTCTGTCCAATGCTCCCTTTCTAAACGGGGACCTTTCCATTCCTCTGGAAGTACACCAGAGCAACAAATATTTTGTAGATTGTCCACAACTTTCATCCTTGGTTCCTTCAGTATCACAGAATGCACTCCCTTTGGGATGTGTTGTCTTTGTAAACTGAAGGGTTCCCAGCCTATTCAAGTATGTACTGATTATATATTTTCTATTTGAAACATGTCACTGCTTTCTGTTTTAACATATTGAAACACAGTGATTTAACATGTCTGCTTCCAAAGGATTATTTTTTTCAGTCCCTGACAACTTCACCCTCACTTTGATTATTATGGAGATACAAGGAACTGTAGATGTTGGAACACAAAGTGCTGGAGTAACTCAGCAGGTCAGGCACTATCTCTGGAGGGCAGGGATCAACAGTGTTTTTCAGGTTGGGACCCTTCTCCAGACATAAGTGTCCTAACCTGAAATGTTACCTGTCCATGTCCTCCAGGAATGCTGCCTGACCTGCTAAGTTACTCCAGCACTTTATATTCTGCTTTGATTGCTATTTGTGCCTTCAATAGGAATTAAGAAGACTTTTAATTTGTCTAAACCTGCACAGTATTTATTCCTTTTCCCAGTTTTGATGTGTTCTGTAGCTTGTATATTCCTGCTGTCATTTGTCTTATGTCTCCACTATGCAATTTAGTTTAACCTTTACATTTTATCATTTAAGCTGCCTTAGATTTCACGAGTATATCTATGCTGTTTCAAAGCATTCCTCTTTCAAGATTTTGCATCATTCATTTACTGTTTACATTTCAAATTCTGATACTGTTTAATTTGGACCATATTATTTCTCACCTCCGTGAAGGAAGTCCTCCTTTGGTTAGACATTTTTATTTTTGTTCCATTACAACTTGCCTTTTTACATGGATATTCTTGAATTCATTACTGAATGCTCTCCCATTGAAAACATTCACCATTTCATTCCGCAGAACTAGATCCATCACTGCACCCTCAGCACTTCACCCGAAACGCAAATCAAAATGTTTCTGGCACATTCTTCTGGAATTATTTCCCACCTACCTCAGTGATCATTACACTTTTATTCTGGCAGATCTCTTATCTTGTACATATTTCTCCTCTGTATGCATTTCGGTATTTATTTGATTTCTTTCATACCGATTAGTTCCATCATTGCCCCAAAATTTGAATGGCCTTTGAGAACTCCAGTACTGTACGATGTGGTGGAGATTTTTGTCTATCCAATTGGCATTCAGCTGATCTACTCTGTTTGTGACTTACAAGTTAGTTGGTTTTCATCACTCCATATGTCTTTTGTTTAAGTGACAAAGCTGTTGCCATGTTCCATTTCTTGGACTCCTGGATTACAATAAATACTTTAATATAAATATTGCCAGAAATAAAAAATGCCCTGTATTATTTGGCACCTAATGTCAGACTATCATGCTGTAAGTTGCTTAACGTGTGGTGGAAATTATCTCCTCAATCTGAAGAAAACACAATGGGTGGTGGGTGTATGAAACGAGCTGCCAAAGGAGGTAGTTGAGGCAGGGACTATCCCAACGTTTAAGAAACAGACAGGTACATTGATAGTTTATGAAGGAACTGCAGATACTGGAAAATCAAATGAAGACAAAAATGCTGGAGAAACTCAGCGGGTGATGCAGCATCTTTGGAGCGAAGGAAATGGGTAACGTTTCGGGTTGAAACCCTTCTTTGATAGGATTACATTGATAGGACAAGTTTGGAGGGATATGGACCAAACGGAGGCGGGTGGGACATGTTGGCTGGTGTGGGCAAATTAGGCAAAGGGCCTGTTTCCACTCTATCACTCTGACTATGAAATTAGAACTGATTTTGATCCTAAAAATGATAAACTGAATCTTTAGTCATAAATAATTTAGTTAAATAAAAATCCTTTTGCCACCTGATAAAACGTAACAGTTAAATTAAGTTGAGTAGCAGAGACACAAGACAAATGACAGCAGGAACAAGCTCTAGATCAGATCAAAACTGGGCGAAGGAACAAATGATTGTCCAGGTTTAGACCAATAGCTGACATTAAAATACTTCTTAATTCTTATTAAAGGCACAAATAATAATTAAAGCAGAATACAAGTACTCGAGTAACTCAGCAGGTCTGTATCATTTGGCATCTAATGTCAGAATATCATTCCGTAAATTGTTTAACCAGTGGCGAAAATTATCTCGTCAATCTGTAGGAAATCATAACTCATTTTGATCCTAAAAATGATAAACTGAAAATGTAAAGTTATAAATAACTTGTATGTACCTCTTGCCACCTGTAATGATTGTTTAATTTTAAACCTCTAGGCATAAAAAAAATAACTCTTTCCTTTCAAATGTCATGTGAAGCAAAGATGTTTAACATAATATTCAGTAGGAAATCTGTTATTTTAAATATAAAAGATTTTAACATTTGTAATTTCAATATTTTCCGATAATAAAATTCATAATGTTTTGATTTATGAATTGATTTCTATATTTTACATGCATCACAAGATTTATTATTCTCTGTAGGTTTGGAATGATTCATGCTGTATTTACAAATCTCTTGCTATGGGTGAATGGTATTGTTGCAGAATCTAAACATCAGTTGAATGATCACAAAAAGCGATTAGCAACATTTGGATTTGTCAACATATCTGTGGGTAAGAAACCTTTCACAAATTTAAACTCCAAACTGTGGGTGGGTTGGGGGTGTGGTGTGGGTGGGGGGGCGATGATAGAAAGTCAGAGGATATTTCATGACCAGATGTAAAATAATTTCGATTTAACAAATACACACTGATCTAAATGAAAAATATTTAAAAAAATGTTCATAGTACATATAGGATGACACTTCCTCACAGATCTGATGACTAGCAGTATTCAATGACAACAGAAGTCTAATAAAAATAGAATACTTGGGAATACTATAAAGTGAACTTGTAATCCAACTAATGTATAATTTAGTCTATGACATAACATCAGAAAGATTTATCCATCAGCCAGATTACTACCCTGTTGGGAAGGCCAAACGTATTTACTATTGCACTTAATGATAGTCATACAGCATCGAAACAGGCCCTATGGCCCCAATTTGCCCACACTGACCAACATGCCCCATCTACACTAGTCCAACCTTAGCCCGTGAGCCCATAACCCTCAACCTATCCTAGCCATGCAGCTATCAATATATCTCTTAAATGTTATGATAGCACCTGCCTTGACTACCTCCTCCGGCAGTTCATTCGATATACCCACCACCCTTTGTATAAACACAAAACGAGTGTTGTCCCGTCCGATTAGATGTTTTCCCCTCGCCTTGAGCCTAGCTCCTCTGGTTTTTGCATCCTCAACTCTGGGCAAATTTGTGCATTCACTCGGTCTATTCCCCTCATGATTTTGTACACCTCTAAGATTCCCCCCTTGTCCTCTTGCGATTTGAGGAATAAGGTCCTAACATGCTCAACGTCTCCTGATAGCTCAGGCCCTCAATTCCTGATCAAGTTAGAGGGTTATGGACCATGTGCTAAGGTGGGACTAGTGTGGATGGGACATCCTCGTATGTCTTCTCTGCATCATTTCCAGCTTGACTTTGTCTTACCTATAACATGATGACCAAAACTGAACACATATGTGCCCTCACCAATGTCTTGTACAAATGCAACATGACCTCCCAACTTCTATACTCTGTACTCTGGCTGATGGAAGTCAAAGCCTTTTTGACCACCCTATCGACCTGTGATACCACTCGAGAAACAATGTGCCTGTACTCCTAGATCCCTCTGCTTTACAATACGCCTCTGAGCCCTACGATTCACTGCATGGGTCCTGCCCATGTTAGACTCCCAAAACTTTGCCACCTCACACTTCTCTATAATAAATTCCATCAACCATTCCTCAGCCCAACCGATGAAGATCCTTCAACAATTTTTGACAACCATCATCGCTGTTAATAATGCACTTTATTGTCATCTGCAAACTTGTTAATTATGCCTTGTATGTTCTCATCCAAATCATTGATGGAATGTAGAATCCAGAAATTAAAAAATCACTTAAAATAATTCTATTCTAGTAATAACTGTTCATTCAGTGTTGGGAGCTGGTCAAATTGATGGTAATGTAAGCAGAAATGACAGGTTATGTGCCAACCTATTTATTGCACATATATGAATCTAAATGGGATACTGCCATCCCAATGAAGCAGATCCTTTAGAGCGGTGGTTCCCAACCTTTTTTAGCTCATGGCCCCAGCTTGGGCTCTTTAATTTTTCTGTGGGCCCCCCTGACATAATTAGCGTAAATAAAGTGGCCCCCTTCATTGAACCTGTGACCCCCTAAATCCCCAAATTTTTCTGTCCCCCCCCTGAAATTTGCCATGGCCCCAGGTTGGGAATCCCTGCTTTAGAGGACTGTTGACCAACCTTGCAGGTCCCCTGCACATTCTAGTCCCCAGCAGCTGGTGAAGACGAGTCTAACTAAGAGATGTCACAGTGAACACCAGATGTAGCTCTATTGTTTTAAGAGACATTGTACGATTGAGCAGAATTGGCATGGATATAGGGAAGGAAGATCATGTGTCCACGACACTGGTCAACCTGAGGAGCACCTTCAGCACCAGACTGGTTCCACCAAGGTGCAGCACAGAACGCCACAGGTGATCCTTCTTCCCTGTGGCTATCAAACTGTACAACTCCTCCCCCTTCTGTAATGTGACAAGAGAAAACAGAAAAATGGTGTATTCTAAATGGAAAGGAATTAGTTAATGTTGATGGTCAAAGAGATCTAGGTGTCCTTGTATGCAAGTCGCTGAAACGTAATATGGCAGCAACGTATTAGAATGGTAAATTATCAGAGGATTCAAATACAGCAATATAGACCAGGTACAGCACAAGAACAAGTTCTTCACTCACGATATCTGTGCTGTACATGATACCAGGTTAACATAAACCTCAGTCTGCATGTGATGCATGTCCCTCTATTCGCTTCTCATCCAGGTG
Source organism: Leucoraja erinaceus (assembly GCF_028641065.1). Taxonomy (NCBI): domain Eukaryota; kingdom Metazoa; phylum Chordata; class Chondrichthyes; order Rajiformes; family Rajidae; genus Leucoraja; species Leucoraja erinaceus. The sequence goes on along the minus strand of NC_073377.1, from coordinate 140,603,831 downwards.
CTTTTTTAAAAACAACACTTACCTTACTATTGGGTGTAGACCCAGGTTTGATCCGGACTACGGGTGCTGTATGGAGTTTGTACGTTCTCCCTGTGACTCCGCGTGATTTTTCTCTGAGATCTTCAGTTTCCTCCCACACTCCAAAGGCGTACAGGTTTGGCTTGGTATAAATGTAGATTGTCCCTAGTGTGTGTAGGATAGTGTTAATGTGTGGGGATTGCGGACTCGGTGGGCCGAAAGGCCTGTTTCCGTGCAGTATCTCTAAACTATTGTCGAATATTCATATAAATGCCTGACTCATATATAATTCCTTGTTGAGACTACACAAGGAAGACTGGATATAATAGAAGCATGCATGGGAAAAGGAATAGTGAGTTACAGTGACCAATTTGGACAATGAAAGATAGGTGGCTTGAGTGTACAATGCCGATGTGGTCCTCATTGGACCAAATGGTTTCTTTCTGTAAATAAGAAAACTGCCAATGCTGAGATTCTGAAAATGTTGTCTTTTTAAAGTCATGTAAGTAGAATTAGGCCATTTGGCCCATCAAGTCTACTCTGCCATTCAATCATGGCTGATCAATCTTGCCCTCTTAACTCCATTCTCCTGCCATCTCCCCATAACCTCTAACACCTGAACTAATCAAGAATCTATCTATCTCTGCCTTAAAAAAGATCCATTGATTTGGCCTCCACAGCCTTCTGTGCAAATAATTCCACAGATTCACTACCCCCTGACTGAATAAATTCCTTCTCATCTCCTCCCTAAAGGAATGTCCTTTAGTTCTAAAACTATGACCTCTAGTCCTAGACTCTCCCACTAGTGGAAACATCCTCTCCACATACGCTCTATCCAAGTCTTTCACTATTTGGTAAGTTTCAATCAGGTCCACCCCTTGTCTTTCTAAACTCCAGCGAATACTGGTCCAGTGCCGACAAACGCTCATCATTGGTTAACCCACTCATTCGCGGGGTCGTTCTTGTAAACCTCCTCTGAACCCTCTCCAGAGCCAGCACATCCTTCCTCGGATATGGTGTCCAAAATTACTGGCAATACTCCAAATGCGGCCTGACCAGCGCCATATAGAGTCTCGGCATTACATACCTTGTTTTGTATTCTCGCCCTCTTGAAATAAATGCTAGCATTTAAGTTATTAAAATAAATGGTACAGTTTGGCCTGATGCATTCGATGTATTGTGGCCTACGATAAGGTAGTAACAGTAACAATAACGTAACAGTAAACATAGGGCAGCACGGTGGCGCATCGGTAGAGTTGCTGCCTTACCGCACCAGCGACCCGGGTTCGATCCTGACTGTGGTGCTGTTTGTACAGAGTTTGTATGCCCACCCACACTCCAAAGACGGCTTGTAAATCGTCTCTTTTGTGTGTAGGACAGTGCTAGTGTATGGGGATCACTGGTCAGTACAGACTCGGTGGGCCGAAGGTCTGTACCTCTAAACTGAGTACAGCCCTACAGCACAATGTCCGTGCCGAATATGATGACAAACTAAACTGATCTCAGCTGCCTGTATATGACATGGCCGTCCGAAGGGGGGGGGGTGCGTTGGGTGCGACCGCTCCCCCCCCTTTTCACCCGCTAAAAAATTTTGGGGGGAAAAAAAATCGGAAAAAAAAATTCAGCGTTTCCACTTTGAAAACGGCCAGTTCTCTGTTCTCCGGCCATTCCCCGGGCGGTAGTGACTGAATCTGAACCCAACGGCTGTAACCCCAACACCAGACGCCGCTGCGGCGGAGCCCGCTCCCCTCGCCTCCCCCCCCGCCGCCGGGGCCCAAGCCATCTTCCCCCCCACACCAACCCCGGTGACCCCCGCTGGGCCCCACGCCACCCCCGCTGGCCCCCACGCCACCCCTCTCTGACCCCCACGGGTCCCCCCCGCCACCCACGCCACCCCCGCTGGGCCCCACGCCACCCCGCCGCTGGGCCCCACGCCACCCCCGCTGACCCCCGCTTGGTCTACTCTGACCCCCCCGCTGGGTCCACGCCACCTTCATCCCCACCCCCGCTGGGTCCACGCCACCCTCGCTGGGTCCACGCCCCCCCGCTGGGTCCACGCGCCGCCCCCGCTGGGTCCCACTGGGTCCACGCCACCCCCGCTGACCCCTGCTGGGCCTAAGCCACCCCTGCTGGGTCCACGCCACCCCTCGCTGACCCCCGCTGGGCCCACGCCGCCCCCGCCCCCACCCCCCGCTGGGCCCACGCCGCCCCCGCTGGGCCACGTCCCATCCCGCTGGGCCCACACCACCCCCACTGACACCCACTGGGCCTCCGCCACCCCCACTGGGCCCATTTTGAGATCGGGGAGGGGGGCTGGGGGCAAAAATAGCCTAATCGATAAAGAGCTGAGAAGAGGAATCAGAGCTGCCAAGGAAAGGTACTCTGAGAAGCTGAGGAGCAAGTTCTCAGCTAATGACTTCTTCAGTTTGAAAGGGCATGCAAAAAATCACCAGCTATAAGAGGAAATCCCCCCCCGCTCTTTGGACAATTGTCAGCTGACGGACGACCTGAATGAGTTTTACTGCAGGTGCGAAAATCAGAAATGTAACCCTGGTACCCCTTCCCCAACAAACACAGCCAGACGCCAGTCTGCAAAGAATGGACCCTGCACCCTCTCCTTCCCATTCACCACTTAACACCTACTTAAGGTAAGACTCCAGTATGAAAAGATTGGACCCTTTCCCACCCCAACCAACACTTCACCCCCACTCGCAGCCTGACCTCAGTCTGCAAAGACTGGGCCCTTCTACACCCACCCCATTCCAATCACCACCCCATTCCAATCACCACCCCATTCCAATCACCACTCCACTCCAATCACCACCCCACTCCAATCACCACTTCACACCCAAAGACTGCACCTCCACAGACACCTCTGTCAAGCTTCTCAAGTTTGCGGATGACACAACCCTGATTGGATTGATCCAGGATGGGGATCTCTGTACTCTTTTCAATCTGACATCTTTCCTATAACATGGTGCCCAGAACTGAACACAATAATCTAAACACAATATTCTAAATGCGGTCTCACCAACATCTTATACAACTGCAACATGACCTCCCAACTTCTATACTCAATACTCTGACTGATGAGGGCCAAAGTGCCAAAATACATTTTGACCACCTGATATACCTGTGACACGACCTTCAAGGAACCATGCAACCATCAACCATTCCTCTGCCCATCTGGCTAATTGATCCAGATCCTGCTGCAATCTTTCACAACCATCTTCACTATATGCACTTCTGTGTCATCAGCAAACTTGCTGATCTTGCCCTGTTATGTGACATGTCACAGAGTGCTGGAATAACTCGGGCTGAGTATAGAAGTTGGGAAGTCATGTTGCAGTTGCATAAGAAGTTGGTGAGGCCGCATTCAGAGCATTGTATTCAGTTCTGGGCACCATGTTATAGGAAAGATGTCATCAAACTGGAAAGGGTACAGTGAAGATTTATGAGGATGTTGCCTGGACTAGAGGGCCAGAGCTATAGGGAAAGGTTGAGTAGGCTGGGACTCTATTTCATGGAGCACAGGAGGATGAGGGATGATCTAATAGAGGTGTATAAAATCATGATTTGAATAGATATGGTTGAGTCTTTTGCCCAGAGTACGTGAATCGAGGAGCCGAGGACATAAGTTTAAGGTGAAGGGCAAAAGATTTAATAGGAATCTGTGGGGTATGGTTTTCACATAAAGGGTGGTAGGTGTATGGAATAAGCTGCCAGAGGAGGTAGTTGAGGCAGGGACTATTACAGCATTTAAGAAACAGTTAGACAGGTACATGGATAGGACAAGTTCGGAGGGTTATGGATCAAACGTGGGCAGGTGGGACTAGTGCAGATGGGACACTGTATCACTCTATGACTATCTTTCCCTCTCAAACCCATTCCCCTGCCTTCTCCCCATTACCTCTGACACCCCTATCAATCAAGAATCTATCAATCACTTCTTGAAAAATGTCCATTGACGACCTCCACAGCTGCCTGTGGCAATGAATTCCACAGTTCACCACCCTAAGAAATATCTACTCATCTCCTTCCTAAAGGAATGTCTTTTAATTCTGAGGCTGTGGCCACTGGTCCTAGACTCTCCCACTAGTGGAAATATCCTCTCCAAATCCACTCCATCCAGGTTTTTACCAGGCTGGGACAGACAGCAACAGCTTCACACTGTGCCCCAAAGCTTGTGTCTTGTCCTGCATCACCCAAGGCAGCAGAGATGTTATAGGAGAGGGCAAGCATCGTAACAAAGTAGCTCACGATGGTTTGGGTAACATTCAGGAATGTCTATGCATGGCACATCATGAATATTACTGAAGAACGGTCTTGACCTGAAATATAATCTATACCTTTTCTCCAGAGATGCTGCCTGACCCACTGAGTTACTCCAGCACTCTGTGACATGTCACCTATCCATGTTATCCACAGATGCTGCCTGACTCGCTGAGTTACTCCAGCACTTTGTGACTATTTTCCCTTCACCCATCTGCCCAAGCCCACTCTCCACCCCCCTCCTTTCCTATGTTCCTTTCCACCCATAAACCTCTCTCTGCCTTTACATTTCACTCCTCTTTCAAATCTGCTCTCCTTATCTACATGCATTTTTCTTCTTCACGTTTTAGTCATAGAAGGATGCAGTGTGGAAACAGGCCCTTCAGCCCAATTTGCCCACACTGACCGACATGTCCCATCTAAACTAGTCCCACTCACACGCGTTTGGCCCATATCCATCTAAATCTGTCCTATCTATGTACATGTCCAAATGTCTCTTAAATATTCGGATACTCAGCCTTAACTACCTCCTCTGACAGCTCGTTCCATACACCCAGCACCCTTTGTGTGAAAAAACTACCTCAGATTCCTGTTAATTTCTGAAATATTGGTCATACATTTGGTGCATAAATGCTCCAAAACAAGGCTCAGAATGGATCGGAGAGCATCCAAAACCCCTGTGCTTCCAGGGCCCTTAAGTGGGCCCTGGACCCTGGCATCGAGGGACTTCACGCTTCGCGCTCGTGATGTGCGCTGCGCCCACATTATTTCACATTAATTTTTTTGTAATCCTGTCATGCCACCCCCCTTTTTGAAAAGCTTCGTACGGGCCTGTATGATCCATATCCTTCTATTCCTTGCTCTTTCATATGCCTAACCTAAAAGATTAACGCACTCGACAAAGATGGTCCTATTTATCTGGATATTGATTTGGCTCAAGGCTCAAATCTGCTAAATGTTAACACCAAGCAATGGCAATATAACGGGAATGTGCGTTGCCAGCCAAGTTCTATGTTGTATATGTCGTTGAGAAGTGTGTTGTGCAATAAATTATTTATTTTCTTGCAGAAAAGACTGCACCAGAGTGCAACTGTACCACCAATGCATGTGCAGTTTTCTACAAAGGGTTCTATTATATGTATCCCTTCAGCATTGAATATCACGTTTTTGCATCTGCCATGCTTTATGTCATGTGGAAGAACGTGGGGCGGAAGATTGAAGAGCACAAGCGCCGCAAACTTACTTTTAAGAGACAGTACAAAATATTACCAGGACCAGCGCTGGGAGCCGTTGTGTTAGCGGCGACCATAGGCATTCTAATAGTGTACAACATACAGGTGGGCCATTCCGAAGCTGAGCGCAGGTCTGCCGTGACTATGTTTTATTCCTACAGCATTTTTGTGTTGAGTTTGATGTCCGTAGCGACTGCGAGTGGCCTGGTGATTTATCGGCTGGAGAAGCGGCCGGTGGATACTTCCACCAACCCCACGAGGAAGCTGGACGGCTCTCTGCTGGTCGGCACAGCCTGCGCCTCCTGGCTCCTGTCCTGGTGCTCCGTGCTGGCGGGGATCGCTGCAGAAACCCGCCAGCACCACGCCTGGCTCAACCTGCCCTATTCTTTGTTGACCATCATTGAGAAGTACCTGCAAAACATGTTCATCATCGAGTCCCTCCACCGAGAGAGCGACAAGTGCGAGGAGCGAGTGCAGAAATCCCAGAGGATATTTGCTGTGTCGGCTCCGGAAAGTGGCGAGGAGCGGGCTGGGGGCGAGAACGGTGGCAAGGACATGGGCAATACGAGCAGGGGCGTGTGGCGACCCAGCCACTCTCTGCCGCTGCGGGACGGCGAGGCGGGGGGCACCAAAAGCCTGATGCTTAAGAACATCGCCGCCTTCCTCTTCCTCTGTAATATCTCGGTAAGTTTCACTAACCCCCCCCCCCCCCCCCCCCCCCCCCGGTTGAAAATAATCTCTTGGTTTCCTTTCACAATGTGATTCTTCGGAGAAATACTTGGATTTGTAATTTTAATTCGTGCCTGAGCACGTTAAATCTGGAAGTAGGTCAAAAATCAACATGAACCAGAAGTATTCACTGAAGTGTACTCGCCAACCAGGTGATGGTTGCTGGATCATCTATGTTGGCGATAGAACTTTATTTATCTGCCACAGAAGGCAGTGCAGGCCAATTCACTGGATGTTTTCAAGAGAGTTAGATTTAGCGTTAGGGCTAAAGGAATCGAGGGATATGGGGAGGAAGCAGGAACGGGGTACTGATTTTAGATGATTAGCCATGATCATATTGAATGGCGGTGCTGGCTCGAAGGGCCGAATGGCCTACCCCATCACCTATGTTTCTATCCCAGGGGAGACCTGGGGCAGGGCTGCCAACTCTCACGCTTTGAGCGTGAGACTCACGCCCTCAAGCAAACTCTCACGCCCTCACGCTGATCAGAAATTTCTCGCGCTCAGTGGTGAGAAATTTTATGATCAACGAAAGATTTCAAAACTCGAATAAACTGCATGGTCCGTGGGTGTTGGAGAGCCGGGGCTGAGGGAGGCATGGGAGCAGAACCAACAGCGGGAACAGATGCGGGGAGCCGGGACTGTCGAGTGTTTGTGGTGCTGCGAGCCGCTCGCTGCAGCTCTGGCCATAGAGTACTCCAGACCGTGCAAGAGTCCCGGGCGTCGGAGGCGTCGCGCCGCTACCGCGAGAGTCTCTGTGCCGAAGGGATAGACTCTCAAAGGGAGGTGGAGAGAGAGAGAGGGGGGGGAGACGGGGAGACGGTGGGGGGAGAGAGGGGGGGAGAGACAGAAGGGGCGTGAATGGAGAGAGAGAAGGGGTGAGAGGGGGGAAGGGGAGGGAAGGGGGGGAAGAGGGGGTGGTAAAAGAGAGAGGGAGAGAGGGGGGGAAGTGAGAGATGGGGGGTCAAAGAGAAAGGAGATAGAGACAGGAGGAAAGTGAGAGAGAGCCAGGGGGGAGTGAAATGGGGAGAAATGGGGGATAGAGATGAGAGAGAGAGAGAGGGGGGGAAGAGAGGTGAGAGAGGAGAACATGTAGGGGAGAGATAGAGAGAGAGAGAGGGAGAAGAGAGAGAGGGGAGAGTGAGAGAAGAAGAGAGAGGGTTAGGGGAACGAGGGGGAGAGAGAGTTGGGGGAGAGAGGGGAGAGAGTTTGGGGAAAGAGAAGGGAGAGAAAGGGGACGAGAGAAGAGGGGGGAGAGAGGGGGAGAGAGAGTTAGGGGAAGAGAGAGGAGAAGAGAGAGTGGGAGGGAGAGGGATGAGAGTGAGGTGGGGAGAGAGAGAGGGGGAGGGGAGAGAGGGATGAGAGGGGAGAGGGGGATAGAGATGCACGGCTGCCAACTCCCATGCATTGAGCGTGAGAATCACGCATTTCACCAAATTCTCACGCTGATCACAAATTTCTCTCGCTCTGTTGTGAGAAATTCTGTGATCAACGAAAATTTCAAATCTCATATCAACTGCATGGGCCACGGGTGGTGGAAGCAGAAGCAGCGGCGGGGACAGATGCGGACGGGGAGCAGGGCTGGAGAGTGTTTGCCGGGCTGGCGAGTCGCTCACTGCAGCTCCGGCCATGGAGCAGCTTCAGTGCAAGAGTCGGAGGCGTTGAAGCATTGTGCCGCTGCCGTGAGAGTCTCTGTGCCGAATTCGCCCAGGTGACCGGCATGGATCAGGCTGCGGCTTGGTGCATCCTGGAGGACAACCAGTGGCTGCTGGAAGTAAGTACCCAGCACTGGGTAGATAAGGTGGAAGAAAGTGGACTTCAAATGGGGGTGGTTGGAGAAAGCATCCTGCTTGCCTGCTAGATTTTCACTTACTGTAACTGCAGGAAAAATGTTCCCGATGTTGGGGGCGTTCAGAACCATGGGTCACAGTTTAAGAATAAAAGGGGGGCCAGTTAGGACTGAGATGAGAACAAACTTTCTTCACACAGAGTTGTGAATCTGTGGAATTCTCTGCCACAGAAGGCAGTGCAGGCCAATTCACTGGATGTTTTCAAGAGAGAGTTACATTTAGTTCTTGGGGCTAACGACATCAAGGGATATGGGGGAAAAAACAGGAAAGAGGTACTGATTTTAGATGAATAGCCATGATCATATTGAATGGCAGTGCTGGCTCGAAGGGCCGATGGCCTATTCCTGCACCTATTTTCTATGTTTCTATGCTTGAGTATATGGCAATAAAACTCGATCACTTGATTTTGAAGCATTCATGCATGGTGGAGGTATAATGTAGTCATAAAGTGATACTGTGAAAACAGGCCCTTTGGTGCAACTTGCCCACACCCGCCAACATGTCCCAGCTTCGCTACCTGCTTTTGGTCCATACCTCCAAACCTGTCCTATCCATGTATCAGTCTAACTTTTTCTTAAATGTTGGAATGGTCCCTGCCTCAATTACCTCCTCTGGCAGCTTGTTCCATACACCCATCACCCTTTGGGTGGATAAAATTACCCCTTAAAAAGTTACCACTTAAAAATACTTCATACAAAAAACATTGAAATCATACTTCTACAATGCACTAAAACATGATTTTAATACATCAAATTTCAAAATGTTCCTACACTGGGAGGGTGACACACTCTTCTTCCACACCCTATCCCCACTCGGTTGCTCCACTCCCTCACTGGGTACCCCCAAGGCCAGTGATCAGTGATCGCACAACCTCCCCCCCTTTCAAAAATGCTCCAATCCAATTTAAAGCATATATATTGCATTCAAGTGTAAGTTAAAAGACTTGCCACAGTATTCACCATATTGCACAATTTCAATTCCTAAAAATGCAAATGTTCCGTACCAATGGGAGGGGTACGGAACATTACCCCCCCCCCCCCCCCCCCCCAGTCGCTATGCTCCCTCGGGCTTGGTCTCACGCAATTTCTCACTCCGAACTCTCACCCAATGTTGGCAGCCCTGCCTGGGGTTACATGTTGACCAGTGCACTGCGTATAGTTCCAGTATTCTTCTTCCAGACTATTGCACTACCAGAGCAAAGAAGGTATTTTATATGCTAAAGAACATGTCTCCCATCGTGCAATCATATCCTCGGTTCTGTGCTGAAGTGTCGACCTGGATGTCTGTTACTATCCATGAGCCACAGCCTTCCAAAGCAAGTAGGACAGACAGCACGGTGGCGCAGTGGTAGAGTTGCTGCCTTACAGTGCCAGAGACCTGGGTTCAATCCTGACTATGGGTGCTGTCTGTACGGAGTTTGTACTTTCTCCCCATGACTTGTATGGGTTTTCTCTAAGATCTCTTGTTTCCCTCCGCACCTCAAAGATGTCCAGATTTGTAGGGTAATTTTTGGTAAAATTGTAAATTGCCCCTAGTGTGAAGGATCGTGTTAGAGGTCAGGTCAGCGCGGATTGGGTGGGCTGAAGGGCCGGTTTCCACACAGCATTTCTAAACTAAATTGCCGTGAACACTGCCTTGCAGGGTACATAGAGAGCGGAGAGGATGGGCTTGACGAGATAGCAAGTTATTTACTTATTTCCTATGTCTCACTAAGCCAAAAGAACGTACAGGTATGTAGGTAAATTGGCTTGGTAAATGTAAAAATTGTCCCTAGTGGATGATCCTGGTCGGTGTGGACCCTGTGGGCTGAAGGTCCTGTTTCTGCGTTGTATCACTAAACTAAACTAAAATAAAAAGTTGTTTGGCCCATATCATTCCAATCAAATCAATTTCCCCATATGTCTCTGCATTATTCTCGCACCGGTTCATGATCTTCTGCCTGTCCCAGGTCTCTTGCCACCCACTTGCATTGAGGATAATTTGCAATGGCCATTTTATCTGTTAATTGGTGCATCGTTGGGACATGTGAGGAAAACCACACGGTCGCATAGCGAATGTGCAAACTCCCCGCAGATAGTATGGAAGGTTAGGATTGTGTGCTCGAATTGATAGACAATTGGAGAATTTTGAGAGCCGACCTAAGATCAATTTGTTAAATTGATGCGGCCAGGTCGCAAGAAAATATGAAAATATCACATTTTGTGAATAGGTCAAAGAATAGCGGAAGTTCTTTATTAACGCAGTTAGCAAAAATATTAACGACTAATGTTTTCAAGAAAAATTAGTTGAGGGTAATCTTTCAAATTGAACCAGTGATCCAATCAGTGAAGAAATTACTTTAATGAAATCTTCAAGGGCAAATTGGAGGAAATGTTGTAAAAGTGCAAAAGGTAGCTGGAAAATGCGACATAATGGTGGGCGTGAACTTAGATGATTAATTTCCCATTTTAAAAGTATTTGCAGGATTAGTCAGTCAATCAGTTTGGAATGAAGAAGGGATCAACATTTACAAGCAATCCCTGCAGTAAGCATTTATCTAAAAATTTCAATTGGGTCTGAACACTGGCTGTCCACATCAAAATGGATGTAGAACAGGCCTTTCAGCCCATCATATCTGCACTGACCACAATGCCTGAACTAATGAGGTCTGAAGAAGGGTCTCGACCCGAAACGTCACCCATTCCTTCTCTTCAGAGATGCTGCCTGTCTGAGTTACTCCAACATTTTGTGTCTAGAACTAATTCCATCGCCCTGTACATGGCCAGTATCCCTCTATTCCCAAATGTCTGTGTAAATGTTGCTATCTCCCTGCTTATCGCATCTCTTGGCAGCACATTCCAGACTCTTACCATACTGTGTATAAAAGAAAATGTCTTACACATTTCAAGCATTTCCCCCTCTCACCTTAAACCTTGATTAGTACAGGTGTCGGGGGTTACGGGGCGAAGGCAGGAGAATTTGTTTGAGAGGGAAAGATACTGTAGATCAGCCATGATTGAATGGCGGAGTAGACTTGGTGGGCCGATTGGCTTTATTCTGTTCCTAGAACTCATTAATTTATGAACTATATTCTCCAGTAATAGATATGCTATCAATCATTTATTTATGCCACCACCTTCAGTATTTCAGTGTGAATATGGAAGCCCAGACCACTGTTTGCCAGTGATTTCCTGATTCTGTGTTGATATTACAGAGTCCAATGGCAGTGTTTACTTTGGGGGGAAAGCTTCCCATTGAATCTGATTAGCTTAGAATGTTTCCACTAGTGGGAGAACCTAGGATTCGAGGTCATGGCCTCAGAATTAAAGGATGTTCTTTTAGCAAGGAGATGAGGAGAAATTTCTTTAGTCAGAGGGTGGTGAATCTGTGGAATTCTTTGCCCAGAAGGTTGTGGAGACCAAGTCGGAGGATATTTTACGGCGGAGATAGATAGATTCTTGATCAGTGTGGTGTCAGAGCTTATGGGGAGAAGGCAGGAGAATGGGGTTGGGAGGGAGATACAAATCTGCCATGATTGAATGGCAGAGTTGACTTGATGGGCTGAATAGCCCTCATTCTACTCTTATCACTTATGACCTTATTTAGTGTAAGGTAATTTAAATTCGTCATTCTACTCCTATCACTTATGGCCTTGTTTAGTTTAAGGTAATCTAAATTCATTGAATTATCCCAATTGGCTTGAATAATTTAGTTTAAAACATTGAATGTTTGTTTTCCTTTCTCAATGTTATAATTTGAGTTGGGACCATCCACAAACAATAAAGCACTCAACTTTTCCAGCATTTTGTTGTTTATAATTCATAATGCCGAATTTGACATTCAGCTAAATTTGGTTTTGAAAGAAATCAAAAGATGCTGAAAATGTGAAATGATTACGAATAAATGGTGGAAATGTTCGGCAGCTCAGGAAGCATTTGGGGAAATCCAAACTGAGCTAAACTAAATGGTCAACATTTCTATTTAGTCACTTTACATCAGAAATAACTTTAACCATGTGAACCACAGGATATTAAATGTTGGAAAATTGCATGATTAATTGATGACAAACTACATGTCAAATGTCCTTTAGTGAGGAATGGGTGCTACTGATGATTATATTAATAATACACTTTAGCAGTAATCCATAACACAGATATTCATTGTACAGACCAAATGCTGGGGTACTAAATTGTAATCAACAACCCTGTTGCTCTGGGGAAAATATAATATAGTCTACTGATGTGAAACACTTTTACAATTTGAAGTTTATTATCTGGCATATTATACGTGTTTTGTGATTTTTGTGATTGTGTTGATTGTGAATAGCATGTGTTAGAAATCCATCTGATTCTAAGATCTTACTTTTCTTTTTTGTTTGAAGTTCTGGATACTTCCAGCCTTTGGAACTCGCCCCCAGTTTGACAATGGTCTCGAAGAAAATGTTTATGGATTTGAAACATGGATTCTAATCGTAAACCTTGCAATGCCTTTTGCTATTTTCTATCGCATGCATGCATCTGCTTCACTTTTTGAGGTGTTCTGTTTAACATAGTCAACAAATGTAATTGGTGTGCAGGGAATGGAAATATGTATGAATAGCTGCATAGGAAAACTAAGCTACATTAGCGCACTTGATTTTCTTGTACCTAAATGTGGAATCAGCACTGGCTAAAAGTTCAGAATTTTAATTTTGTATTAATAGATTTAAGGTGTTTTTGAAATATTTTGTATTAAATTATCTTTGTTATAATATATCAAATTTTCAAAGTTCAATAGGTTGCCAATAAAGATTTGAATGCGAAGCTTGTAATACTGTGACTCTGAGAAATAAAATTGTGCATTCTATCCAAATTTGTAACACTATATGTGATTTTTAAGTATGTTGCACAACTTTGCCCCAGTTAATGCTACCATTACACAATAATAATCCTTATCACATGTTTAATTTGATTTTTATGTAAACTACCATCCTAGTTCACCGTGGAAATATAAATTGACTTGAGTTGCATGTCACAAGTTGGCACATTTTAAGGGACATTGTAAAACATTTTATAAAATGGAGCTTCATGGCAATTGTTCATATTCACAGGTATTGCATTATTAGAATTATTAGCATACATTAATGCTTATTTGTACATGTACTGGGAATATTTACTGTTTTAAGTTATTTTAGTGTTTAAGTTGTATTTGTGAAAGATTTGCATCAATGAAAAATATTGTAGCGTTAATAAATTCTATTGTGACTATTTTTTGATTTCCATGCATAAGTGATTAAGGTGCCGAAATTGCATCTTAAATGGGGAAAGTTGCACTTATTACAGAAACACATGCAGAAACAGTAGTTCCAGACATCTGTGAACTGTTTAGTTGTATTATAGGAATTGATTAGTATTTGATTAGTATTTTCATACCTCTCAGTGGTATTCACTATTTTTTTATTTTTTTATTTTTTTAATTTATCATTGACTGGGGAGACCCTCCATGAAGGTTTGTGGTCAGTATATTGAATGTACACAACAAGGCTTTTGCTGGGAAATTCTAGATTTTAGGCTTAATGATGAGAAAAAAAATTGGTAAACATAAAATGTTGGAGTAACTCAGCGGGACAGGCAGCATCTCTGGATAAAAGGATTGAGTGACATTTCGGGAAGAGACCCTTCTTCAGGCTTGTGCAGAAATCGCATCGTAAATGGGGAAAGTTGCACATTACAGAAACATTGGCAGAAACAGTAGTTCCAGAAATCTGTGGTAACTGTTTAGTTGTATTGTAGAAATCTTGCATTAATTGATTAACAATTTGGTTCTTGGTCCTCCAAAATATCCCAAATTTAACTTAAACTAGAGGTGGCAGAGGGTGGACTTAAGCAAAAAAGGATTCTTGGAGAAGAAGAGCAACCTTAAATTTAGTTGCGTCTAGTGGAGTAACTATGGTAGGGTGAATGTGTATGGATCCCATGCTGCAACTGCATAGTCCAAATGTGGTCTAACGAGTGTCTATCTTTGGTGTAAATGAGCATCAGCAGTCCCTTCCTACACAAAAAAATATGGTGTACATTCAAGTCAGGATGGTATGGGATTTGGAGTAGAACTTGAAGTAATGCAATTCCCAACCAGCATTATCCAAAGTGGTGGAGTGATGTTTAGTTTTTAGTTTAGTTTGGAGATGTCTCTGCTGTTAATGGAGAGGACCTGGCAAAGTACTGCAAATGCATTTTTGTTTAGTTTAGAGATACAGCATGGAAACGGGAACCCAGTCCACGCCGACCATCATTCATCCATTTGTACTAGTGCTGCTATCCCGCTTTCTCATCTGCTCCCGAAATGTTGGGGGCAACCTAGTGGTCAACCAACTACTATCCCACACAACTTTGGGATGTGGGAGGAAAGTGGTGCACCCTGAGGAAACCCACTTGGTCACAGGGAGAATGTGCAAATTCTCCACGCAGTAGCTGAGGTCATGATCTAACTTGCGTCTGGTGCTGTGAGGCAGCAACTCTACTAGCTACAAATTCTACAAATTTGGCGAGTTCATAGTGAAGAGAATTCTTGTGGTGTATGGCACACTGACAAGTCTGCATTGACAGCTAAACTGTTAGTTCATTGAGAGTTTTGTACAATGACAGTAATTGCTGTCATTGCATATGAAGTCAAATGTAGAAACTGCTGCCGATGATATCCAACTGCTCCTCTGGAGGCACTAATGAAAGCTTCACTGCTGGAAGTCTTGTTGAAATCAATGATTTAAAAAGAACTTTAATCTTTTTTGCTCCATTCTCAGTGGAATGCCCCTTAAAACTTCAAGCCTTTCTGAATGAGATATAACTGAGCTTTTAAGAGTTTGCTATTTATAATTTAGTTTCATTGAGTGCTTCCACAGTTTAATACATGGGGTTTTGATGGATTGGTGCATTCTATGGTGTTTTATTTGTAGACCTCACGGAATTAATGTTGTTGAATGCTACCTTCAAAACCTGTAGTTTCTTTCACAGTTTGAGTCTGGTCTGTTAAATGAACAGGCACTTAGTGGTGGTTGCACAGTTAGTTCAGTGCCTTGCTAAATTGGTTACTGTTGTCGGGGCTAATTTGGTGTATAAATAAGCTATTTCACTAATGCAGACCACTCTGGATTCTTGTCCGGTAGAGTACTTGCAGAATATCCAACTAGTGATTTTTAGAGGCTTTGATTGCAATGGGGAAAAAAGTCAAAAAGTGTTTTATTGTCCTATGTCCCAGATGGGACAATTAAATTCTTACTTGCTGCAGCACAACAGAATATGTGAGTATGAAAAGGAGGAAGGCTACTATTCCTGCACTTACTCCAGCTCCAATAGAGGAAATGTACCAACCAGAGAGAAGAGCAAATGGGTCGTACAGTTTGACTGTGAATACTGACGCATGAAGGATCCCTAGGAAATTGCAGATGGAGCCACATCATGGGTATACTGTGCATGGAGGAAAGAAGAAAAGCAGGTTAGTTACAGGGGATTATATAGTTGAAGAGCAGACGAGTGTTTCTAATGTGATTATAGGATGGTGTGTTGATTCCCTGAAGCACGTGTCAAGGATATGATAGAGTTACTGCAGAACATTCTGAAATGGGAGGGTGAACAGCCAGATGTTGTGGACCATGTTGGTACGGTCACCACGGGAAGGGCAAGTTTTAAGGAGTTGGAGTTAAAGAAGAAGAACTTCAATAGAAGTGATATTTGGATGATTGAGTTCCATGAGTGCAGACATGTGGGGTAATGCCGAGTGGCTGGCTGAATGGCTGGAGACATGATACAGGAGTGAGGAATTAACATTCCTTGTTAATTCCATGTGGTGACTGATTCTGTAGAATCTGTACATGCCAATTGAGCTGCAAATCCTGCGGTTGGGGCCAATACGCTTCAAGATAAGTTTGCTGTTACTACTGAGAAGAGTTAAAACAAGTTTGGCAGGGCAATGGGAAATGGACTATAGATTTAGATGGGAGAAAAGCATAAATGGATGGTGAACATTAGCGAGTTTAGATTACAAATTAAACTTTGGTTGAGAAATGGACGAAAAGAGTCCAAATGTGCGGGATGCTGTAGACCGACGGGTAGGGAATACCTAGGTCCACGGAAAACTGTTCACGTACCTCTTTTTAAAAAAAGAACGAGGATTGCATTCGCAATCTTGGATACAGAGGTTGCGCTCATAGTCAATGCTGATGTTAAGTCAATAGGTGTTTTGAGTCTCTCTGCAGGATTCACACATTCCAGCATGAGAATACTCCTACTACTTAGGGCAAACAGCTGGAAACTCAGAGTCTCGACCCAAAATGTCACCCGATGCTGCCTGTCCCGCTGAGTTACCCCAGCACTTTGTGTCTACCCCCGATTTAAACCAGCATCTGCAGTTTCTTCCTACACAAATAACAACTATATATAACTCTGCACAAATGAGTTAAAGAAGTGGTCACAGCAAGACAGCACAGAAACGTGCCCACAATTTCCCACACATCTGCAATGGTTATACATTCATCCCACTCCTCTCCTATCCACGTCCCCGTCCCCGTCAACTCTCTCAGGTTCTACCGCTCACCTACAATCTAGAACAAAAATTACCGCAGTCGACTGACTCCCACCCTGCACATCTTTGGGATGTGAAGAGAAACCATAGGACCCCAAGGGATACCACACGGTCACAAGGAGAACGGGCAAACTCCACACGGGCAGCACTCGGAGTTTAAGTTACAAACTCTTCAGGAATAGGATAGTGGATGTGGAGAGGATGTTCCACTAATGGGAGTATCTTGGACGTAGTCTTAGAATTGAAGGAGTTACCTTTAGAAGGGAGATGAGAAGGAATTTATTTTGTCAAAGGGTGGTGAATATGTGGAATTCTTTGATTTGGAGACCAAGTCGATTAATATTTTTATTGCGGAGACTGTTAGATTGTTGATTAGTACGGGTGTCCGGGGTTATGGGGAGAAGGTAGGAGAATGGGGTTGATAGATCAGCGATGATTGAATGTCGGAGTAGACTTGATGGGCCGAATGGTCTAACTGCTCCTAGAACTTATGAGCAAGTGCATTGTTTTCACAAAGGATCTTACAAATTCCTGTGCGCTCTGAGAGGACCTAGCTTTTCCGAATCTTTTGGTCGGCGATTAAGTAAAAGGGGAAAACAAACTATTGAGGAGCTTCTCACCTGTGGTGGACATTCCTGCAAGAAAAGTAATTGAAGAAAACTGGTTAAAAAAACAAAATTTGAAGAACTCAGCAGGCTAGACAGCATTTGTGGAGAGGAATGGGCAAATTACATTCTGGTGGAGCCTTCTTCAGGAAAGTAGTTGAAAAGCAAAAATAATTCCAATTGCTGTAAATTTAAATAAAACGTAATTATATTGCTGGAAATATTCAGCAGGCCAGGCTGGAGAGCGTTTCAGATTGATGACCCATTATCAACAAAGGAAAAAAATTGAACATTTTCTTTTCAGAAAAATTGAGGGATGGAGAGTAAGAACTGGTTGTCTATGATAGGGCAGAAACCAAGAGAAAGAGGATGATGCAGATTGAGAGAGGGTGAAGGCTTGTTAATGGAGATTCTCAATCAGGATGAAGGATTAAACAGAGGGAGCATTGTGGAAATGGAATTAAAAAAAAAATCAATTGTGAATCTCTGACTTTATGACAGTTTCAAGTGTCACTGATATTCAACACTGTTTATCATGCCACAGCAACAAACTGAGCTGTTAAGTATTTCCAGCATTTTCTGTTTTTGTTTCAGATCTGCACCAGACTGACTATTTCCGCTTAACTCCATGTTACTCTCTCCCTGGATGCTGCCAGTCCTGGTGGACTTTCCCAGGATTTTTCTTTAGATATACTGCAACTTGTGGATTTCTAAGATTCAATGGACTGAATGACCTCCCATGTCCATTGAAAATATGAAAACAAAATCTGCCTTCATTGTCAGTGTGTTGTCACCTTGTCTAAACTAGTTATCTAAGACCAGAGATCCACCTTTAAATATAACTTAACTCTGCTACATAACAAATTGCTTCTCCTCTTAAGGATCCCTGGCCTAGGCTTACTCCACTGCTGCAAACATCGTCCCTATATCTCTCTTTCTACCTTAAATATATATTTAAAAATAGTTCAAAGGACAGTGGAAGCCAAGTTCCAAAGACTCACAAACCTCAAGGGAGAAAAAAAACATTGAGTAATTGATTTTTAAGCTTCAATTCCTTTTTCTAGAATCATGCACAATAGAAAATATAATCTATAGTAAAAATTGTGATTTCTTCAATAACATTCATGTTTGGTGATCTTTTCCAGAGGACATAGGTTCAAGGTGAAGGGGAAAAGATTGAATAGAAATCCAAGGGGTAACTTTTTTTCCCACAAAGGGTAATGGGTGTATGGAACTAGCTGAGGCTGGGACTATCCCAATGTTTAAGCAACAATTAGACTGGTACATGGAGAGGACAGGTTTGGAGGGATATGGGCCAAACGCAGACGGGTGGGACTAGTGTAGCTGGGACATTGTTGGCCGGTGAGGGCAAGTTGGGACGAAGGGCGTGTCCCCACCCAGTATCACTCTATGACTAGCATGACTCTAATAGGGAACCTGTTCACGAACGGGTTCCTTGTGGCTACCAATGCGTTGGAGACCAACCGGGGAGCGCTACTCTGACATGACGACTGAAGCAGTGAACAGCAGTTCCCTCTCTGTATTTTCGGATGCGATTGAGGGGTGAATGGGAATGCCGCGAAATACGACGCCTACCTACCCCCCCCCCCAAAGAACAAATTGAAATAATAATTAGGCAGAGAGCGATTTTACGCATCTTATTGGCATTAATAGAATCTTAGCTCAAAGTGCCCAGGACCAAATGTGCAATTAGAGAACGGCGCAAATCTGGGTGCCCACGGTGGCGCAGCGGTAGAGTTGCTGCCTTGCATCACTTGCCTTACATCGCTTGTCGCACCAGGGACACGAGTTCGATCCCGACTACGGGTGCTGTCTGTACGGAATTTGTACGTTCTCCCCGTGACCTGCGTGATTTTCTCCGAGATATTCAGTTTCCTCCCACACTCCAATTGTTAATGTAATTGTTCCTAGTGTGTGAAGGATGGCGATAATGTGCGTTAATGTGCGGGGTCGGTACGGTACGGACTCGGTGGGTCGAAGGGCCTGTTTCCGCGCTGTATCTCTGAACTGATCTGATCTAAACTAAACTAATGTATCTTTCTGATTACATTCGGCACTGATGTTTTGCGCTAACAGCAAACAGGCGGCAAACTAATGCAAATCGTGGATTCGGATTTGCATTAGTAATCTGGAACTTTTGTGTACATCGCCTACATCTCGCTGCACCTTATCACCTCCCTCTGCATTGCCGAGTCACATATAGCGTTCCCCGCATGATATATTCAGGGCATGTGACAATTGGATTGGGAATGTCGCGGGTCGGTTCTCAACGCGAAGGCTCCCCCGCGGCGCTCTCTGGTCGACGAGCAGACGGCTGCAGGGACCTCTCTTAATACAAGCAACCTGTGTCCAGGAGCGCACCAGCCATGAATGAGACCGGCCCTCGCTGTGTGTGCGCTTTTGATTCGTACAGATGTGGCTGAATTCTACTGTGAACACTAAACCTGCCCCCTCCCCCCGCTTGTCCAGAAAGCGACGTATCTGCGAGGATAATCTGCAGTTGGGATCACCGACACTTTCCCTCCACCGTAGATCAAAGGGTTCGGGAACTTTCAGAAAGAAAATTCCAATTATCTGATTTAAACGGTGAATATTTTCCTGCCGCGATTTTGGATTTTATCTCTGCAAGGATTTTTTTAATTTGTGAGCCGGTCTATTTATAGAAACACTTCAAGTCATTTTGTTTTTTTTTCTTTGCCAATTTGGAGTGAGTTGAGGAGGGAGGGGAGGGGGGGGAGGGAGGGAGGGGAGGGGAGGAGGGGGGGGGGGGGGGGGGCGGTGGGGTGGATCTCTCCTGCCTTCTTCCCTTCTCCACACGTTGCAGGGACAACACCTCCCGGTAGGTGAGGGAATGGGGTACCTCCAGTGTTGCGTTCAGCTCAGCGGCATGAAGACGAGGGGCGCCGGTGAGCTGCACAAGTATTGCGAGCCTCTGTGTTTGCGCGCCGGCAGATTTACCGCGTCCTGAATTTGGGATTAAAACCATCCGCCGGCTGAACTGAGGGGGCTACGACTTTCTTGACCGTTTGGCACTCCAGCTCACAAAGTGAGCCGCGGTGAGCCGCGCCGGGGCTGGGATACCTGCAGTCTAACCCCCGGGCTCCATGTGAAAGGCTGAGCTTCGGGGAGGTGCGCTGGGGGTTCGGCCAAGCATGGGTGCCCGGGTCTGATAGTCACCCCGCCGGCTGCCCTGGGTGGAATGGATGGAGCGCCGGGCGTTAAGAGTGAGCTGGCGACTCGCATCCTCACCGGACTCCTGCTCTCTGTGCTCATCCTCTTTACCCTGCTGGGCAACGCGCTGGTGTGTGTGGCCGTGGTCCACTTCCGCCACCTGCGGTCCAAGGTCACTAACGTGTTCATCGTGTCGCTGGCTCTCTCCGACTTGCTGGTGGCCGTGCTGGTGATGCCTTGGAAGGCAGTGGCCGAGGTGGCGGCTTACTGGCCCTTCGGGCGCCGCTTCTGCAGCGTGTGGGTGGCCTCGGACATCATGTGCTCCACCGCGTCCATCCTCAACCTGTGTGTGATCAGCGTGGACAGGTACTGGGCGATCTCCAGCCCCTTCCGCTATCAGCGCAAGATGACCCACCGTGCGGCGCTGGTGATGATCGCCGTCGCCTGGGCGTTCTCGCTGCTCATCTCCTTCATCCCGGTGCAACTGAGTTGGCACAGCATCCGAGAGCCGGCCGGTGCAGGGCACAGCAACAACTCCTCGGCTGCCTTTGCCCACCCGCCCGAGAGCTGCGACTCCAGCTTGAACAGGACCTACGCCATCTCCTCCTCGCTGGTCAGCTTCTACATCCCCGTGGCTATCATGCTGGTGACCTACACGCGGATCTACAGGATCGCTCAGATCCAGATCCGGCGCATCGCCTCGCTGGAGAGAGCAGCCGAGCACGCACAGAGTTGCCGCCGGAGGAGGTTGGAGCCGCGGCAGCAACAGCAGCAGATGCACCACCACAGCGCGCTGGAGCGCTCCTTCAAGAAAGAGACCAAGGTGCTCAAGACCCTGTCCATCATCATGGGCGTTTTCGTCTGCTGCTGGCTCCCCTTCTTCGTGCTGAACTGCATGGTCCCTTTCTGTGACCGCAACTCCCCTGCCGCCGCGGCCAGACTGCCGTGTGTCAGCGACACCACCTTTGACATCTTCGTCTGGTTCGGTTGGGCCAACTCGACCCTCAACCCGGTGGTCTACGCCTTCAACGCCGAGTTCCGCAAGGCTTTCTCCAGCCTGCTGGGCTGCCAAGACTTTTGCTCCGGCAACCAAGTGGAGACGGTGAACATCAGCAACGAGTTAGTGTCTTACAACCAAGACACGGTCTTCCACCGGGAGATAGTCACCGCCTATGTCACCATGATCCCCAATGTGATGGGCTGCATGGAAGACGACCAGATCTTTGACAGGATGTCCCAGATCCTGGCCACCAACGAGCAGGCCACAGAGACTGCTTCCGAGATGGAAGGCGACGCAGACTTGTCTTTAGGTAAAATCACGCCTTGTACCCCGAATGGGTTGCATTAGGAGTGAACACTAGGCAACGGCTTCACTGCAACCATCCCGAAATGTTCCGCTAGACGAGGCGTTGGTCAGAATCCATACACCGCCAGAACACAGTGCTCCACTGCGTATTTCAATTGTGAGCTCTTTAATGAGCAGGCTAATGTCAGAGCTGTGGGGAAATTAAACACCCCCACCCAAGTCACACCAGCTTCTCGTTCTCACCCAGCAAACAGTTAACAATGGCCTGTTTCCTTATCACCGTTACTTTTTTTTTTGCATATCTTTAATTCATTTGTGTTTAAGAAGGAACTGCAGATGCTGGAAAATCGAAGGCACACAAAAAAGCTGGAGAAACTCAGCGGGTGCAGCAGCATCTATGGAGCGAAGGAAATAGGCAACGTTTCGGGCCGAAACCCTTCTTCAGTTTGCCTATTTCCTTCGCTACATTGATGCTGCTGCACCCGCTGAGTTTCTCCAGCTTTTTTGTGTACCTTCTTTAATTCATTTGTTGAATATCTCTCTCTCTCTCCACATCACCGTCAACACCTTTCGTTTCCCTCTCCCTTGAAAGTCTGAAGAAGGGTCTCGACCCGAAACATCACTCCAAGCATGGTGCTGACCCGCTGAGTTACTCCAGCATTTTGTGTCTATCTTCTAAAACCGGGTATCCTAAACACGTGAGAACTGTATCATTCCGGAAAGAAAAACATATATATGTTGGGTTTCACAAACTTCCCACAGATTAACAATTGTAATTTGCAAATCCGGATTATTTTGCAACATCGAATTATTTAGTCTGTGGATATTGGCTACCAGGCTTTTAGTTGTACGGGCTGACCTACATTTAACCCAGAGTCATTGCTTTGCACAGAGCTGTTTGGATCTTG
Organism: Leucoraja erinaceus; assembly: GCF_028641065.1. Taxonomy (NCBI): domain Eukaryota; kingdom Metazoa; phylum Chordata; class Chondrichthyes; order Rajiformes; family Rajidae; genus Leucoraja; species Leucoraja erinaceus. The sequence goes on along the minus strand of NC_073377.1, from coordinate 140,581,184 downwards.
GTCAGTCTATCGAGGTCTGTGCCTGCGGCGCATGCTGTATGGAAACCACTCTCCCTTTCAAATTACACTTATTCAAGATAAAGGCAAATTTGAAACCGTGCCTTCGAAGCTGCCGATTACTAAATGCAACTGGTTCTTACGGGAGGAATAGCGCCTCGTGGATCATCCGTGTGTGCTCAGTGACTACAAATACCTGTGGACATTATTAAGATGATACTTTGTAAGAATAATATTTTTATTAAATCGACATCAGTTCATAACTATTCCAATAAAGTGTTAATAATGCAGAATCTGACATTATATGACTGGTGATTCGGCATGATCGCTTACATGAAGAAGGATATATTTATTCCACAAGGAGGCTGGTTCCTGGAATCTGTCACTGGGCAATCTAACTCAGCGGGACAGGCAGCGTCTCTGGAGAGAAGGCACGGGTGACGTTTCTGGTCGAGACTTCTTCTCGACGTGAAACGTCGCCTCTTCCTTTTCTCTGCTGTCTGACCCGCTGAGTAACTCCAGCTTTTTGTGTCTATCTTCGGTTTAAACTAGCGTCTGTAGTTCTGTCTTAAACATGGGCAGGCAAGCAGCGTTGGGCCTCAATTGCTGTGTGAGGCAGCAGCCATGTGGACTGCTGCCTCACATCCACTGAAGCAGATTCAGTCCTCATCTTCGGTGCTGTCTATGTGGAGTTTCTGTGTTCTTCCCGTGACCTTTCCGTCTTCTAAAGTCATGGAGTCGACGTGGTCACGGGAAGAACACAGAAACTCGTAGCAACAGTACGGGTCATGGGTCGTGACCCGACTGCCGTGAAACCTCCCTATACGCAAGGAGAAGTGACCCCAAGCATCACTGAGTGATAGACACAAAATGCTTGGGTCACTTCTCCTTGCGTATAGGGAGGTTTCACGGTAGTCGGGTCACAACCCATGACCCGTACTGTTGCTACGCTACACCAAGTGGAGTACACGCGATGAACTGCATGTAAACTTATTACCATTGTTTCCAGCGTAGCGGGCATGTTAAAACCCGCTGAAATTGTAAATCTTTGCACTGTAAATAATTATGGAAATCGGGATAAGCGTGTGAGACATTTAGCCTACTTCAGAATTCCAAAAGTGAGGAGAAATGACGGTAGATAGAAGTGAGAGCTGAAAGGACAACAACAGCCAAGTGCTTAGCGAACATTGACCGTTTGCTCACTGCATTTCATCAACTAAGGCATTATTTGTGTTTTTTCATGATTCCTTTGGCATCTAAAAAGTTTCGAAGTGATAAATCTGGCTGTAAATTTTTTAAATAGCCCTTGGTTCTCAAGTGGGGTTTTACATACAAAATGAAAACGCATCTGAAGAAAAATTTACAGCCAGATTTATCACTTCTGAGACTTTTTAGATACCAAAGAAGAAAAAACACAAATAATGCCTTACTGTTGATGAAATGCAGTGAGCAAACGCGATAATCCCCATTATTTTCAATTCCGATATCTGCACAGCCAATGTTCGCCAAGCACTTTAGCTGCTGTTGTCCCTTTAGCTCTCGCTTCTCTTTACCTTCATTTCGCTTCACTTTTGGAATTCTGAAGTTGGGTGCATGTCTCTCACACTTGCCCCGACTTCCACAATTTTTTTCAGCACAAAAATTTAACGTTTTGGCGGTTTTTAACAAGTAGGAAAGTACCCGTTTCTTGCAATAATAACATATACCGGAAGTTACGGATGTCCTCCAGATGGATTGAGTGCCTCCGTGCGTCAAGCCCTATGACCCAGTGACCTTACGTGCAACCCCCCTATGGCGTGCACAGCCTAAAGGTGCAGGACAACTTGTTCTATTTGATCTTATTTGATTGTGCACACTAGGTTGATTGCATTCGTTGAAACAGGTGCATTCATTGAAACGTGAAGGTTGCAATCTCCCACCCCCATAGAGTAACTCAGCGGGTCGGACAGCATTTCTGGAAAAAGGGATAGGTGATGTTTCGGATCGAGATCCTTCTTCAGAGCCAAAATGTCAACTATTCCTTCTCTCTGGAGATGCTGCCTGACCCGCTGAGTTACTCCAGCTTTATTTTGTCTATCTTTGGTTTAAACCAGTATCTGCAGTTTCTTCCTACAGGTAACCCCAGTGAGGTACACAATATCTATAGCGCAGCTGATAGAGCTGCTGCCTCACAGCGCTAGAGGCCAGGGTTCAATCCTGACCTCGGGTGCTGTCTGCGTGGAATTTACACATTTTTCTTGTGACCACGCGAGTTTGCTCTCTGTGTCCCGGTTTTCTCCCACATCCTAAAGTGGTGGTTTGTTGGTTAATTGGCCTCTTGTCAATTGCCTCTTATATGTAGGGAGTAGATGCGAAAGTGGGTTAAGATACACCTAGCGTGAACAGGTGATTGATGGTGGGCCGAAGGGTCTTGTTTCCATGCTATATCGTTAATCCATAAACATTCTTAAATGGGGCAACAGCTTAAGTGTGGAGAGGACGTTTCCCTTTCTTAGTGAGTCTAGAAATAATGGCTATCATCTCACAGCATTGATAGACCACTGAGGATTGGGCAAGGAGAGACATTTTCACTCAGGTGGTAGTTAACCTTTGGAATTCTCTAGCTCCAAGGGCAATGTGGGTCATTCATTAATTGTACCAAAGCCAGAGATTCACGGAGTTCCACATATGAAGGGAATCAAGGTGAAGATTAGTGAAGGCCCCATTGAATGATGAAACAAACTCCCTGGGAGGAATTGTGTCAGCAGGAACTGCAGATGCTGGTTTACCCCAAAGATAGACACACAATTGTGGAGTAACTCAGCAGGACAGGCAGCATCTCTGGATAGAAAGAATGGGTGCCGTTTCGGGTTGAGATCCTTCTTCAGACTGAGAGTCAGGGGCGAGGAAGTCACAGAGATAAGGAAGGGGAAGGTGTGAAAACGAGACATCAAAAGAGATGCGGCTCAAGGAAAATGTAGAATAGATCTTTGTTAGCTAGGAGATGGTGACAACAAAGCAAACAAGGATAAAATGTAATCGGGGACAGTCAGACTGGTTGGAGAACTGGGAAGGAGGAGGGATGGAGAGAGAGGGAAATTAAGGGTTACTTGAAGTTAGAGAAGTCAATGTTCATACCACTGGGGTGTAAGCTGCCCAAGTGAAATATGAGGTGCTGTTCCTTCAATTTACACTAGGCCTCACTCTGACATTCCAGGGGGAGGGATTGCTCAGTCTTCTCCTTTTATCGATTTAAGAATGTTTTTAATATATTTAAGGTAGAAGAAGAGAGATATATGGAAGGTGTTTGCAGCAGTGAAGTAAGCCTAAGCCATGGGGTTGTTAAGAGTAGAACCAATTTGTTATGTAGCAGAGTTAAGTTGTATTTAAAGGTGGATCTCTGGTTTTAGATAACTAGTTTAGACAAGGTGACAACACTGACAACAATGGCAGATTTTTTTTTCATATTTTCAATGGACCTGGGAGATCATTCAGCCCATTGAATCTTAGAAATCCACAAGTTGCAGTATATCTAAAGGGAAATCCTGGGAAAGTCCAGCAGGATTGGCAACATCCAGGGAGAGAGTAACATGGAGTAAAGCGGAAATAGTCAGGCTGGTGCAGATCTGAAATAAAAACAGAAAATGCTGGAAAAACTTAACAGCTCAGTTTGCTACAAATAAAAAACATAGAACAAATTATAACATAACTTAATATTATTATAACATAAATATGTGTCAGTTTTGGGATCCATGTTAGAGGAAAGATGTTGTCAAGCTGGAAAGTGTGCAGAGAAGATTTACAAGGACTCGAGGGCCTGAGCTATAGGGAAAGGTTGAGAAGGCTAAGACTCTATTCCTTGGAGTGCAGGAGGATGAGGGGTGATTTTATAGAGGTGTACCAAATCATGAGAGGAATAAATCGGGTAGGCACATGGAGTCCCTTTCCCAGAGTAGGGGAATCGAGAACCAGAGGTCATAGGTTTAAGGTTAGGGGGAAAGATTTATTGGGGGTATGAGGGGTAACTTTTTCACACAAAGAGTGGTGCGTGCATGGATCAAGATGCCTGAGGAGGTACTTGAGGCTTGCATTATCACAAAATTTGTCCCTCATTTCAGCAAGATAGTGGTGAGTGCAGAAGTAGAATGGAAGATTGGTTGCACAGTAGTCAGGAACACGCTGATCTGGATTATATGCTGTAAACTGGCAATTATCTCCATAGGCTGCAGAACTGCACCTTTCTGTGAAAGGAACGGGCGCAGTGGTGCTTTCTTCACTCCTTGCTTTTTAGGCTCAGAATACCGTTTTACAAATGTACTGGAAATACTCTATTATTCTTGTTTCTCTTTGAAAAACAACATTTGGAACCTCGAAGATGCAGAGAACAAAATCACGCTGAACGCATATAATACACTTTGGTTTTCTGTCAAATGGAGTCTGCTGGTTGTCACATTATAGGGGAGGCTGTGATTGAGATAGATGAGAAAGGATTTGCAAACAATAATTCTTGGTATGATGGACTTCAATTACAAGGGTAGATTTGAGAAGCTGTGACTATTTTCTTTGGAGAAGAAAAAGCTGAGGGGAGACTTAACAGGAGTGTACAAAATGATGACAGGTCTGGACAAAGTAAATAGTGTGAGGCTGTTTTGTTCCTTCAATTTCTTCAGTCTTCAGTTGCATTTATAATCTACATTCTTTTGAAACACAAGGTGAATGTCAAGTTATTACCAATCCACAAATAGGCCAATTTCTCTTTTAATCTCATCAAACATGATGAGCCATGTTCCTCAACTTTGGAATTTGAAGACAATTGGTCTTCCTTGATTGTTTCTTTAATATTCATGGGGCTTACATCAGGGTATTTTCATTTTAGATTTAGTTTAGTTTAGAGATACAGTTGGAAAGAGGCCTTTCAGCCCACCAACTGCGCCAACCAACGTTCACCTGTATACCAGTTCTATCTTACACACTGGGAACAATTTACCGAAGCTAAGTAACTTACAAACCTGCACTTCGTCGTAATGTAGGACAAAACTGGAGCACCCGGAGAAAACCCAAGCAGTCACAGGGAGAACATACAAACTTCATACCGACAGCACCCGTAGTCAGGATCGAACATGGGACTCTGGCACTGTAAGAAAGTAGCTCCACTGCTGTTCCACTGTGCCGCCCCTGTGCTTGAGTGGTCTTGAACAAATCAAAAAAAGACTTGATGTTTCCCTGTTCTGTAATAAATGGCCACATGTCCTCAATCACTCACAAAGCTGAAAGATATTTCAACAATAATAAGATGCATTTTACACAGAACATTTTTCAAACACAAATGCTACATATCACAAGCTAAACTGACACTGTTGCAAAATTGACCATAATTGTCATTATATCTATATAATCATTTCCTTATTCCTATCTAGTTTGAAAAAAAAAATGCCTGTTCAGTATAAGAGTAGCATAAATGAATAGTCATTTATATGAAATGACTGTAGTGCCTTCACCAAAGCACTGTTTCTTTTCTTTTCAAACATACTAAAATATCCCAGTTACCAGTAGGAGATTACTGGCAAAAAGATTAACTCTGTTTCTCTCCGCACGGATCCTGCTGAGTGTTTCCAGGATTTTCTGTTTTATTTCAGACTGGTACAATCCACTGTCGACAGTGCTTTGTTTTTTGATTTTCAAATAATTACCAAATTATTTTCATATAAATCTCCAGTGAGGGCAAGTTGGGCCAAAGGGCCTGTTTCCATGCCGTATCGATCTATGACTCTATAATTGCAATACATGTGTGTAAATCTTGTTATTAATATATGAGATATCATGAATATGTCAAGGAAGACTCTCTCGAACTTCTACAGGTGCACAGTAGGGAGCATGCTGACCGGTTGCATCGTGGCTTGGTTCGGCAACTTGAGCGCCCAGGAGTGGAAAAGACTGCAAAATGTTGTCACCACTGCCCAGTCCATCATCGGCTCTGACCTCCCTACCATCGAGGGGGTCTATTGCGGTCGCTGCTCACTCACTCATGTTCCTGCTGCCTTCAGGTAGAGGTACAGGAGCCTGAAATCTGCAACATCCAGGTTCAGGAATAGCTACTTCCCCACAGCCATCAGGCTGTTAAACTCGACTCAAACAAAACTCTGATTATTAATAGCCCATTGCACTTTATCTGTTTATTTATGTGTGTATATATATATATATTCATTGGTATATGGTCACACTGATCTGTTCTGTTCTGTATTTATTTATGCCTACTATATTCTGTTGTGTTGAAGCAAAGCAAGAATTTCATTGTCCTATCTGGGACATATGACAATAAACTCTCTTGAATTTTGAATCGCCATCGCCAGCCGGGAATCGCCATCGCCATCGCCAGCCGGGGGCTTTGACTTTGACTCTGACATCGGGGGGGGGGGGGGGGGGGGGCGGAGAGTGCAGTGGAGAGATAAAAATTTTTTGGCCTTCCATCATAGCGATGTGATGGATGTTTATGTAAATTATGTTGTGTCTTGGGTCTATTTGTTTGTAATGTATGGCTGCAGAAACGGCATTTCGTTTGGACCTCAAGGGGTCCAAATGACAATTAAATTGAATCTTGAATCTTGAATCTCTTGAATCTTGAATATCAATTTGAAAATTTGATGAAATGGTTGAAAGACTAATAGTGTAACTGACAACATCATTCAATCTTATCCTGTGTGTGTGCTCTTAAAACCCAGAGATTACATTGGTGTAAGGTGCTTAAGGAATAATAAGGGGTCTGTAATACAGCAGATCTTGAAGGCTATTATTTCGATGCTTGAGCTGGCTTCTGAATGCTCAAATTGTTCAGATAGATAAAGGATGCACATATTTTGTTTTAATTGTATCAGGCCAATTTCTAATAGTACATAACAGCTGATAGCATTAAAGTGTTAAGCACGAAACAAAAACTAGGAAAAATAATTATACCAAGCTGCTCATTGAGATCATGACTAATCAGAATCTCTTTTCACTGCACTTTGATTCAAGTCCAGGGGGAATTTTAACAATGCAATTTCTATGAACCAGGTGCAAAATCAAATTAGTGCACATACTAAAAATCTGAATCAAAATGTAGAAATTACTTGAAATTATATTCAACAGGCCATTCAACACCTGGGGAGAGAGAAAACTGGCAATTTTTCATGTCAATGACTGTTAAACAACAGTAAATAGAGTTATTAGAGATAAACTGGTTTCTGGATGAGGAGAAAAGGGTGAGGGGAGGAGAGAACATATGGGAGATTTCCAGACAGGTGGACAGTAGAAGGGAATAAATGGTAAAATATAAATAAATATAACAAAATTCGGGAAATGTTCTAAATGCTGAATAAAAACAACAAAGGAATATAGAAGGAATGCTTCAGTTATTAATAAAAATTTGAACCATGATACATATCTGAAATTGTTGAACCAAATTTAGAATTCAGCAGTCTGTATTTTCTCTGAGTATATTGTCTGAGATCCTATTGCTCAACTATTGAGCTATATTAAAGGCCATGGAATAGAACAGAATAGAATAGAATAGAATGCCTTTTATTGTCATTCAAACAGACAAGGTTTGAACAAAATTTCATTCATACAGTCTTGACATTACAAAAAAACCAAGACAGACACTTAAAACAATTTTCACAAACATCCATCACAGTGAATCTCCAACACCTCCTCACTGTGATGGAAGGCAAAGTCTTATCTCTTCCCTTTGTTCTTCTCCTGCGGTCCAGCAGTCCAACTGCAACGTCGAGACGACTGGGGCTCACGTTGTTAAAACCCAGGTGATGGTAAGTCCCACGGCTGTTTAAGCTGCGCCGGGCGATGTTAGGCACTGTTCTGAGTAATTTAAACCCCGCGATTCTGGTGAGAGAAGTTGCCGTTGCAGGAGCTCTAAAAAGCGGTCTCCCACCAGGGTCCTGTGAGCTCCCGATGTTCCTGTCCACTGGGCCTGTGGCTGGAGCCTCTGAAGTTCCGAAGACGGGTCGCAGCCGCGCGCCACCACAGCTCTCCCCGTTCCGAAGTTGGCCAGCTCCGCGATGGCGAGTCCGCAGGCTCTACGATGGGAGCCCTCACGTTGGTTCCGGTTGGAGGCTGCCGCCGGCTCAATGATGTTAGGCCCAACGACACCGGAGACCCGACAGGGAAAAAGTCAGGTCCCCGTACACGGAACAGATTAAATGGTTCCCCCACCCCCCACATATACACAGCCAAAAAATAATATAAACTAGAATCAAAAACATGCATTTAATCGGGACAAAAATTTAAAAAAGACAGCCAGACTGTAGTCAAGCCGCTGCCGTTAGGCACCACAACACTCCAGTGAAGTTAGAGTTAAATGGAGATGGAGAATTATACTGACTGGCGACTGAAAGCTTGCAATCCTGCTGAAGGCTGGGAAGTTCTATAAAATATCACTCAACATGTACTTGGTCTCAATCTGAAGGAGTTTACATCGATGGTGGCAAATACACCATGTGAAACTGAAAGAAACATAATTCAATACCAATTCAGCAGGTATATTATTGTTTTCCTATATTGTATATTCTGTATATATACACATTGTATTGTATTACCATTTTCTATTAACTATACCTACCAAATCACGTGTTAGCATGGATTGCTAACAGGTTATCACATAGAAACGGGAGTTTAATACATGGGGCTTTTTCAGACTGAAAGACTGTAACCACTGAAGTACCCCAGGGATTACTCCTTGATCCGCAATTATTTATAGTAATGACGAAAGAGCGTATGTATTCCACATTTGCTGATACCATGATAAGCGGTGGGAAGTTACGTTGCAATATTGTGACTCCATGATGGGGAATAAATAGATAGCTTGATTGAGTAGATGAAAACCTTGTAGAGCTTGGTGTGGAAAAGTGTGAGATCAAGCAATTTGGTAAGATAAATCAGAATCAGATCCTTATCTAAGTGGAGAGAGTTATCAAAGTGATGTTCAGAGGTATATAAGCGTTTTTGTACACGAATCACAAAAGGTTAGTAATCAGGTGCAGCAAGTTATGAAGTCAAGTGGCATATTGACATTTACCATGAAAGAGTTATGGGCTTGTCCCACTTTTTCAGCGGACTGCCGGCGACTGTCAAGTTGCTGGCGGTTGCCTGAAAAACCGGCAACTGGAACGGCGACGGTCAGAGTGGAACACACACACACACACACACACACACACACACACACACACACACACACACACACACACACACACACACACACACACACACACACACACACACACACACACACACACACACACACACACACACACACACACACACACACACACACACTTATCCTTGGTTCTGAAAATTACTGCTTTCCTTTTTTTCCCCAATGAGCCAATGAAATTCACCGGTCAGCATCAGCTACAACCTACGAGAACCTCCGAGAACCTTCGACCTGGCAACCCATTAGGACCTCCTGGTGACCCACCATCGGCACGGGAATTCTCGCTACTCTCCATGGCGGCTTCATTCTAGTCGCTGTTATTTTTTCAACTTGTTCCCAGAATGTGGGAACTCCTCACGACCATGAAGGCGACTCCCCGGCAACCACTCGCGAACATGTAGCGACCATGTGGCGACTGCATAGTCTCCTCCAGTCGCCTAAAAAGTCGCCTAAGTGGGACAGGCCCATTAGGGTTTGGAGATAAGGATGTTTTGTCCCAATATGTTCAGGGTGTTAAGGGGCTGTCCCACTTGGGTGACCTAATTGGCGGGTTTAGAAGAGTTTAGGAGAGTTTGAAAAAAATGACATGTTGAAGACCTCCTTCGACTATGTAGGAAGACCTCCTTCAACCTCCGACTATGTTGAAGACCAGCTTCGACTAGCTACGACTAGCTTCGGGAAAATTGGACACCGAATAGTGGAGAGTGAAGACGACCTCCATTGATCTCCTTTGACCTCCCTTCGACTATGATAAAGACTACCTTCGACTACCCTCAACTACCTACGACTAACATGCCGACCTACTACGACCTACTAGGAATAAACAACGAGTAAAAAAAGTATTGATTTTTTCCATGGCGACCTTTTTTTACTTGCGGGCATTTTTTAACATATTGAAAAAACCCCGCGACCTAGCTGAGGCCTCGAATACGCAGGGACCACTCTCGAGCATGAAGGAGAGTTACGAAGACCTCCTTCGACCTCGTGTCGACCATGCTGCGAGTATTAGTCGAGTGCAAACTCGCCAAAACTCGTGGATTAGATCGCCCAAGTGGGGCAGGCCCTTTAGTGAAGCCACACTTGCACTGCAGGGTGTAACTGAAGCCACACTTGCACTACAACACACTTGCCCCCCCCCCCTACCTAAGGAAAGCTACAGTAGCATTGGAAGCAGTTTTAAGGAGGTTCATCAGGCCAATACCTGGCGTGAGAGGGTTGCCCTAACAAGCGCGACTTAACAGGTTGATCTGTATCCTTTGGATTCATTGAGTTACAGAGTTATAAAACATGGACACAGGCCCTTAGGCCCAACCTTGTTATGTTGACCAATGTTGACCCATGTTGACCATGTTGATTGATCATTTACAGATTAAAGATAATTTGAATTATTAATACTTAATGATGACCATTAAACACTGGTTGCTGAACTATGAAGTAAATGACGACATCGTATTAGTCAACTTGTGGACCAAATTGGTTTGTGCCATAGCCAAGGGCAAAGTTGTAGGGAATTGATAGTGCATCAACTAAACATAAGTATTCTAAAAGTTATTTGTTGCATATGTTATTTATTGCACTTAATTTCACCTTAACCCGTGTGAATGACCTAATGTTTTAAAGAGTATATTCCACCTCATACATCCTTGTCCATTCAATTAATCTCGATGAATTCTCTCTACATTTTTCTCACAACGTTGCTAGGACAGGTATGGAGGGATATGGACCAAATGCGGGCAGGTGGGACTAGTGTATTGGTTGGTGTGGGCAAGTTGGACCGAAGGGCCTGTTTCCACACTGTATCACTCTATGGCTCTCTATGACTTTAACCTTCACTGCCAACATGTATATTATCTGCAAACATGGTTATGTTATATTTTTTTACCTCAACCAAATTATTATTACTATGGATTGTGTATAGCCGGGTCCCAGTACCAATCTCCGCAGCACCCCACTAGTCACTGCCTCCCAAATTAAAAAAACCCTTTCAGTCATCAGTTTGCAAATCAATTCTCAATCCTTGTCAGTATAGTACCTTCAACAACATGTGTTCTAATTTTGTTTGATAATCTCTTGTGTGGTACCTCATCAAAGGCATTCCGCACGTACAAATATAGAATACCAACTGCCCCTGATATTCTCCTAAAGGGCTTAAGAAAGTAATAATTGACTTACTGATGGAATTGCTGATAGAAGGAAGTAGATGTGTTCAGTTCTGGGCACCATGTTATAGGAAAGATATTGTCAATCTGGAAAGAGTACAGAGAAGATATACGAGGATGTTGCCAGGACTAGAGGGTGTGATCTATTGGCAGAGGTTGAGCAGGCTTGGACTATTCCTTGGTGCGCAGGAGGATGAGGGGTGATCTTATAGCGGTGTATAAAATCATGAGGGGAATAGAGCGGGTAGATGGACACAGTTTCTTGCCAAGAGTTGGTGAATTGAGAATCAGAGGACATAGGTTTAAGGTGAAGGGGAAAAGATTTAATAGGAATCTGAGGGGTAACATTTTCACAGAAAGGGTGGTGGGTGTATGGAATAAGCTGCCAGAAGAGGCCGTTGAGGCTGGGACTATCCCAACATTTAAGAAACAGTTGGACAGATACATGGATAGGACAGGTTTGGAGGGATATGGACCAAATGCAGGCAGGTGGAACTAGTGTAGCTGGGACATGTTGGCCGGTGTGGGCAAGTTGGGTTGAAGGGCCTGTTTCCACACTGTGTCACTATATGACTCTATGACTCTACAGTATATGAGGTTTCTGGAGCACTAGCCACCTCTATGTCATTGGTGACCCTCGGACTATCCTTGATCGGACTTTGCCTTGCACTTAAAGCTTTTCCCTTATCATGTATCTATACACTGTGAATGGCTCGATTGTAATCATGTATTGTCTTTCTGCTGACTTGATAGCATGCAATAAAAGCTTTTCACTGTACCTGTCACTGTGCATATGACAATAAACTAAACTGATAAACTGATTCTTCCCTCTCCAGATCTACTTCATTTCTGTCAGGTAATAAAACCCCAGAACCAGCAGGGCAGCACAGTGGTACAGTAATGGTGGTGCCCTTGAGACTGTTGTAGAACAGAGAAATCAAAGGGTTTAAGTACGGAGTTCTTTAGGTTTACCAGAATGTTTCTCAGAGAATATTGGCTATTAAGAGAGGCTGGAGAGACTTGAATTTAGTTTAGCTTAGTTTAGTTTCGAGATACAGCGCGGAAATAGGCCCTTTGGCCCACCGAGTCCGCGCTGACCAGCGATCCCCGCACGTTAACACTATCTTACACACACTAGGGACAATTTACACTTATACCTAGCCAATTACCCAACAAACCTGTACATATTTGGAGTGTGAGAGGAAACCGAAGATTTAGGAAAAAACCGACGCGGTCACGGGGAGAACGTACAAACTCCATACAGACAGTCGGGATCGAACCTGGATCTCCGGCTTCTGTAAGTGCTGTAAAAGGCATGTCCCACTTAGGCGTCATTTGTGCATCACGCAGATGGCGCGTGAAGATTTTGTACATCCCAAAATCCTGGGGCGCCGCGCGCGACCGCTCGTCACTGCCCATGTCACCACGCACCATGCACGCGTAACGTGCACCATGCCCGCGTAGATGATGTCGCGTAAATTACACGCAAATTATGCCCAAGTGGGACAGGCTCTTAAGGCAACAACTTTACCGCTGCGCCACCATGCCACCCTGGATTGTTTCCTCTGTTTTCTCTGTTGTGTCGGTGGTTGAGGGGGTACCTGATGGAAGTATATAAAATTATGAGGAATAATTAGGGTAGACGGTCTAATTTTTTTCCCAGGTGGAAATGACTCGAAGATATAGCTTTAAGGCAAGAGAGGTAGTTTAAAGCAGATGTGTGGAGTGAGCTTTTTACACAGAGTGGTGGGTCTCTGGAAAGTATAGCCAAGGATGGGGGTGGAGGCAGATTCAATAGTGCCACTTTAGAGGCTTTTGGATAAGCATATGGATATGCAACAGATGTAAGGATATGGATCAAGTGCAGGCAGAAGAGATTAGTTTAATTTGGCATCATGTTTGGCGCGGACACTGTGGTGGGAGGGTCTGTTCCTATGCTGTGCTGTTCAATTTTCTGTTTTTCTCAAGTGGTCTCTGATTCTTTTACCGATCATTTAAAAACTTTATTACTGCCACTAACTCTGCCACCGCTACTGCGACAGGTTAATACGTTGACAAGTGTTGTAATGTCGGGAGATTAACTAACCTCTGGAACTGTCCATTATCTCATTGAGAATTCTCTAAAATCCAGAGTTGCTGCCTTTCAGCGCCAGAGACCCGGGTTCGATCCAGACTACAGGTGCTGTCTGTACGGAGTTTGTACATTCTCTCCGTGACCTCCATGGGTTTTCACTGCATGCTCCGGTTTCCTCCCACATTCCAAAGACGTACTGGTTTGTAGGTTAATTGGATTTGGTAAATTGTTCCTGGAGTGTAGGATAGAAGTAGTGGACTAAATCAGTGGTGGGTCAGTGTAGAATCGGTGGACCGAAAGACCCTTTTCCACACTGTGTCTCTAATCTAAACAGGACTAAACTCACAAATTGGGAAATGCTACTCCCTTCAGCTCTTTGTTTTCAGCTGTGTTAAGTTGTACATGTATAACGCTACATATATGCATGCATGTGATTCCAGTTATTATATATGTGTGTGTGTGTAAAGTTTCAGCTTGTGTGTAAATGATTCAAGTGCAGTGTGTGTTCATGTGTTGTGTGTATGCACGTGTTTGTGTGTGTGGTCTTTCTAAATGTACAGTATCAGCTCGATATATAATAGTATGTCAGTAGCAATCCCGTTTCTTGCAATCTTCATCTCTAATATATATTTGCTCTTTAGCAATTATTGTGTCTTTTTGCCCAAGGCATTGTAAATGTTTTGTGCATTTCGAGCAGGCAATTCAACATGTTTTATTGAATTATTTAAATTCATTTATTTTTTGCATTGTAATGGCCTAAAGCAATTTTACTCACAAACCTTTGATTTCCAAATACCTTTGGATAAAAGATATCAGGGCGGGGTTATGCTTCAATGTGGTCAGTGCTATCTGCTGGCCTGTGAGGTTTAGCACAGCTACCAATTTTACATCTGCACGGTGAATCACAAATATCAGAAAGGTTCCTGATGTTGGAGAAGTCCAGGACAAGGGGTCCAAGCTTAAGGATAGAGGGGAAATCCTTTAGGACCGAGATGAGAAAAACATTTTTTCACATAGAGAGTGGTGAATCTCTGGAACTCTCTGCCACAGAAGATAGTTGAGGCCAGTTCATTGGCTATAATTAAGAGTGGCCCTTGTGGCTAAAGGGATCAGGAGGTATGGAGAGAAGGCAGGTACGGGATACTGAGTTGGATGAGCAGCCATGATCATATTGAATGGTGGTGCAGGCTCGAAGGACCGAATGGCCTATTCCTGCACCTATTTTCTATGTTTCTATGTTCCAAAAATTCCATCTCTGGCTCCAGAAAGCACAGGGCATTCCCGGACATTTAATTTGCAGATAAGTCTGCAGTAAGAAAAGCAAATTTAGGCAATGTTAGCATTCATTTTGAGAGGACTAGAATATAAAACCAAGGATGTAATGCTGAGGCTTTATGAATTTAGTTTGGTTTAGAGATACAGAGTGGAAACAAGCCCTTCGGCCATCCGAGTCTGCACTGACCAACGATCACACTAGTCCATGTAATACCATTTTCACATCATAATTACACTGAGGGCAATTTACAGAAGCCAATTAACCTACACGTCTGCACATCTTTGGAATGTGGGAAGAAGCCAGGGCACCTGGTGGAAGCCCATGCAGTCATAAGGAGAATGTGCAAACTCCACACAGACAGCACTCAAAATCAGGATTGAGCTTGGGCCTCTCGCACCGTGTTGTGTTCGATAAATCACCGGATTCAGACAACAGAGTTTGATTCATTCACTAAGTAATTTATTACACTACCAAATAAGGCACATAGACTCACATATCCCCGAATGTCCCCATACGCACTCGCAAACCCCGAGTACACAGCAGAGCACGCCACAGGATGTTTCTGTTCTAGATCACCCTGCACCGTTCGCGACATGGTCCAAGGCTGTGGCTCTCTCCCTAAAAGGATGCCCAACGCCTTCCTTTATGGCATATCTTTCATAACAGACCGAGCTACTGCCCCCTCTCTGAGCCAATCGTAAGCCTCCCTTGTCTGCAATGTTTCCATGCTACAAGTGGCAGGTGGCGCGGGTGGTCTACCCAACTATTGCTGCTGTGTTTTGTTCACCAACGCTACACTTTCCCATAGAACTGGGGACAGGCGCAAGGCCAATTCTGGGAGATAGCGCGTTTCAATCTTGTTTTCGAAGGACTATGGAATGTAGGGCTGCTAATTTAGCTGATAACTAATTTAGCTTTCACATTTTAGCTGAAATTGTCTGTTTAACTCTAATGCCCCTGTCCCACTTAGGAAACCTGAACGGAAACCTCTGGAGACTTAGCGCCCCACCCAAGGTTTCCGAGCGGTTCCCGGAGGTTCCCGGAGGTTTTCGTCAGTCTCCCTAATGGTCGAAAGTGGTTTCCGCTTCTTCTATGTACCGGCGATTATTTCAAAAAATTCAAAACCGGCCGCGACTAAAAATAGGTTGCCGTTTTAAAATAGGTTGCCGGAAATTGCAGCTAGTGGAAGGTAAGACCTCTAACCTCCTTCAACTAGCATCGCAACCGGCTTCGACTAAAAAATTACCGATTTTTAAAACGGCAACCTATTTTTAGTCGCGGCCTGTTTTGAATTATTTTGAAATAATTGCCAGAACATAGAAGAAGCGGAAAATGCTTTCGACCATTAGGGAGACTGACGAAAACCTCCGGGAACCGCACGGAAACCTTGGGTGTGGCGCAAAGTCTCCAGACGTTTCCGTTCAGGTTTCCTAAGTGGGACAGGGGCATTACACTACGACCAAAAAATGTGTGAATTATTTGTATTCCACTTCACCTGTTAGTAAATATCTTTCAGGCTTTTAAAACAATGGAACTGCTGTTAAACGCTGCAAACATTCACACCCTGCGCAGAGAATGTGACCACAGGTTCCATCACCTGAAGGCCTGTCTCTTTTCTGATCCATCTATGCATTGTGGAATGCCATTGAAGTGGAGACCTTAACTAACACATTTGGAGCTTGACCCAGCCCAGAAGTCCACAAGCCTTTTTAAGCTTGTCTTTTTCTAAATTTGCACAATTATTTTTTTATTGATTTGAACCTGTAAACTTTGTTGCTTCTCCACAGCTCCCAGTCAGTTGCCAATAATAAGATTCAAGTCAGGTTAATCTAATGTGTCCCGATAATCATCTATCCATGTCCTCCAGAGATGCTGCCCGACCCATTGAGTTACGCCAGCACACATACACAGGTAATCTAATACACCTCCACATTGAATACCAACTATCAGTCATTTTTCTAGGTGATTAGTCGACTTATATCCATTTTCTAACTTCATACTCAAATCCACAGAATTCACTATATTTTCTAGAATTCACTCTATTCACTAAGTTGCACAAAATTCTAAATACTGCGATGTTGCCGGATAAATCTGTCAGTTTTGTTTGTAACATTTCTGGCGGAACCAAGCAAAATGCACCATGGAAAGCATTTTATCAGGACGAATCCCAGTTTGGGGACAGCTCCATTCAAGACGGCAAGAAATTGCAGCGAATTGTGAACGCAGCCCAGACCATCACACAAACCAACCTCCCTTCCATTGACTCCATTTATACCTCACGCTGCCTCTGCAAGGCCAGCAGCATAATCAAGGACCAGTAGCACCCTGGCCACTCCATCTTCTCCCCTCTCCCATCAGGCAAAAGGTTCAGAAGTGTGAAAATGCACACGTCCACATTCAGGGACAGTTTCTTCCCAGCTGTTATCAGGCAACCGAATCAACCTACCACAACCAGAGAGCAGTGCTGAGCTGCTATCTACCTCATTGATGACCCTCGGACTATCCTTGATTGGACTTTGCTGGCTTTACCTTGTACGAAATGTTATTCCTTTATCATGTATCTGTACACTGTAAATGGTTCGATGGTAATCATGTATTGTTTTTCTGCTGACTGGATAGCATGCAACCAAAACCTTTTCACTGTACCTCACTACATGTGACAATAAACTAAACTAAACCTAAACTAAATCCAGCCCATTTTACAATGCAGCACATGATCGACTCAAGATAGACACAAAATTGTTTCCCTTCCCCCTTTCTCCCGACCCTGAAGGATCTCGACCAGAAACGTCACCCATTCCTTCTCTCCAGAGATGCTGCCTGTCCCGCTGAATTACTCCAGCTTTTTGTGTCTACAGTGCATTCAGAAAGTATTCAGACCCCTTCACTTTTTCCACATTTTGTTACGTTACAGCCTTATTCTAAAATGGATTAAATACATGTTTTTAATCATCAATTTACACACAATACCCCATAATAAAAAAAGCGAAAACAGGCGTTTAGAAATCTTTACAAATTAAAAAGAAATAACTGAAATATCACATTTACATAAGCATTCAGACTCAGGGAGAAATAAATGGGCCCTTTTGAAAGAATATAACTACTGTAGTGCCCTAGGGAACATTACTCTTTGATCTGCAATTATGTATTGTTTGTAGCAATGACGTAAGGATGTGCGTATTCATAATAGATTTATTATTTAAACTAGACCAAGTGCAGACCCATTGGGTCTGTTCCCCCAACGTGCGGTTGTGGGGGGGGGGAGGCGGCATGCAGCGTCACACACACTAACTATATCCCCCCCCCCCCGCACTCACGCTAATTACCCCCCTTGATATTATATTAATATTATTAATTTGCTCCTTTTACCCCATAACCACCCTATCTACTGACGCATAGCCCCCAACTTGCAGTCACATCTAGAGAGGGGAGGGGGGGGGGGGGGGTAGAGAGTGAGGGCAGAGAGAGAAGGGGCAGAGACAGAGAGAGAGACAGAGACACAGAGAGAGGGGCAAGAGGGATGGGGGGTGGAGAGGAGGAGAAAGAGGGAGGGTGGGTGAGGGGGGAAAGGTGGGGGAGGAGGGAGAGAGAGGGTGAGGAGGGAGAGGGGGAGAGAGAGAGGGGTGCTGAGAGGTGGGTGAGGGGGAGAGAGGTGGGGAGCAGTGAGGGGGGAGGGGGGAGGATATAGGGTAGGTGGTGTGGAGGGGAGGGGGTTTTAGGGGAGGGTGGGGGAGGGGGGAGGAGGGGAGAGAGAGGAGAGAGAGAGAGGGGAGGAGAGGGGGAAAGGTGGGGGTGGGAGGGGGAGAGGGGGGAGGAGGAGAGGGGGGGGGGGGAGGGTGGGGGGAGAGGGGGGGGGAGAGAGAGGGTGTGTGCTGAGAGGGGGGTGAGATGAGGGGGCAGGGGAGAGGGGGGGCAGCAGGGAGGGTGGAGGGAAACGGGGGTAGGGGGTGTGAGGAGGGGAGGGGGGTTTAGGGGAGGGATGGTGGGGGGGAGGGGATGGAGGGGAGGAGGGGAGAAAAAGAAGGGAGAGAGAGGAAAAGAGGGGGGGGGGGAGAGAGGAGATGGGGGGAAGAGGAGAGGGGGGGGAGTGGAGGGGGGAGTGGAGGGGGGGAGAGGAGGGGGGGTGGGGAGGGAGGAGGAGAGGGGGAGGAGAGGAGGGAGAGAGAGGGGAGAGGAGAGGGGGAGATGAGAGGTGGGAGAGGGAGGGGAGAGGGAGGGGGGAGAGGAGAGGGGAGGGGGAGAGGAGAGGGAGGAGGGAGAGGAGGGGGGGGCGAGAGGAAGAGGGGGGGAGTGGAGGGGGGAGGGGAGGGGGGGGGAGAGGAGAGGGAGGGGGGAGAGGCGGAGGGGGGGGCGAGAGGAAGAGGGGGGGGGCGAGAGGTGAGGGGGGAGAGGAGAAGGGGGTTAGAGGAGAAGGGGGTAGAGGAGGAGAGGGGGGGGAGTGGAGAGGGGGACCACGGACATTCCATTCCATCTCAACTCCACCTTGTCTACCTCCCTTACCACTATGGCCCCCCTCAAAACAAGAACCGTAACTTTCAACCTGGTACACACCTGCACTTCGTAAACTGAAACAGACTGGTCGCCGACTTGAACGACTCACAAAGAAATCATCTCTCACAGTCCACCTTGAAGCTTACAAACTCCACCTCACTGACTACAAAGATGCCCTCATTGCTGCAAAATCTGCCTACCTCTCCTCCATATTCACCGACCCTGCCTAAACCACAGAACCCTCTTCTCCACAGTGGGCAACCTCCTCAAGCTTCGAGCCAACACTCTCCCTACCTCTACTCCGGATCTCTGCAACTCATTCCTCCACTTTTTCGCTGATAAAATCAGCACCATCTATCAATCTTTATCCCCTGTACCCGACTCCCCAGCATCTACTCCACCACCTACCAAGGCCCCTCCTTTCAACATCTCCACTGACCTCCTTACCCCTCCTCCACACTGCTTCCTCTCCCAGTTTGACCTGGTCACCCCTATTGAAATCTCCAAACTCATCAGCTCTTCCAAACCCACTACCTGCTCCCTCGACCCTATCCCCAATCCCCTGCTGAAGTCCTGCCTCCCCGTTCTCTGCCCCTACCTCACTAATCTCTTCAGCTCCTCATTGTCCCAAGGAATTGTCCCCTCTGCTTTCAAAATTGCTGCTGTCACACCAATCTTAAAGAAACCTGGTCTTGATCCCTCCTCCCTCATTAACTTCCGCCCAATCTCCAACTTCCCCTTTCTTTCAAAAACCCTGGAGCGTATCGTTGCGTCGCAACTTCATTCCCACCTCCTTGCGTATAACCTACTTGAACCCCTCCAATCTGGCTCTCGCCCCCTCCATAGCACAGAAACTGCTCTCCTCAAAGTCCTCAACAGCCTCCTCACCTCTGCTGACACTGGTTTCCTCAACATCCTCATCCTCCTCGACCTGAGCGCAGCCTTCGATACAGTGAACCATAACATCCTGCTCACCAGACTCAAAGACCTCGGCACTGAAGGCTCTGCACTCAGCTGGCTCCGTTCCTACCTTTCCAACAGATCCCACTTCATCTCTCTCCACAACCACACCTCTGCTACAGCCACAGTCACTCAAGGCGTTCCCCAAGGCTCCGTACTCGGCCCCCTCCTCTTCATCATCTACATCCTCCCCTTTGGTCAGATACTCCGCCACTTCAACCTGGACTTCCACTGTTACGCTGACGACACCCAGATCTACCTTGGCACCAAATCCCCCCCTCTCCCATATCAACTCCTGTTTGTCAGCTATAAAAACCTGGATGCTACATAATTTCCTCAAACTCAACAGCGATAAGACAGAATTCCTCCTCATAGGCTCCAAAGCCACGCTCAGCAAAATCAATAACCCCACTCTCACCATCGACGGCACCACTGTCTCCCCATCTCCCCAGGCCCGCAACCTTGGCATGATCTTTGATTCCACCCTCTCCCTTGAGCCTCACATCCGCCATGTCATTAAAACCTTCTTCTTCCATCTCCGCAACATCGCCAAACTCAGACCCTCTCTCACACCTCCCGCTGCTGATAGACTCATCCATGCCTTCATCTCCTCCCGACTGGACTACTGCAACTCACTTCTCCTTGGCATCAGCTCCACCTACATCAACCGACTCCAACTGGTCCAGAACGCAGCCGCCCGACTCATCACCCACACCAAATCCTGGCATCACATCACTCCAGTCCACAAACAACTTCACTGGCTTCCCATCTCCCACCGGATCAACTACAAAATCCTGATCCTCACCTACAAAGCCCTCCACCATCTGGCCCCCCCATATCTCACTGACCTCCTCTCCCCCTACCAACCCTCACGGTCCCTCAGATCCACATCAGCCGGTCTCCTCTCCATCCACGTCCAACCTCCGCAGTTTTGGGGACAGAGCCTTCTCCAGGGCAGCTCCCAGGCTCTGGATCTCCCTCCCCCATCTGATCCGCAATTCCGTGTCCCTCACCATCTTCCAGTCCCTCCTCAAGACCCATCTTTTCACCTCTGCCTATCCTTAGCCCCACGTCCCCCTCCCTTTTCATATGTGCATTAATTGCCTCATATTGTGTTTTGTATTGAATTCTGTCTTTACTTTGTGTACTAGTCATGTCTCTACTATTTATTTCATTCCTCTTACATGTTTTTCCTCTACCTGCTAAATTTTTGTAAGGTGTCCTTGAGACTCTTGAAAGGCGCCCATAAATAAAATTTATTATTATTATTATTAATTTATTATTATTATTATTATTATTATTATTAATGTGTGGGAATTAGGGTTGCCAACTTTCTCACTCCCGAATAAGGGACAAGAATACCAAATATATGGACAAATTCCTGACGGCAATTCGTTGACCGACTCGGATGAGATGGCCCGAGTGCTGGACTGCACACAAAGCCCAGCCTGCGGCCAGCTGAGGAGTTTTGGCCGGGGCACCGGACTTTGCACGCAACGTAATTCTACAACTCTAATCCAAAATCAATATTTAATTTTGTTTCTGACTTTGATTTGCCATAACGATAATTTCTAATTTGAACTTGATTTTGCTAAACCACCTTCTCTATTGTAGATGTCTTAATGATTTAGTAGGTTCCCCTCCCTTGCTTTCTCCTCAACACTTCTACCATTTAGTGATAACTTTTGTTTAACTTGTCAGCAACCATTATAGAGAAAGGTACAAACCATAAGTTCATTAGGATGTCCTCTTCCATTAAAGTATTATGGGTAGGACTTGCCATGTTTCACTATCCTCTTAGAGATACAGAGTTGTTCAGCACAGAAACAGACCCTTCAGCCCACCTTGTCCATCTAGCTTTGTTGCCTGTCTACCTATCCCACCTGCTCACATTAGGACCATATCCTTTTTGTCTAGTTTAGTTTAGAGATACAGTGCAGAAACAGGCCCTTCGGCCCACCGAGTCCGCACTGACCAGCGATCCCAGTTCATTAACACTATCCTACACACAATGTTTATACTTCTACAAAGCCAATTAACCTACAAACCTGTACGTCTTTGGAATGTGGGAGGAAACCAAAAATCTCAGAGAAAACCCACGCGGTCACGGGGAGAACGTACAAATCCCATACAGACAGCACCCTCAGTCGGGATCGAACCCTGGTCTCTGGCTCTGTGAGGCAGCAACTTTACCACAGCGCCACCCTAGCACTCAAATGCCGGCCTCTTTAAGTGTTTGCCTCTATGCTTCTTAAATGTAATAAACATGGTACCATTATGTGCTCTCCTTCTTCTGCATTGATACTTCCAGCATTGTATTCAACTCTCACAACTTTGGAGCACTTCTTAAAATCATTATTTATCTTGCAATACTAAGTCCCATCTAAGTCACATGCATCAATAGGGACTGAATCTTACACACTCTGTGTCCCTTATAGGGCTTTCACTTCATGACTTATAGCAAGATTGCTGATCAGGATCCCTTACCAAATAACTTCATTGAGAATCTACCATGATTACAAATCCCTATTTTACTTTTTAATTTCACAAACTCGACTAAACTGTACCACTTTATCGTACCATTCACTGTGATGGTCCAGTCCTGGTTTGACTTCCCCAAATGTAATACTTCACACTTATCGACATTAAACTCCATCAGCCATTCCTCAGCCCACTTGCCCAACAGATCAAAATTTCGCTGCAAGTTTCTGTACAATCCGATAAATGTTGCCCTTGCCCCAATTCACAACCTTGTGGAGTAACCTGCCTTTATCTGTAAGTATTTCCCAGCTCATGGTACTGTGGTTGCTGGTCACAAATGTCTTGGCCACGGATACTTAGGGCGTTGGCCCTACCCAATCTCCTAAGAGTAGGTCTAGCTTTGCCCACTCCCTTGCAGGGCCCTCTTTATATTGCTGAACAATACATTTGTGAACACATTTGACAAATTCCACCCTGTCTAAAGCCTTGGCATTATGACAGTCCCAGTCTATGTTGGGAAAGTTAAAATCCCCTACCATTGCAAAACTATCAGTTGTGCAATTGCTTGCCCTGGCATTTTGGTCTTCTAATTCCTATTGACTATTTGAGGATCTATAGTACACTTCCGACAAGGTGATCATTTCATTTTTATTCCTCAGTTCCACCCATATTGCCTCACTGGACAATTCTCCAGTGATGTCATCTTGGCCTTCTGTCGTGATGTTCTGCTGGACTGGTTCAAATCTTACTTGAAAGATCGGGATTATTTTGTTTCCCTTGGTAATTTTGAATCAGAACGTCCAAAACTCACATGCGGGGTTCCTCAGGGCTCCATTCTTGGACCCATTTTGTTCAACATTTATATGCTCCCCCTAGCTCAGATCATAGAGCATTTTAACATATCCTACCACACTTATGCCGATGACACACAACTATATATCGCAGTGTCACCACATGACCATAATCCCCTACACTCACTGAGCCAGTGTGTCAAACATATCAATGAGTGGATGAACCAGAACTTTCTCCAGCTCAATGAAAATAAGACAGAAATTATTGTCTTTGGTCCCAAAAAAACAAGGCTAGAGGTGAGTGCTCAACTCGACTCAATTGCACTGAAAACCACAGACAAAGCCAGAAACCTTGGTGTAGTTATGGACTCGGATTTGAATTTTAACAGCCATATAAAGACCATTACCAGATTTGCCTATTACCATCTAAAAAATATTGCAAGAATCAAGGGATTTCTGTCCAAAGAAGACACTGAAAAACTTGTTCATGCATATATTTTTAATAGGTTAGATTATTGTAATGGCATCTTTACAGGTCTCAATAAAAAATCAATTAAACAACTGCAGCTTATCCAAAATGCCACTGCCAGAGTCTTGACCAACACCAAGAAAATGGACCACATTACACCTGTCCTTAAATCTTTGCACTGGCTCCCTGTGTGTAAGAGGATAGATTTTAAAATTCTGTTACTGACCTACAAGGCACTGAATGGTCTAGGTTCAAAATACATCTCTGACCTACTTGTTGTATATGAGGCGCCTAGACTCCTAAGGTCTTCAGGGACAGGATTACTCTGTGTTCCCAGGGTCAGAACTAAAAAGGCTGAAGCAGCATTCGGTTTTTATGCTCCACACCTGTGGAACAAGCTCCCTGAACACCTGAGGTGTGCACAGACTGTAAGCGCATTTAAATCAGTCCTAAAAACACTGTTGTTTACTATAGCTTGTCCATAACCCGACATGCAGGTAATCTTAACCGTCTAATTTTAACCCTTCTATGTGCTTTTTAAAATCGTTTTATTGTTTAATTGACGTTGTTTTATTATTCATACATTTGTCGTATTGCTTGTTTTGCAATTTTTAATTATTGACTATTTTATTTTTTCTTTCCTGTAAAACACCTTGAATTGCTGTTTGCACGAATGGTGCTATACAAATAAATTTGCCTTGCCTTGCCTTAATCAATGAAGCAACTCCCTCCAGAATACTACGTTGCCGATTCTGTCCCTCCCATAGCCAGGTTTCTGTAATGGTTATAATAGTAAGATTAAACGAGAAATTACCAGTTTGAAGTTTGATCTTTATTTTATGAGGAGTTACGATGAGGGATTACGTGAAGACCCCGCCAGCACGCATGCGCAGCAATCTTCAAAGCAGCGGTGTGAAGTCACAGACAGGAAACATTGACCTGAGAATAGTAAGATTCTAGAAACTAGAACTACCAGCTGAGTTTTATGAGGAGGGGTTGGGAGCGGAGGGCACGTAATCCCTCATCGTAACTCCTCACAAAATATAGATCAAACTTCAAACTGGTAAGCTCGTTTATTCTTACTATTTTACTTCGGAGTCATGTGAGTGACTATGTGAAGATTTTAAAGCTCTGTGACTTCATGCCGTGGAACGAGTCCATGCGTCACACATTGCATCAATTGACCAAGGATGAGTAAACATAATCATGCATTCAGACATGTCATAGATGTAGACATGCTGATGCTCTTCTATGAACCAATAATCACAATAGTAACCCCTGTCATCCAGGAGGAACTATAGACAGAACTAATTGAGTTGGCAAATACCCCCGGTCTGACAATGGGTTTGTACAATGTATTGAAAGATCGTTCGTTTGGCCACCCTCTAGACATTAGGATGTGGTACCGTAGAACGTCCATACCCCTACCGCTGAACTGCTACAGCCGTGGTGGAGTGAGATTAAAATGTCAGTCACTCCTGCATAAGCCAGAACCCATTTAACCTGGAGATGGTCTATACTGATACCTTCTATGAGGTTTATGTAACTGATAAACATTGCTAGATCAGTGCCCCTAAGGCTATAAGCGTCCTAACGTATAGTAGTAGATAACCACACATAACCGAAGGTCCATAGGGTATGCCAAAATTTTAGTTAGACTTGATGCCCCTGGTCTACTCTGCTTGTCTAAGCCATAAACATAAATAGTTATTTGACTGCAGCTGTAACCATGCTGACCAGTCACGCTATGCAATGACTGGACCCATTGCGCTGAACCAGTGCCATGAGCACAACCACTTTTAAGTGAGTTTGACCAAGGACAGGGATGAAACCGGAGCCCACCAGCGAAGCAGCATCAGCACAATATTAACATCCCATATCTCTGCGTGTCTGAGCCTGTGAGGTTTGAGTTGAAGATACCCTTCATGAATCTGGATATCAGAGGGTGAGACCCAACAGAGTGGGTCCCGCTTCTAGCAGAAATATGATGAGAAGGCACATTTGGCACAGGTAATGGTACTATAACTATGTCAAATACCCATTCGAAAATGATCTCCCAGTCGTCAGTTATCCGTGCCGTATATATGTCAATGAATCGATTATCATGCATAGGATGGTTTCCCGACTCACGGGCTGAACCAGCAATACTATGTTAGAATTAATCATATAAGGTTCTTATATGATTCCCAACATCAGCGGGAACCATGGCTGCATAGGACAGTCACTACAAAATGCCTGAAGCGGATTTACTGAATATTTGCAAGACCCGACCAACAAGGCGAAATGGAGGAAGCCAAACCTCCCCAGAGTAGCGAGAGTGCATCTACCACCACTGCCATGCCACCTATATATCTATATTACTAAAAGTCTGTTCTTGACCGGTTTTGGCCATCTGTGCTGCGATTTCTGAGAGAACGCCGCCACCTACGGCCGTCAATTTTGGCCACCTTGCTCAGAGCCCCCCTCCGCCAGATGTGTGCCGAGGATTTTACCCGTCGATGAAAAATGACAGAGATATTAATGATTTTACAAAATTCCCCATTCTCTCTGCTTCCCCTGCTGGCGGCAGGGGGAGGGACTATAACACCAGGAAGTGGTGTGCCTCAATCAGTGTCTGCAAGCTGGAGGAAGGCAGAGGGTCATGTTTCTCTGAGCTGTGAATAACACTGAACACATGTCTACTCAAATGTAAGTCCTCCCCCCTCTCCTCTCCCCCCCTCTCCTCTCCCCCTCTCCTCTCCCCCCTCTCCTCTCCCCCACTCTCCTCTCCCCCTCTCCTCTCCCCCCCTCTCCTCTCCTCTCCCCACCCTCTCCTCTCCCCATTTCCTCTCCTCCCCCCCTCTCCTCTCCCCACCTCCACCCCTCCTCTCCCCCCTCTCCTCTCTCCCCCCCCCTCTCGTCTCCCCCCCTCTCTTCTCCTCCCCCCTCTTCTCTCCCCCCCCCCCTCTCCTCTCCCCCCCCCCCTCCTCCCCCCTCTCCCCCTCTCCTCTCCCCCCTCAACCCCTCTCTCTCCCCCCTCTTTTTTTCTCCCCCTCCCCTCCATCCCCTCCCCCACCCACCATTCCTCCCCTAAATCCCCTCCCCTCCCCTCCACACAGCTCTACCCCCTTCCCTCCACCCTCCCTCCCCTCCCTGCTCCCCACCTCTCCCCCTCCCCTCTCAGCACACCCCTCTCTCCCCCCTCCCTCTCCCCACCCTCTCCCCCCCTCTTGGTCTAGTATAAAATATATTTCTACTGGTGATTGAGCCTGGATGCAACATATTGATCTTAATGTTCCATGTCATCAAGTCATTAAAATACGAGTGATCCATCATCCATTCTGTTTGGACATAGTTTTAACATGATGCTACTCTCGTGCCAAAAGAGGTTAGGTAAACCATCCCTGGCTACTTAGACTTGATTGCACCCAAGTGATTAACCTATGACACCACTAAAGCCTATGAACTTGTACTTGAACATGCCGATTATGCATATTCGCACAACCCTTAACCCATAGCGTGCACCTAGTGTTTAAAGGTAGCCGATACCATAGAACTGAAGAATTGGTAATTCATGCAAATCCCATCACCTCTGTGAGTAGAGATGGTATTAGTAATTTCTCATCTTAAGCCCTCGCATCTGTTTGTAATATAACTGAAGATTTGCTGACGAAAAAGTATGTGGAGCAATGCTGAATACTGTTCGTCCACCATAGTGACTTTCATGGAGGTAAATAATGAGACCTACTTACCAGCGTCTCTAACTGCAGGTCCCTTACCTTACTGGAGTTCTAGCAAAATTTCATTTGCAGACTCTGTCCATGTTGTCATTCCCATTAGATCGCTGATGCTGCTGGCCAACTTCTCTTCTAGTGGCTAGTCCGTCACCGACGGAGCAGCAATTGTAGAGGCAAATCACCATTTTCTCTCATGCTACTGTCATGCATTAAGCATGGGACCCCGGCACAGTCATATTCCGTTCCTGTTTGGAGTCAATCCATACTAACCATAGGCACTCTAAAAGAGTGGAAGTAATTTCACCTGAAACCGTTGTCACCATCCGCCTCCTCAACTTATCTGTGCATGCCTCTGTACACACCATGTTTTGCGACTCCATCTCCCATGGTCTTATAATATATATGGCTCCATCTTCATCCTTTATACATCCGATTAGGAGGACATATGCGGTGAACCAGGTGTGCCTCAGGCATGTGTGCATGTATTTTAGCACCATCTCCATCACTGCGCTCAACCCAGTGGGAGGAATGGCAACCCTGAACCAGGCGTTGCTTCAGGCACATGTGCATACTCCTGTAGCACTCTCTCTACCACTCCGTCCTTTGAGTGGGAGGAACTTGCAACCCTGAACCAGTAGCTGCTGCCTGACATGCCTTTAGATGGAGCGTTCTTTGACTGCGACGAATCGCAATCTCGCCTGACATAGATGCCCAAGCCTTGGCACTCACTCTGAGTTGGGTGTGTCTGGTTGCTTCCTTCAGCAGCCGCCCAGACTAGCTGTGCAAATCGATGCTCTGTTGGTATCCTCATTCCCCAAACAGGCTGCACGTGCTAGTGACTTCGAATCCTGCTCCTTTCCGATGCTGATGCAGTCTACAGAGAAAGACTGGAGCGCCTCTGGCCCCCATACGTCAGACATAGTGGGAGAAATGCTGGACACAAACCTGGCAGTTATTTTTCATGGGCGAAGACGTTTACCTGAATGAAGACGCCCATCCCAGGTAACGAGAGATTTGATTACTTAATTGATATCGGCAATTTGGGGAAGAATCTTCCACAGTCCCTTAATGAGCGGTAATACCATGACGCCACCATGTATAGCCACGTAATGACGTGCATGCGTGCTGGCGGGGTCTTCATGTAGTCACTCACGTGACTCTGAAGTAAAATGTCCTTGTTGCACATATCTGTCTGCACCATGTTCAACCAACTTACCCACCAGGTTTCTCGCATTTAAATCAATACATTTTAATCCGACAGTCCTTCCTCAATGTCTATTCTCTCTGCTTTACTTGCTATCATAGCCTTCAATATCGTCTTCAAACCTCTCACTCCTGCATTGGACCACATCCCCCTGCCAATTTACCGTAACCTTTTGCACTCATTGGTTTTCTCTCCTATAGTCCAAATTTCGAAGCAGTTCAGTCCTGAATTCATTGATTGACTCGACATCCATAGGTCTCTGGAGTGAAAAATTCCATAGATTTTCTGAAACAAATACCTGTTGTAAATGAGTGACCATTTTGTCCAGACACTCTGCTACTAGTTTTAGATTCTCCAGTTAAGGACATCTTTCAAATCACTGCAGATGCTGGTTTAAACCGAAGATGGACACAAAATGCTGGAGTAACTCAGCGGGACAGGCAGCATCTCTGGAGAGAAGGAATGGGAGCCTTCTTCAGACTAGACTTGCATGTCTCAATGAGATCAATAATCAAATAAACCCCTTCATCCCGACAATCAGTCTAGCAAACCGTCTCCACACCATCTCCAAGATATCCTTCCTTAAATAAGACCAAAACTGTACGTTGTTCTCCAGGTGAGATCTCCCTAGTTTTATACATAATTTATCTTTTAATAAAGGCCAACATTTAATACCCAAATATTTGCTGCACCAACATGACTGGGTGTATGGAACAAGCTGCCAGAGGAGGTAGTTGAGGCTGGGGCTATCCCAACGTTTAAGAAAATGTTAGACAGGTACATAGATAGGACAAGTTTGGAGGGATATGGACCAAACGTGGACAGGTAGTAGTGTAGCTAGGACATATTGGCCGGTGTTTTCAAGTTGGGCCAAAGGGCCTGTTTCCACGCTGTGCGATCATTTTGTTTCTTGGGATAGTACAGAGTTTTCACTTTCCTTGCCTTTTATTCTTCCTAAGAAAATAGGTAACTTCATATTTCTTCATATTTTACTCCATTTTCTATTTTTTTACCTACCCACTTTATCTATCTTATTTTGCAGACTTTTCTCCTCTTCACAGTTTTCTTCATAATTTAATACAGGATTAAACTCCCTTTGAAAGCTACATACGTATACTTCACAGCCACCAACCTGAAAACTCTCCTATTTAACTTGAGTAGAATAAAATTCTTACATGACCAATAAATAATTTTTACAATCTTATTCAAAAGCTTTCATGACCATTTCAAAATGTACTTTGAAACATAGAATCCACAAAACTAACTGTCCTGGCAGACCCATTGCTTTTGCTTGTTCTTGTCCCACCGAACTTATTTCCACATACCCCGACTCCATCCTATCCCCCCTGGTCTAATCCCTCCCCAGGAGTCCAAGACATGTTGGTCCAAGACCCATGTCCAAGACAGCTCACGTGCTCTTCATCTCCTTCAGACTTCTGTTTTCCAGGCTCCCATCCCCTCATATTCACTTATGAATGTTCAATCACTCTACACCTCCATCCCCCACCAGGAGGTTCTTAAAGCCCTCTGTTTTTTCCTCAACAGCAGAACCAACCAATCCCCGTCTACAAATACTCTCCTCCGCCTTGCGGAGCTGGTCCTTACCCTCAACAACTTTTCCTTTGACTCCTCCCATTTCCTCCAAATCCAAGGCGTAGCAATGGGCACCCGCATGGCCCCCAGCTATGCCTGCCTCTTTGTAGGGTATATTGAACAATCCTTGTTCGAAGCGTACCGTGGCCCTATCCCCAAACTCCACCTCCACTACATTGACAACTGCATTGGTGCTACCTACTGCACCCACACAGAACTCACTGACTTCATCCATTTCAGCGCTAACTTCCATCCGACACTCAAATACACTTGGACCATTTTTGACATCTCCCTACCGTTTCTATATCTCACCATCTCCATCGCAGGCAACAGAATACTGACCGACATCTACTACAAACCCACTGACTTCCATAGCTATCTTGACTACGCATCTTCCCACCCAGCTTCCTGTAAAGACTCTATTCCCTACTCCCAATTCCTCTGTCTACACCGCATCTGCACCCAGGATGAGGTGTTCCAGACCAGGGCATCGGAGATGTCCTCATTCTTTAGGGAACGGGGGTTCCCCTCTTCTATTATAGAGGAGGCTCTCACCAGGGTCTCCTCTATATCCTGCAGCTCCGCTCTTACTCCCCATCCCCCTACTCGTAACAATGACATAGTCCCCCTTCTCCTCACCTTCCATCCCATTAGTCATCGCATACAACATATAATCCCCCAACAATTTCGCCACCTCCAACGGGATCCTACCACTGGCCACATCTTCCCATCTCCTCCCCTTTCTGCTTTCCGCAGAGACCGTTCCCTCCGTAACTCCCTGGTCAATTCATCCCTTCCAACCCAAATCACCCCCTCCCCGGGTACTTTCCCCTGCAACCGCAGGAAATGCTACACTTGTCGCTTTACCTCCCCCCTCGACTCCATCCAAGGACCTAATTAGTCTTTCCAGGTGAGGCAGAATATGTTCACCTGCACCTCCTCCAACCTCATCTACTGCATCCGCTGTTCCAGGTGTCAACTTCTCCAGATCGGCGAGACCAAGCGCAGGCTCGGCGATCGCTTCGCCCAACACCTCCGCATAGTTCGCAATAACCAGCCTGATCTCCCGGTGGCTCAGCACTTCAATTGCCCCTTCCATTTCCAATCTGACCTTTTTGTCCTGGGTCTCCTCCATTGTCAAATCGAGGCCCAGTGCAAATTGGAGAAACAGCACCTCATACAGTATTTCGCTTGAGTAGTTTACACCCTAGCGGTATGAACATTGACTTCTCTAATTTTAGATATCCCTTGCTTTTTCCCTCCTTCCCCTCCCCCTTCGCAGCTCTCCCACAAAGCCTAACATCTCCATCTCCCCTTCTTTTTCCTCCCCCCCCCCCCCCCCCCCCCCCCCCCCCCCCCCTCACCCGACATCAGTCTGAAGAAGGGTCTCGACATGAAAAATCACCAATTCCTTCTCATAGATGCTGCCTCACCCGCTGTGTTACTCTAGCAATTTTTGTCTACCTTGAAACATAGAAACATAGAAAGCAATTAGGGATATTGAACCTTAATATATTTGAAAATGTCCTGTGTTATGAAAATGATTTAATTTCAAGTCCACTCGATTTTATTGTCCTACCTCCAATGGGATCCCAACACTAGTCACATCTTCCCATCTCCACCCCTTTCCACCTTCCACAGAGACCATCCCCTCTGCAACACCTTGGTTAACTCATCCCTTCCCACCCAACTCTGTCCAGGGACCCCGACAGTCCTTTCAGGCTAGGCAGAGGTTCTACTTGCACCTCCTCCAACCTCATCTACTGTATCCACTATTCAAGATGTGAACTCTTATACATTGGCAAGACCAAATGTAGACTGGACGATTGTTTCACTGAACACCTTCACCCAGTTCGCCTGGACATACCTGATCTCCCAGTTGCCAAACACTGCAATTCTCCCTCCGAATCCCACAATGACCTTTCTGTCCCAGGCCTTCTCCACTGTCAGAGCGAGGCAAATTGGAGGAACAGCACCTCACATTTTGCTTGGGCAGCTTACAACCCAGTGGTATAAATATTGGTTTCTCTAACTTCAAGTAACCCCTGCATTTCCTCTCTCTCCATCCATCACTCCAGTCCTCAAACAACTTCACTGGCTTCCCATCTCCCACCGAATCACGTACAAAATCCTGGTCCTCACCTACAAAGCCCTCCACCATTTGGCCCCCCCATATCTCACTGACCTCCTCTCCTCCTACCAACCCTCACGGTCCCTCAGATCCACATCAGCCGGTCTCCTCTCCATCCACAAGTCCAACCTCCGCAGTTTTGAAAGCAGAGCCTTCTCCAGGGCAGCTCCCAGGCTCTGGAACTCCCTCCCCCAACTGATCCGCAATTCCGTGTCCCTCACCAGCTTCCAGTCCCGCCTCAAGACCCATCTCTTCACCTCTGCCTATCCTTAGCCCCACGTCCCCCTCCCTTTTCATCTGTGCTTGAATTGCCTCATATTGTGTTTTGAATTGAATTCTGTCTTTAATTTGTGTACTAGTCATGTCTCTACTATTTATTTCATTCCGCTTACATGTTTTTCCTCTACTTGCTAAATTTTTGTAAGGTGTCCTTGAGACT
Source organism: Leucoraja erinaceus (assembly GCF_028641065.1). NCBI lineage: Eukaryota > Metazoa > Chordata > Chondrichthyes > Rajiformes > Rajidae > Leucoraja > Leucoraja erinaceus. The sequence goes on along the minus strand of NC_073377.1, from coordinate 140,548,222 downwards.
GTTGAAAGGCGCCCATAAATATAATTTATTATTATTATTATTATCCCATATTCCTTCCATTTCCCTTTCCCTTGGCTCTCAGTCTGAATAAGGGTCTCGACCCTAAATGTCACCCATTCCTTCTCTCCAGAGATGCTGCCTGTCCCGCTGAGTTACTCCAGGATGTTGTGTCTATTTTCAGTTTAATTTCCATATGCACAAGTATGTGAGGTGCAGGTACAATGAAAAGCTTGCTTTCAGCAGCACCAAAGCACATAGACTCAGACAAACACAAAAAAAAACATAAAGCGTACATCAATAAATCTATATTACTAAAACTCTTCCCTTGTTTATGTGTATGTATATGTGTGTGTCATCTAGGCATAATCTGGTTAAATCCTATTTTCTTAAATACACAGCATTCCCATTTTCACACATTCTACTCACATTTTTCCCATCAAGGCGATAAACATCTTCCCGTCGCATTCCCACCTATATTTCCAAACTTTTTAATCATTTAAAGTTTTAAAAGCAGTCCGATAAAACCCGAATGATGTCACAATGGACTCGCAAGGCAGGACGGGGCACTCCAGGAGGGAGGGACACTTCAGCGATCGTGCGGCCACTGCTGGTGCCCAACGCTTGACACCTAGTGGCGAGGGTGGTGCCATTGGGCCCTGGCTGGAACCGAACCTGGTGCTGGAGCTGGAGTTCCAGGCCCTGGCACTGCTCTCCGACCTGGGTAGGTCCTGGGGCAGGGAATGGGAGTGTGGGGGGGGATGATGAGGGAAATGAGGTGGAGAGTTGGGGTGGTAGAGGGAGATGTGGGGGGGGGGGGGGGTGTTGTGGAGGAGGGAGATACCCCCTCCATATCTACCCTCACTCCCACCCTCTCTATCCCCCTCCCTCTCTACCCCCTCCCTATCTACACCCCTCCCTCTCTACCCCCCTCGCTATCTACCTCCTTCCTCTCTACCCCCTCTCTCTCTACCCCCCCCCCCCCTCCCCCTCCCCTCCCTCTCTCCCTCTCAACCCTCCCTCCCCCAAAAACTCTACCCCCCTCCCTCTCCCTCTACACCCCTCCCCCTCTTTCTACCCCCTCTCTCTCTCTGCCAATCTCCCTCTCTACCCCCTTCCCCTCCCTCTACCCTCCCTGGCGGAATCTTGTGTTGGTGGAGCAGACCCAACAGGTCTACACTTGGTTTAATTCCCCGTAAAATTCCCCAACAATCTAAAAAAGAATAATGTATGTGAAAAATAAAACAATACATGTTGAAATCACAAATGGAAAAAATATGAAAAAGAGTACAAAGAACAAAAGGACAAAGGACATTTATTATTACATACACCAATTGGTGTATTAAAATTTGAGTTGCCATTGCAGCACACCAATAAAATAAACACAACATTATAGAATTTAAAAAATATCCCCCACAGCATGATCAACATTTCCCACTGTGAGGGAAGGCAGCAAAGTTCAGTCCACTTCCTCCATGTTCACCCGTGGTTGGGGCCTATTTGAGGCCTCCGCAGTCGCCGCTATGGCGTCCCGACGTTTCACGCCCTCTCGCCTGAATGATGGAACTCCGATGTCGGAAGAACACTCTCAGCGGCTTGGAGTTTAGAAACGGTCGCTTGCCACCGGTGACTGCGGCTCCCAAAGTCCTCAGGCCGCACTGGTCAGAGCTCCAACACTCGCCAAAAGATCCCAGGCTCCGCGGTGTTTAAACTCAGCGCCGCCACGGCAGGACGCTCTGCAAACCACAGCTCCACGATTTTGAAGTCGTCAGTCCCAGCACTCCGGAGCTCCAACAGGGCGAACCGGGTAAGGCGTCGCCCCGCTCCGCGATGGTACCTCAGTGCTGCGCCGCCGCTGAAGCTGCAGCCCAAAGCTCTGGCCAGTCTCCGGCAGGAAAGGCCGCGCCAATCCGAATGGTAGGCCACGAGGAAGGGGCGAAGATGAGGCACGGAGGAAGAAAGCCTCCTCGACCAGGTAGGGACTGGAGAAAATGGTTCCCCCCTTTCCCCTCCCCCACCCCCCACATAAACAGACTGAAAGGCCTCCAGAAAAAAACTTTTTAACAAACTAAAAATAAAAAAAGGGTGAAGAACCAACAACTGCAGGCGAGGCTGCCACACTCTATGGCGCCACCACTCGTGGAGTAGACAGGTAAGCACTGAGTTACTGATGCTTCAGTCTGCAGAATAAAATGTCATCCTGCAGTTGAAATTTTCCTGTGTAGGTAGGAACTGCAGATGCTGGTTTAAACTGAAGATAGACACAAAAATCTGGAGTAACTCAGCGGGTCAGACTGCATCTCTGGGGAAAAGGAATAGTTGACGATTCAGATCGAGACCCTTCTTCAGACTCTGCTGAAATTCTCCTGTTGCAAGAAACAACTTTAGTAATATAACGAATGTATGACCTAATTGTGATTCCCTGCCCCTGTCAAATAGCTTGGTATGTGGTTAAAGATTACTTCCACTGGAAGCTCATTCCACACAGCTACTCAGAGAGTGGTAGCTGTGTGGAATGAGCTTTCAGTGGAAGTGGTGGAGGCAGGTTCAATTTTATCATTTAAAAATAAATTGGATAGGTATATGGATGGGAAAGGAATGGAGGGTTATGGTCTGAGTGCAGGTAGATGGGACTAGGGGAGAATAAGTATTCAGCACGGACTAGAAGGGCCGAGATGGCCTGTTTCCGTGCTGTAATTGTTATATGGTTACATGGTTATGGGCAATTTCCAGTGGAGTTTTGTCTGCACTTGGTCACTCACTGCAAGGTTTGCTGACATTGCCCATGAGGAGCTCAATCTAACAAGCTAATTCAGGATCAAGCACAATATAACAATCTGTAATTCTGACCCCCTATTCCACAGAGATAAAATGGCCACAATGTCATAGATTCTTTCATTTGCCAAGTCTAATCTCTACAATTAACTGTCTTGTTAATAAGCCACCAGATGGCTTTCATTGAAATTATGGAGAGATAATCCAGAAATCGGAAGTGCAAAGGGACTTGGGAGTGCTGGTGCACGACTCCCATAAAGTTAATTTGGAAATCGAATCAGTGTTAGCGTTTATATCAAGAGGACTGGAATACAAAAACAGAGATGTAATGCTGGGGCTCTATAAGGTGCTGGTCAGGCTGCATTTGGAGCAAATTTGGGCCCCATATCTGAGGAAGGATGTGCTGGCTCTGTAGAGTGTCCAGAGGAGATTTACAGGAATTATTTCAGGAATAAGTGGAATGCATATGATGAGCATTTGACAGCACTGGGCCTGTACTCTCTGGAGTTTAGAAGGTTGAGGGGGGACCTCATTGAAACTTCCAGAATAATGAAAGGCATAGATAGAGTGGATGCGGAGAGGATGTTTCCACTGGTGGGAGAGTCTAGGACCAGAATTAAAGGGTGGTGAAAGGAGGTGTGGAGGAATTTCTTTAGTCAGAGGGTAGTTAATCAGTGGACCTCATTGCCACAGAGGGCTGTGGAGGCCAAGTCAGTGGATATTTTTACGGCAGAGATAGACACATTTTTGATTAGAATGGGTGTCAAGGGTTATGGGGAGAAGGCAGGAAAATGAGATTAGGAAGCAGCCATGATTGAATGACGCAGTAGACCCGAAGGGATGAATGGTCTCATTCTACTACTATAACTTGTGAACTTATGAAATTATCCACCTACACTTAGAATTTCAGATAAGTACCACTGTTTTTTCAGCATTGTCTGAATGAAAAGTGACTTTGTGTTTTACAGATAACTCTGTGGTGGCACTCAGGAAATGGAGACTGGATGCTTCTGGTCACAACCTGTATTTTTGTGTTGGCATCAGGTTTGGGTGTCAATTTAACATCTAATAATACCATTCCCTGTGCAACCAAGTCCCAGCCTGCCGCAAGGTGGCGCAGCGGTAGAGTTGCTGCCTTAAAGCGAATGCAGCGCCGGAGACCTGGGTTCGATCCCGATTACGGGTGCTGTCTGTACGGAGTTTGTACGTTCACCCCGTGAGCTGCGTGGGTTTTCTCCGAGATCTTCGGTTACCTCCCACATTACAAAGACGTACAGGTTTGTAGGTTAATTGGCTTGATAAATATTTAAAGTGTAAAATTGTCCAACTTGCAGTCTAGTCCCTGGTGGACTCTTCGGCAGTAATGACCACAAGGTACAACGTACAAGATACACAATGATGTCTTTGATTCATTTTTATTTGCCTGTATTTCTTGTGTCCCCTGCCATCCCTCGACTGCACTAACGCTACGCACCACTGTGGCCTCACAAACTTTGGGTCACGAACTGCACCACGCACTTTTCCCAGATCTCAAGCCCACTTTCTCGGCTTTGATTCTCCAAGATTTTCCTGTTGCAAAAGTGAACTTGTTCATTTGACAGCCGTACCGACCTGATAATATCTCCATCCAAGACTCGGTGCTTGTCACCCCTCCGGCCTCTGACTCCACTTTTACCCTGCCCACCTTCACTCTGACCTCTCCAAACGTGGCTCTGTCGGAAACAGACAGGGAAGAACGAGCATAGGTGGAAGCAGACAGGGAAGAATGTGCAAATTGAGCCAATTGACAATAGGTGCAGGAGTAGGACATTTGGCCCTTCGAGCCAGCACCACCATTCAATGTGATGATCATCCACAATCAGTACCCCGTTCCTGTCTTCTCCCCACCACCGGCTTCCACCACCTTCTTAGGCAAAGAATTCCACACTCACAACTCTGTGTGAAAAAGTGTTTCCTCATCTCCGTTCTAAATGGCTTACCCTTATTCTTAAACTGTGGCCCCTAGTTCTGGACTCCCCCAACATCGGGAACATGTTTCCTGCATCTTGCCTGTCCAATCCCTTAATCATTTTACATGTTTCTTTCGAAGCAGAAGAGGACAGAAAACACACTGAGGAAGGTTCTCGATCCAAATGTCACCCATTCCGTCTCTCCAGAGATGCTGTCTATCCCGCTGAGTTACTCCAGCATTTTGTGTCTGTCTTCGGTTTAAACCCGCATCTGCCGTTCCCTGCTACACAATGCCACAGTAAACTTGAAAGGTGCAGGAGAGAACAGGCAGAGATAAAAATTCAAAAGAAACCAGAGCAAATCAGAACTTCTAACTGTCAGTGGGTCTTGAACATGGAGGATTAGTCATTACTCGTAGCCTCCAACACAATTTCATTCCTATGATGTTTACCAAGGAAAGTAGACTTGAATTAGAATTCATAACCAATCACAACGAAAAGCAACACACAGAGATATAGCTTAAGATCATAGAAGCTTCCTTCTCATATGGTTAATAAAGCAATTCAAATGTTCATACCTTTTTGCCTAACAATGCTTACCAGCATTGACATGATGTCTGCCTGGCTAAAGGAACTGATTAAGAACATATAGAGTTTAATTTTTCTTTGAAAAATATTTAAAATCAGTGTGTAGGTTGAGTGTGGGAGCTCATTGAATCATTATGCATGCAGACACATCTTTTAGTTTAGCTTAGTTTAATTTAGAGATACAGCTTGGAAGCAGGCCCTTTGGCCCACCGAGTCCGTGCCGACCAGTGATCCCCGTACACTAGCACTGTCCTACACGTAAGGGACACCGTGAATGGTAGGGCTCTGGGGGGTGTTGTGGAGCAGAGGGATCTAGGAGTGCAGGTGCATGGTTCCTTGAAAGTGGAGTCACAGGTAGATAGGATGGTCAAAAAGGCTTTTGGCACATTGGCCTTCATCAATCAGAGTATTGATTATAGAAGTTGGGAGGTCATGTTGCAGTTGTATAAGACGTTGGTGAGGCTGCATTTAGAATATTGTGTTCAGTTCAGGGCAACATGTTATGGGAAAGATGTTGTCAAGCTGGAAAGGGTACAGAGAAGATTTATGAGAATGTTGCCAAGACGAGAGGGTCTAAGCTATAGGGAGAGGTTGAGTAGGCTGGGTCTCTATTCCTTGGAGCACAATCTTATAGAGGTGTATAAAATTATGAAGGGAATAGATCAGGTGGATGCACAGAGTCTCATGCCCAGAGTTGGGTAATCAAGGAACAGAGAACATTGGTTCAAGGTGAAGGGGAAAAGATTTAATAGGAATCTGAGGGGTAACCTTTTCACCCAAATGGTGGTGGGTGTATGGAACAAGCTACCAGAGGACGTAGTTGAGGACTGGGACTATCCCAATGTTTAAGAAACAGTTAGACAGGTACATGGAAAGGACAGGTTTGGAGGGATATGGATCAAACGCAGGTGGATGGGACTAGAGTAGCTGGGACATGTTGGCTGGTGTGGGCAAGTTGGGTCGAAGGGCCTGTTTCCACACTGTATCACTCTATTTCTATTACTCTATGACAATTTACAATTTTTCCCGAAGCCAAAAAACTTGTACGTCTTTAGAGTGTGGGAGGAAACCGAAGATCTTTACTCTACTCCCTCTTCACCTATGACTGCACACCTGTACATGGTACTAACACCATCATCAAGTATGCAGATGATACAATGGTGATTGGCCTCATCAGCAACAATGATGAGTTGGCCTACAGGGAGGAGGTCCAGCACTTAGCAGCATGGTGCGCTGACAACAACCTGGCCCTTAACTCCAAGAAGACCAAGGAGCTCATTGTAGACTTCAGGAAGTCCAGAGGCGGCACGCACACCCCCATCCACATTAACGGGACGGAGGTGGAACGTGTTTCTAGCTTCAGGTTCCTGGGAGTCAACATCTCCGATTACCTCTCTTGGACCCACAATACCTCAACTCTGATCAAGAAGGCTCACCAGCGTCTCTTCTTCCTGAGGAGACTGAAGAAGGTCCATCTGTCTCCTCAGATCCTGGTGAACTTCTACCGCTGCACCATCGAGAGCATCCTTACCAACTGCATCACAGTATGGTATGGCAACTGCTCTGTCTCCGACCGGAAGGCATTGCAGAGGGTGGTGAAAATTGCCCAACACATCACCGGTTCCTCGCTCCCCTCCATTGAGTCTGTCCAAAGCAAGCGTTGTCTGCGGAGGGCGCCCAGCATCGCCAAGGACTGCTCTCACCCCAACCATGGACTGTTTACCCTCCTACCATCCGGGAGACGCTACAGGTCTCTCCGTTGCCGAACCAGCAGGTCGAGGAACAGCTTCTTCCCGGCGGCTGTCACTCTACTCAACAACGTACCTCGGTGACTGCCAATCACCCCCCCCAATGGACACTTATTATTATTTATTCAAATCATTTGCTATGTCGCTCTTCCAGGGAGATGCTAAATGCATTCCGTTGTCTCTGTACTGTACACTGACAATGACAATTAAAATTGAATCTGAATCTGAATCTGAATCTGAATCTTGGAGCAAACCCCTGCAGATCACGGGGAGAACGTACAAACTCTGTACAGACAATCAATTTTCATCTCTACTGCTGTGATCTACAGTGACAACAGGCTGTAAATCATCAATTATCCAGGGATAATTATCTTGGGATTTTGTCTGACACATTTATTAACTCCTCATTGGCGACTTCTCACTGTTGTGCTAAAATTAAAAGCTGTGAACAAAAAAATAAGAAACCAATATGTTTTGTTTCTTTAGGTTACTGTTTAAGTTAAAATTATAAGTTTGGTAACTGGCAAAGTTAAAACCTCTCTAATCTGACTCCATAGATGATAGAATATTGGCTGTGAAAAGAGTATCATGGAGTTATACAGCTTGGAAACAGACCCTTCGGCCCAACTCATCCATGCCGGTCAACATACCCCATCAACACTAGTCCCTCCTGCCTATATCAGGCCCATATCCTGTCCTGTCCTGTCCAAGGTTGGCCAAGATTGGACTAACTTGGATTTCTTTCTCTGAAGTGTCAGATGTTACGAGGAGACTTGATTGAAGTGTATACAATTATGAAAGGCGTAGATCAGATGGACAGTCCGAACCATTTTCAGGGTTGAAATGTCAAAGGCTAAAGGGCATAGGTTTAAGGGCAGAGGGTGAAAGTTCAAAGGAAATGTGCCAGGCATATTATTTTACACAGAATGGTGGGTGAGATTGCACTGTCGAGGTGGTGATGGAGGCAGATATGACAGTGGTGTCTTTTGGACGTTCAGGTAGGTAACTAGAAATGCCAGGAGTGGAGGAATATGGATTATGTGCAGACAGAGATTAGTTTCATTTGGCATCCTGTTCAGCTGAGGCATTCGTGGGCCGAAGGGCCTGTTTCTATGCTGTACTGATCTATGTTAGAAACATAGAAACATAGAAATTAGGTGCAGGAGTAGGCCATTCGGCCCTTCGAGCCTGCACTGCCATTCAATATGATCATGGCTGATCATCCAACTCAGTATCCCGTACCTGCCTTCTCTCCATACCCCCTGATCCCCTTAGCCACAAGGGCCACATCTAACTCCCTCTTAAATATAGCCAATGAACTGGCCTCAACTACCCTCTGTGGCAGAGAGTTCCAGAGATTCACCACTCTTTGTTCTTTGTTCTTTGAAGGTTCAAAGGTCTTTTATTGTCACGTGTACCAATTAAGGTACAGTGATATGCGAATTACCATACAGCCATATTAAAAAAAGCAACAACTCCATAAAAGTTAACATAAACATCCACCACAGCAGATTCCCTACATTCCTCCCTGTGATGGAAGGCACATGTAACTTTACTGGTTTAAGTTTAACCAGTTGATGTGGTGCATTTAGACTTTATTTAATCAGATGCTTAACAAGAGATCACTAAATAACATTAAAGAGCACAGGTAGACAAAAATGTTGGAGAAACTCAGCGGGTGAGGCAGCATCTATACAGCGAAGGAAATAGGCAACATTTCGGGCCGAAACCCTTCTTCAGACTGATGTGAGTGCAGTATTGGTCCATATTGGTCAGTATTGGTTAGTGATATGTTGCTGTGGATTGAGTGGCTGTGGTAATAAACGGGTGATACTCAGAATTGGAAGCTTAGACTGCTAGGAAGGATATATGGCAGAGAGTGTGAGAGTGTGATAGAGAGCGTGCATAAGACATTTATCATGCTGTTACCTGGTGGGTTGTAGATATAATGAGAGGTTGGATCGCCGAGGTTTATTCTCACTGGATTGTCGGAGGCTGAGGGGTGACCTTGTAGAGCTTTGTAAAATGATGGGGGGGGGGCACAGATAATAGAGATGGTCAGAATCTTTTCACTCGGCAGGGTTGTCTGGAACTGGAGGGCACAGGTTTGAGGTGAGAAGGAAGAAATTTAGAGATCAAAGGGATACATTTTTCACGCAGAGGGCAATCAATATCTGGAAGAAAATGCCAGTGGAGGTGGTGGAGGCAGATACAGTTACAAAGTTTAAAAAGTGTTTTTAGACGGGTGCTTGGCTAGGACAGGCACAGTCCAAGGGTTCCCAACCTGGGCTAAATTTACCCACAGGGGGTAAATTTGTTGATTCTGGATTTGTACATATTTTTTCTCATTGACTGCGTTTGGTTCTGGTTTACCGGTTTATCTGTTCATCGTTTGTTGTTCATAAATAAGTGAAATCACATTGTTGTGTGCTATTAAAGTTCCCAGGGGTAAACGGGACAAAAATGGTTGGGAGACCCCGGCATAGAGGATAGAAACTTAATGCCGGCAAATGGGATTGGCATCACAGTTGGCATGGTCTAAGTGGGCCAACAAGGTCTGTTTCTGTGCTGTATGATTCTAGGATACCAATGGCACTCACGGTGGGTTTAGGACTATATCTAATGTTTTGATGTTACAGTATTTTTGGTTCACTTTAGTTTAGTTTAGAGAAACAGGCCTTTCCGCCCACTGAGTCCGCACCGTCCAGCAATCCCTGCACACTAACGCCATCCTACACACACTAGGGACAATTTTTTACATTTATACCAAGCCATTAATCTACAAAGGTGTACGTCTTTGGAGTGTGGGAGAAAACCGAAGATCTCAGAGAAAAACCCACGCGGTCACGGGGAGAATATACAAACTCCGTACAGACAAACATCCGTAGTCAGGATCAAACCCGGGTCTCTGGCGTTGCGAGGCAGCAACTCTACCGCTGCGCCACCGTGCCTCCCATCGTCTAGAGTCAAAGAAGAATTCAGTTACTTCTGGCAATATTTTTATTCTAACCTTTCCTTGAGACTTCTTTAATAGCCTCATTCAGTTTGGAACGTTATTATCGGAGATGTAATTCAATTCAATTCACTTCAACTTTAATGTCATCGCACAAATACAAGTATGAGTACAACGAAATGCAGTTTTGCGTCAGTCCGTAGTAGTTGTGCATAAAGAAATAAAAAAAATAGAAAGAGAGAAGATACAGAATAATCAAAAAATACAGAATAATTAAACAATGGGGACGGGACTCCGAGTTCAGCAATGTGATTGTATTGTTGTAGAAGCTGTTCCTCATCCTACTAGTACGTGACCTGAGGCTCCTGTACCGCCTCCCTGATGGGAGGAGGGCAAACAGTCCACGGTTGGAGTATGAGGGGTCTTGGATGATCTTCCCAGCCCGTCTCAGACACCGTTTTCGGTGGAGGGCATCCATGGCAGGGAGCGGGGCACCGATGATGTGCTGCGCGGTTTTCACCACCCGTTGTAGTGCCTTCCTGTCCGCAGCAGTGCAGCTGCTATACCATACCGTGAAGCAGGTGGTCAGGATACTCTCTATGGTACAGCGGTAAAAGTTGGTCAGTAATGTAATGGCGGCTGGTACACAAAAAAGCTGGAGAAACTCAGCGGGTGCAGCAGCATCTATGGAGCGAAGGAAATAGGCAACGTTTCGGGCCGAAACCCATGTAATGGCGGCTAATGATTATAAAACAACTTTTATGTAAATGTTTTGAGGCCAGGTCAGATGTTATTGCTCAGATGAAGGATGACCAAATCGCAGAATTGCAAGTTGCTCGAGACATGATAACACATCAAGTCACAGTCTGTGACAAGAACACGCGCTCATTTGAGGGAAAAACAAGCTACTTGTGACTGCAAAGCAGAAGACAGTGTCAAAAAATATCTTATATTCACTTTTAGTGGGATTTTCCAAGGGACAACAGTTTTGTTTTTCTGATATATTGGGAAAAAGCTGGAAAGAGGCTGAATTTTGGATCAGCCACAATGCAATACTGAGACAATAAAACATTGATATGAGTAAGAAGGAACTGCAGATACTGGTATAAACCCGAAGATGGACACAACATGCTGGAGTAACTCAGCGGGACAGACAGCATCTATGGAGAGAAGGAATGGGCGACGTTTCAGGTCGAGACCCTTCTTCAGACTGGTTAGAGATTGAACCGTTGATATGAACTTATTTAGATAGCACATGGAAGACACATTGCAAAATGACCAGACATACCACACTTGGCTTCGTGCTGTACAACATGGAGCAGTGCAGCACAGGAACAGGAACAGGACCTTGGCCCACACTATCAAAGTTGAGCATGATGCCAGGTTAGACTATTTTCTGCATGTGCGTGACCCCTCCATTTCCTGCACATCATGTGCCTATCTAAAAACCTCTTAGATTCAGATTCAGATTCAATTTTAATTGTCATTGTCAGTGTACAGTACAGAGACAACGAAATGCATTTAGCATCTCCCTTGAAGAGCGACATAGCAAATGATTTGAATAAAAAATAATAAGTGTCCGGGGGGGGGGGTGGTGATTGGCAGTCACCGAGGTACGTTGTTGAGTAGAGTGACAGCCGCCGGAAAGAAGCTGTTCCTCGACCTGCTGGTTCGGCAACGGAGAGACCTGTAGTGCCTCCCGGATGGTAGGAGGGTAAACAGTCCATGGTTGGGGTGAGAGCAGTCCTTGGCGATGCTGAACGCCCTCCGCAGACAGCGCTTGCTTTGGACAGACTCAATGGAGGGGAGCGTGGAACCGGTGATGCGTTGCGCAATTTTCACCACCCTCTGCAATGCCTTCCGGTCGTAGACAGAGCAGTTGCCATACCATACTGTGATGCAGTTGGTAAGGATGCTCTCGATGGTGCAGCGGTAGAAGTTCACCAGGATCTGAGGAGACAGATGGACCTTCTTCAGTCTCCTCAGGAAGAAGAGACGCTGATGAGCCTTCTTGATCAGAGTAGAGGTATTGTGGGTCCAAGAGAGGTCATCGGAGATGTTGACTCCCAGGAACCTGAAGCTAGAAACACGTTCCACCTCCGTCCCGTTAATGTGGATGGGGGTGTGCGTGCCGCCTCTGGACTTCCTGAAGTCTACAATGAGCTCCTTGGTCTTCTTGGAGTTAAGGGCCAGGTTGTTGTCAGCGCACCATGCTGCTAAGTGCTGGACCTCCTCCCTGTAGGCCAGCTCATCGTTGTTGCTGATGAGGCCAATCACCGTTGTATCATCTGCATACTTGATGATGGTGTTAGTACCATGTACAGGTGTGCAGTCATAGGTGAAGAGGGAGTAGAGGAGGGGGCTCAGCACACAGCCCTGAGGAACGCCGGTGTTCAGGGTGAGGGTTGAAGAGGTGTGCTTGTCTAACCTCACAGACTGGGGTCTGTTGGTTAGAAAGTCCAGTATCCAGTTGCAGAGGGAGGGGTCGATGCCCAGGTTACCGAGTTTGGTGATCAGTTTTGATGGAATAATGGTGTTGAATGCTGAGCTGTAATCGATGAACAGCATTCTTACATAAGTGTCTCTGTTGTCGAGGTGGGAGAGGGCGGAGTGAAGTGCCGTTGAGATGGCATCCTCCGTACTCCTGTTCTTGCGGTAGGCAAACTGATAGGGATCCAGTGTGGGGGGTAGGCAGCTTTTGAGGTGTGCCAGGACCAGCCTCTCGAAGCACTTGGTGATGATGGGGGTAAGTGCAACTGGGCGGAAGTCGTTGAGGCTCGCCGCAGTGGAGTGTTTTGGCACTGGCACGATGGAGGTGGCTTTAAGGCAAGTGGGGACAACTGCTTGGGCAAGTGACAGGTTGAAGATGTCAGTCCAGACGTCTGTCAGCTGCGCAGCACAGGCCCTGAGCACGCGCCCGGGGATGCCGTCAGGGCCAGCAGCCTTACGTGCATTAGTCCTACTCAGTGCCACGTACACGTCGTAGGGGGTGAGTGTGAGGGGTTGGTGATCGGCAGGTAGCACAGCCTTGATGGCTGTCTCTAGATTGTCCCTGTCGAAGCGGCCATAGAAGTGATTAAGCTCCTCAAGGAAGGAGGCGTCGCTGGACGTGGGGGTGATGTTGGAGGGTCTGTAGTCCGTGATGGCCTGGATGCCTTGCCACATGCGTCGGGGGTCGGAGTTGTTGTTGAAGTGCTCCTCAATCCTGAGCTTATGGCAGTGCTTGGCCTTCCTGATGCCCCTCTTCAGGTTAGCCCTGGATGAACTGTAGGCTCGAGCATCGCCTGACCTGAAAGCGGTGTCCCGTGCTTTCAGCAGTAGCCTGACCTCGCTGTTCATCCATGGCTTCTGATTCGGGTATATGGTCACCTGTTTGAGGGAGGTGACACTATTGATGGTGGAGTTTATAAAGTCCAGAACAGAGGATGTGTAGGAATCAATGTCCGTGTGAGAGTCAAGGGTGGCCTGGGCTGCAAACGCCTTCCAGTCAGTGTTTCCAAAACACTGCTGAAGTGTGAAGTCCGCTTCCTCTGACCAGACTTTAACTGTCCTTACAGTTGGTTTAACCCGTCTGATGAGTGGGGAGTACTTAGGGAGCAGGAACAATGAGATGTGATCAGACTGACCAAGGTGGGGGAGGGGGATGGCTTTGTAAGCTTCAGCCATGTTGGTGAAGACTTTGTCCAGTGTCTTGTCTACTCTAGTGGGGAAGGATACATGTTGGTGGAATTTGGGGAGTACAGTCTTCAGGTTGGAGTGATTGAAGTCACCCGCAACAATGAAGGTTGTCTCGGGGTTGTGCGTCTGTTGTTTGCTAATGGCAGTATGCAGCTCTTTCATTGCAAGCTTGGCATTAGCATCAGGAGGGATATAGGCTGCAGTCACAACAGTGGAGGTGAACTCTCTGGGCAGATAGAACGGTCTGCATCTAACCAAGAGGAACTCAAGGTTAGCTGAGCAGTGACTCTCGATGATGGTGGAGTCCGTGCACCATGCTTTGTTTACATAAATGCACAGACCCCCCCCTCTGGTCTTACCAGAGTCTGATGTCCTGCCCGCTCGGAGTAAATGACGCCCCGATAGCTGGATGGCGCTGTCAGGAACGTCAGTGTTGAGCCAAGTTTCAGTGAAGATCAAGATGTTGCAGTCCTTGATCTGGTTGTGGGAGGTGATCCTTAGCCGGAGTTCATCCATTTTGTTTGCCAGTGAGCGCACGTTGGCGAGGAAAAGGCTAGGATTCGCTGCCCTGTGTGGGGCTAGCTCTAACCTGGCCTTTAACCCACCTCTGCGTCCCCGGCGGTGTTTTCGTACCCGTCGCCGTCTGTTGGTGCTTCTGGTGGGCCGAGCTGGCTTGGTGCACGCTGGTGTTCTGCCGCTCCGTTGCTCCGCGTCTGCGTTACTCCGCACTCTTACATCTCACTATGGAATCTGCCCCCACCACCACCTCTGGCAGCGCATTAAAATTCTGTTTAAAAAATTGCTCTGCACATCTCCTTTAAACTTTGCCCCTCTCCCCTTCAAGCCATGTCCTCCAGTCTTTGGCATTTCCACTCTGGAGACAGGTTCTGGAGACACGATCTGTGCCTCTCATATTTTTGTATATTTCAATGAGTTCCCCCCTCCACCTTCGGCTGAGATGGGGTATCTTGGTTGGTATTAAGGTCATAAAGTCATAGATGTTAGGAGCAGAATTAGGCCATTTGTCCCATCTAGTCTATGCCATTCAATCATGGCTGATCTATCTCTCCCACCTGATACCATTCTCATGTCTTCTCCCTATAACCCCTGACACCCCTGGTTGGCATGGGCAAGTTGGGCTGAAGGGCCTGTGTCTGTGCTGCAGAGAAAACAATCCAAGATTTTCCATCTGATCAGTCTGAAGACGGGTCTCGACCTGAAATGTCGCCCATTCCTTCTCTCCAGAGATGTTGCCTCACCCGCTGAGTTACTCCAGCATTTTGAGTCGACCCAAGTTTTTCCCAACCTTTCCTTATAAATAATACCCTCCAATCTAGGTAGTATTCTGGTATATCTCTGCTGTACCCCTCCAAAGCCTTTACATTCTTCCTGTTATGAGGTGACATGTGTTAAAAAGTTGAGGCCAAATATCTAACAGGGTTCTTTGCTACAATGGATCGAGAAGAGAAGTACAGTTCTAGGTAGACAGTGGTGTAGCATGTAATGTTTCTAAGAAGTTTACAAAGAAGCTTGAAGAGACAAATCTAGTACCAATAAGTACAATTCAAGGTTTTGCTATGTATGACTGCATGAATGTAAAACTACTGGGCAAATGCACACTGCAAATGAAATACCCAAAGAAGCGAAAGAAGTATAAAGGAAAGTTTATTGTACTTGAAAAAAAACTGTGGGCACATCCGTGATAACCATTCACCCCAGCATATGTAGTTAACAAGGCAGCCGGAGAACATATCAACATACACTGTTGATGTCGTCATTACATTTCATAAGCAAAAGGCCAAATGGACGTAAAAATATTCCACATTGATGAGAATACAGGGCACAGATTTCAACGGAATATACAACAAGCAATAATGGGCCTGCCCCACTTAAGTGATTTTTCAGCGGACTGCCAGCGACTGTCAAGTTGCCGGCAGTCACCCGAAAAAACCAGGACTGAACACACACACACACACACACACACACACACACACACACACACACACACACACACACACACACACACACACACACACACACACACACACACACACACACACACACACACACACACACACACACACACACACACACACACACACACACACACACACACCCCAAATGTGGGGGCCAGGACTAGCGGGGGTCAGGGCATCTGGCACGGCTTAAAACCAAACTGCTGAATCGAGGCGATCGAGGCTCCCGATGTTGAAGCCCCCGCCGGCCGATGAAGGACCCCGTGAACGGGCCAATTCAAGCCCCACGATTCGAGGCGGACGAAGCTGCAGTTGCTGGAGTTCGGAGTCGTTCACAAGGTTACCGTCCACAGGGCCCACGCCCGAAGCCTCACGTGTGTGTGCATGCGAGCGCGTGTGTGTGTGCGCATGCGCATGCAGCCGCCAAGAAATTATGTCCCCCTCAATGTTTTCATACCGTTTTCCGTGCCTGATCTAGACGTTACAGTTTTCAGGCTCCTGTACCTTCTTTCCGATGGCCGGAGTGAAATGAGTGTGTGGCCACTGTGTTGTGGGTCTCTGATGAAGAGCACCTCTAACCTCCCCTCCTTTTTTCTCCCCTCTTTTGACTAAATGTGCCCCAAATTGGATTTGCACCAACTTCGCCCCTCCCCGTCCATCTACGTTCCTCTTGAGGCTTCACAATTCATCCCTCTTATATCCTTATCTCACAATTTGTTTTTTTCCATCTCAGTCCTTTAACCAGCCATCTGCCTATAAAGAAAACTTTCACCTTGCTGTTGAGGGAGAGCAGCGTAGGTTCACATGGTTAATTCCTGAGATGGCGGGACTGTCATGATGAAAGAATGGAATAGACATAAAAACATAGAAACATAGAAAATAGGTGCAGGAGTAGGCCATTCGGCCCTTCGAGCCTGCACCGCCATTCAATATGATCATGACTGATCATCCAACTCAGTATCCCATCGCTGCCCTCTCCATACCCCCTGATCCCTTTAGCCACAAGGGCCACATCTAACTCCCTCTTAAATAAAGCCACTGGCCTCAACTACCTTCTGTGGCAGAGAATTCCACAGATTCACCACTCAGTGTAAAAAATGATTTTCTCATCTCGGTCCTAAAAGACTTCCCTCTTACCCATAAACTGTTTACCCCTAGTTCTGGACTTCCCCAACATCGGGAATAATCTTCCTGCATCTAGCCTGTCCAACCCCTTAAGAATTTTGTAAGTTTCTATAAGATCCCCCCTCAATCTTCTGAATTCTAGCGTGTACAAGCCGAGTCTATCCAGTCTTTCTTCATATGAAATTCCTGCCATCCCAGGAATCAGTCTGGTGAATGTTCTCTGTACTCCCTCTATGGCAAGAATGTCTTTCCTCAGATTGGGAGACCAAAACTGTACGCAATACTCCAGGTGTGGTCTCACCAAGACCCTGTACAACTGCAGTAGAACCTCCCTGCTCTTATACTCAAATCCTTTTGCTATGAATGCTAACATACCATTTGCTTTCTTCATTGCCTGCTGCACCTGCATTCCTACTTTCAATGACTGGTGTACCATGACACCCATGTCTCGTTGTATCTCCCCTTTTCCTAATTGGCCACCATTCAGATAATAGTCTACTTTCCTGTTTTTGCCACCAAAGTGGATAATCTCACATTTATCCACATTATACTGCATCTGCCATGCATTTGCCCACTCACCCAACCTATCCAAGTCACCTTGCAGCCTCCTAGCATCCTCCTCACGGCTAACACTGCCCCCCAGCTTCGTGTCATCCGCAAACTTGGAGATGTTGCATTCAATTCCCTCATCCAGATCATTAATATATATTGTAAATAGCTGGGGTCCCAGCACTGAGCCTTGCGGTACCCCACTAGTCACTGCCTGCCATTCTGAAAAGGACCCGTTTACTCCTACTCTTTGCTTCCTGTCTGCCAGCCAGTTCTCTATCCACATCAATACTGAACCCCCAGTACCGTGTGCTTTAAGTGATGGAATGACTGGAATTCACTGGAATTTAGAAGGATGAGAGGAAATCTTATAGAAACATGTATAATTATTAAGGGATTGGACAGGCTAGATGCCGGAAAAATGTTCCCGATGTTGGGGGGTACCCGGACGTGGTGTTCCCACATAGTCTTGGCCAGTACTTACAATTTCATAATCACAATCATAATCATACTTTATTAGCCAAGTATGTTTTGCATTTCATTTGCCATACAGTCATACTATTAAAAAGCAACAGATCACACAAAATACATTCATAAACATCCACCACAGTGACTCCTCCACATTCCTCACTGTGATGGAAGGTGAAATAAAGTTCAATCTCTTCCCTTCTTTGTTCTCCTGCGGTCGGGGGCCTCGAGCCTTCCGTTGATGGGATGATCTTGGCTCCCGTAGTCGGCGGTCGGGCCCTCTGCATCGGGGCGATCAAGCTCCTGCATCGAGGAGATGTCAGCTCCCACGCGCCGGTCGATCGACCCCCGGTCGGGGCTGGTCGAATCTTCTGCGACTTTGGAACTTCCCGACTCGGTCTGTACCCGAGACTGCGAGCTCCTCGATGGTGAAATATGCAGGCCGGGGTTGGAGCATCGATCTCAGGCCATGGATCGGCACTGATGGTACATCCACATCCCTGCGGTGGGGCTCAAAGTCGGTCCCGACCTAGGCCGCCAGCTCCATGATGTTAGGCCGCAGAGCGACCGGAGATACGATCCGGAAAACAATCGCATCTCCAGCAAGGTAAGAGATTGAAAAAAGTTTCCCCCAACCCCCCCCCCCCCCCCCCCCCCACATCAAACAAATTAGAGAACATTAACACAAACTTTTAAAACACACTTAAAATGCCAATAAAGAGATGAAAAGATAATCTAGAATATAAAAAATCATCTCCTTGTGGCGATTGGATAAACTTCCTCCTGCTTTCCTTCCTCACTTATTTATTTTCTTCACTATTTCCTTTTTCTGCTTCTTACTCACGCACACTAGTCTATCCTTCACCCTTTACTATTTCTTTTTCTTTTTCTCTTATTACTTTTCTCTTTAAAAAAAAAGGAAGTTGTAGAGAGAATGTATTATGTTAACAGAATTTTGGGAACCTGTAAAAAGGTACCACTGTATTGTACTTACTTCTAATAATAAAATTTAAAAAAAAAAAAAAAAAAGATGAAAAGAGACAGACTGTTGTCCATCATGTGGGGCCCCCTGGGGGAATTTACAATGATTATCAATGAACCAGTGAGAGTGGAGTCATAGCTGCATCCAAATCCGAGGGGAAAGGAATGCTAATATGCAATCTGAACGAGTGCACCACTGCGGTGATTGACTCCACCAGCAACTGCGTGAAGGAAGGCTGGCTGAAGAGGACAATCCAAGTGTTCCCTAAATCCATGGATAAACCGCGATCCCAGGTAAAGGCCAGGTCTGCTGCATACAAATCAAACGATCCTGAGCGGTACAAGAAAGCTCACTGTGATCTTTGCAAAGCCATGAAGAATGCCAAGAGACAATACTGAGCTTGGTCTGAATCCTATAACTGGCTGCAAAGCAAAGTCAGGCAACATCGCTACCTGATCTTTTGAGCAGAAGGCCACCAGGGCATGTCATCCATCCCATCCATCCCAACGTGTGCCTTTTCCTAGGGTCACTGTGGCAGAGTTTAGATTGGCCTTCATAATGGTAAACCCACAGAAAGCAACTATCCCACACAGAGTCCCTGGCCGCGTCCTTAGGAACTGCGCGGACCAACTAATGGAAGTATTTACGGACATCTTTAAACTCTTCCTACTCCGTTCTGAGGCACCCACCTGCTTAAAGAAGACCACTATCATATCGGAGCCGAAGAAATAAAGATCTCATGCCTGAACAACTACCGTCCAGTGGCCTTGACATCCACCATCATGAAGTGTTTGAGAAGCTAGCTATGGAATGCATCAAATGTAGTCTACCCAGTGGCCTTGACCCACTGCAGTTCGCCTACCACCACAACAGGTCAATGGTTGATGCCATCTCCCTGGCCCGAAACTCAACCCTGGAACACCTGGATAAGAAAGACACCGACATCAGACTTCTATTCATACATGAATGAGGGGGGCCTCATTGAAACGTACAGAAAAGTGAAAGCCTTGGATAGAGCGGATGTGTGGAGAGATGTGGAATTAAAGGACGTTCTTTTAGGAAGGAGATGGGGAGAAATTTCTTTAGGGTGGTAAATCTGTGGAATTCTTTGCCTCAGAAGGCTGTAGAGGTCAAGTCAGTCGATATTTTTAAGGCAGAGAAAGATAGATTATTGATTAGTGCGGGTGTCAGAGGTTATGGGGCGAAGGCAGGTGAATGGGGTTAGGAGGGAACGATAGATCAGCCATGATCGAATGACGGAGTAGACTTGATGGGCTGAATGGCCTAATTCTACTCCTATTCCTTATGACCTTATGACCGTATACACTACAGCTCTGCTTTCAATAGCTCTGCTTATCGCATCCAAGCTCATCACCAAACTCACAAGACTTGGAGTCAGCACTCACCTCTGCAACTGCCTCCTCATCATCCTGTCCAACAGACCCCGATCAGTGAGGATAGGTGACAAATCATCCTCTATGATAATTCCTCAACACTGCTGCCCCGCAAGGATGTGTTCTCGGCCCCCTTCTTCACTCCTTCGACACCCATGACTGTGCTGCCAAATTCTATTCCCACTCAATTCATATATTTGCAGATGACTCCGCTGTAGTGGGCCGGGGTAAAAAAAATGGCGGTGCACACAGTTGCAGCGGCTCGATGTCCTCCCGGTCAGTGCTTTGTGTTTTTTGTGTATGTGTGTGTGTTGTTTTGTGACCTGTGTACTTACTATCGGGCGAACAACGTCTACGGCCAGCAGGTTCTTCTTAGGATTGGAGCCGGTCGCGAACGGGGGGTTACCGCCGAGTTTGTCCGCTCATATAAGATCCCGGCGGACATAGCGAGGAGCCCCGACTCTCCGTGGATCACCATCCCCGCGGGGAGGAGGCGAAGACGGCGCAGAGAGAGAAGGCAAAAGCGAAGCGGCTGGGCCGGCGCGCTAGCGAGGCTACGGAGGCAGCAACTGAAACCACCGCTTGCCAGCCTGTTTCTCACGAACGCCAGATCCCTCGCTAACAAGATGGATGAACTGAGGCTACAGACTGCAGCTAACAATGCCGAGAAGGACAGCTGTATCCTGTTGATCACGGAGACCTGGCTTCATTCTTTCATTCCGGACTCTGCTATCGAGCTAGCAGGCTACACAGCACAGCGTCATGACAGGACAAGAGACTCTGGTAAGAGCAGAGGTGGAGGGCTCTGTGTGTACGTGAACAACACCTGGTGTACAAACACAGTGATTGTGGACAGTCACTGCTCCCCGAACCTGGAGTATGTGACTGTTAAATGCAGGCCCATTTATCTCCCTAGAGAGTTTACTGTTGTCATGATAACTGCTGTGTACATACCACCGGATGCTAATGCTAACTCGGCTATCGGACATTTGTATGGTAGCACTAGCAGTCAACAGAGCATATATCCTGATGGTGTTCACATCATAGCAGGGGACTTTAATCACGTGGACTTGAAGAAAATGCTCCCCAAATTCTACCAGCATGTTAAATGTGCTACAAGAGGAGCTAACACACTGGACAAGGTCTACTCCAACATCAAGCTGGGCTACAGGGCTAGACCACTACCACACCTGGGTCAGTCAGACCATATGTCCCTGCTTTTAATTCCTGCATATGCCCCCCTCAGGAAAACCGCTCCTACCATCACAAAGACCATCACAACCTGGCCTGATGGTGCATCTCAGCAGCTGCAGGACTGCTTCGACAGGACCAACTGGGATGTGTTTGAACAGTTTTTACCCCACTGTTATAAAGGCACTAAATGTAGCCGCCAAGGAACGCAGGGGCGATACATACTAAGGGACTGTGGTACACTGTGAAATCGACAGAAGGATGGAGGGTTGGGTGTTTATGCGTGCTATTTTCATGATATTTATTTTAGTTGTTTATCTTTTTTAATATTTTACCTTGTATGTATCGTTAGCTTTTAGAAATGTTTGAATAGTGCACTGACTGGCTGACATTTTTAAATTTCGTTGTACATGGTTCATGTTACAATGACAATAAAGAAACTATTCTATTTCTATTCGATATCAAACAATGATGAGATGGAGTAGATTGGGAAACTTGTAGCCTGCGCCAAGGTAACAACCTTTCCCTCAATGTCAGCAAGACAAAGGAGATAGTGATCGACTTCAGGAACTGAAGCGGGACACATACCCTGTTATACATTGATATCGCCGAAGTAGAGATGGTTGAAAGCTTTAAGTTCTGAGAAGTAAATTTCACCAGATACTTCTCCTGGACTAGCCATAGTGAAGCGATGGTCAAGAAAGCACAGCAATGCTTCTACTTCCTTAGAAGGCTTAGGAGGTTTGGCATGTCCCCCAACAACTCACACAACTTCTGCAGATGCACCGTAGAATACATTTTAAAGAGGTGTGTCGCAGCATGGTTTGGGAACAGCTCCATCCAAGACCACAAGAAATTGCAGAGAATTGTGGAAGTAGCCCAGACCATCACACAAACCAACATCGACTCTATCTACACTTCATGCTGCTTCGGCAAAGCCGCCAGCATAATGAAGGACCAGTCTCACCCCGGTCACTCCCTCTTCTCCCCGCTCCCATCAGGCAAGAGGTACAGAAGTGTGAAAACACACACCTCCGGATTGAGGGACAGTTTCTTCCCGGCTGTCATCAGGCAACTGAATCATCCCATCACCAACTAGAACGCAAACCTGACCTACCATCTACCTCATTGGAGACACTCAGACTATCTTCAATTGGACTTTACTGAACTTTATCTTGCACTAACATTAAACCCTTTATCTTGTATCTGTACACTGTGGATGGCTCGATTGTAATCATGTATTGTCTTTCCGCTGACTGGTTAGCATGCAACAAAAAAGCTTTTTACTTTACCTCGGTTCATTCACATGGCAATAAACTAAACTAAACTAAAATTTCCTAACTTTGGCAAAATTCACTTCAAAGGATCTGCTTAATAAGTTTAACATTTTTTTGCAAACTATTTGCCTCTCATTTTTATTGCTTAATCACAGCTGGAAAACCCAGATGCCTTAGCTCCCTCCCTTCAATTTCCAGGATACTTTTTCTGCCTTACTTTAGTTTATTTTGTAAATGGAAACCTTTGCAGTTTATCTTATCTCCACTGCACACTCCTGCCCATATAATTATTTATTGGATGTGCGGACGACTTCTGAATCGCCATGAAACTCAATGAATATTTGCTGGCTCGCTGCTCCACATTTTTTATCGAATGTGTTTTTAGATCATGATCGTAGCCAAATTGTGCCCATTGACAACATGGAAATACTCGTTTGCTGATTCCTGATGGTGTGGGATTGTGGATGGGAGGTCACGAAATGATGTTCCAGAGAGATACCATTTATCTATAAGCAGCAATTATCTCACAATTATGTGAGGTCGGGGGGGAGTTCCCCCCGTCACGGGTACCATGTAATCTCGTGCTACCTGCTACATGGTCGGATAGTCGGCGACTAAACCGTCCCCCCCACCAGGTTTGCCAGGTGAGGAGGGCGCTGTGGAACCCCAGGAGGACCAAAAACAAGATCTGTCAAAGAGCAGATGAGCTCGTAGCGAGCCAATGGCCATCCACGCTTCAGTAGAAGTTGCGATCACTGTCACACAAAGCGTTGTAAGGCAACGTGCCCGTTGATGTTTTCAACGATGATGATGATAATGATGATGAGCAATTATCCACATTAAATGGAGAAAGAGTCTGCTCATGCTGAATCAAAATACTTGCCTATCCTGGATGGCATGAAGGCCTTTATGCAGCCCGAAGGGCACTATAGCCAATGGTATTATTTTGTTTAAGAAGGATAACAGGGACCACCCACGAATAGTATAGGCCTGTGAACGCCTTTCCTTTGGAGATACAGCGTGGAAAAAGGCCCTCCGGCCCACCGAGTCCATGCCGACCAGTGATCACCCCGTACACTAGCACTACCCTACACACTAGGGGTAATTTACAATTTTACCAAAGCCTCTTGGCCTACCAACCCCCCCAACCTGTAAGTCTTTGGTGAGTGGGAGGAAACCAGAGCACCTGAAAACCCCCCCAAGTGGTCACAGGGAGAAAGTACAAACTCCGTACATGCAGCATCCATAATCAGGATCAAACCCAGGTCTCTGGGGCTGTAAGGCAGCAACTCTACCTCTGTGTACACTGGCCATATCCCCCGAAACACTATCTCCGCTACATTGACAACTTCATTGGAATGCACCCATGCAAAACCCACGGACTTCATTAACTTTACTACTAATTTCCATCCTGCGATGTGTGATGCTTTGGGTGTGAAGATGGGGCTCGACCTGAAACATCACCCATCAGTCTGAAGAAGGGTCTTGACCCGAAACGTCACCCAATCCTTCGATCCAGAGATGCTGCCTGGCCCGCTGATTTAATCCAGCATTTTGTGTGTATCTATCAGAAATTGGGACCAGCTCTGCTGGCAACTTGGTCAGCATGGATGAAGATGGAAAACCGTGTGATTTTTGTGAGTAGTGGTGCAGACTTCCAGATGTTGACTGAATGCTCTGATTCTGAGGAAATCAGTTTGACTAGTTTGTGGGATAGCGCGTCCAATTTAGGCGCATAGTCATGCAGTGACTATATTCTTGTGAAGATAGAAAATCTCAGCATGGATGAAAACTTGGATTATTTTCTCTGGAGCATCAGAGACTGAGAACCAGGGAGAAGTGTTGCATGGTGGTGCAGTGGTAGAGTTGCTGCCTTACAGTGCTTACGGCCCCTGATACCCGGGTTCGATCCCGATTACGGGCGCTGTTTGTATAGAGTTTGTACGTTCCCCCCGTGACCTGCGTGGGTTTTCCCTGAGATCTTCAGTTTCCTCCCACAGTTCAAAGACATACGGGTTTGTAGGTTCATTGGCTTAATATGTGTAAATTGTCCTTAGTGTGTGTGTAGGATAACGTTAGTGTGCAGGGATCGCTGGTTGGCGCGGACACGGTGGGCCGAAGGGTCTGTTTCCGTACTGTATCTCTAAACTAACCTAAACCTCCTATTGTTGCAAGGGACCTCAAGAGAAACTTTATGGCACGTCATGAAAAATCCCATTATAACCAGGTTTTTCCCTTTATGATATGGTTTGGCTAATCAGATGTTAAAATGTTGGGTGCATTGTATGAATAGTAGCAGAGACACTGTGCTTCTGGAATAACAATAGCGATCTGGATTAATGAGCAGAGGAAGGAGGTTGCTTCACAGCTTGAGAGTCGGGTAATGTCAATTCTATTAATTAAATAATCTGGCAAAAACAATGTCGATCGTGTCTGTGAAGTTAGCAGATTTTGTAAGAACTAATTTGGTGGGTGTGCAGTAATGGGACCTGGCTGTAATGAAAGGGTTGTGTCATTGGGTGTGGGAAGGAACAGCAAAATCGTGAGAGGAATAGATCGGGTAGATGCACAGAGTCTCTTGCCCAGAGTAGGGGAACCGAGGACCAGAGGAAATACGTTCAAGGTGAAGGAGAAAAATTTAATAGGAATCCAAGGGTTAACTTTTTCACACAAAGGGTGATGGGTATGTGTAACAAGCTGCCAGAGGAGGTAGTTGAGGCTGGGACTATCCCATCATTTAAGAAACAGTTAGACATGTACATTGATGGGACAGATTTGGAGGGATATGAACCAAGCGCTGGCAAGTGGGACTAGTGTAGCCGAGACATGTTGGGCGGTGTGGGCAAGTTGGGCTTCAGGGCCTTTTTCCACACTGCATCATTCTATGACTCTCTATCTATGACTTTATGACCTATAACCACTAAACTAAACTAAAATAAACTAATTTAAACTAAACTAAACTAAACTGCCACAGCACTGACAGTTGGCTGAGATTATGATAAAGTTCCCATGTCTGAGGGTAGGAACAGAAAGATCGGGGAGATGAATTTGTGGTTGAGGAGTTGGTGCATGGGGCAGTGGTTCGGATTTCTAAACCATTGGGATTTCTTCTGGGGCAGCGGTGACCTGTACAAGAGGGATGGGTTGCACCTAAACCGGAGGGTGACCAATATCCTGGCAGGCAGGTTCACTAGTGCTACACGGGTGGGTTTAAACTAGATTGGCATGGGGGTGGTGGGACCCTATACAAGAATGAGGCAAGTGGGAGGTTAGAAGCGTCGTATGGAGCGTGATGAAAGTTTAGTGGACAGAATAGGCAGGAGAAAGCCAGGGAGTGAGGAAGAAGTGTTGGTTTAAATTCCGTGTATTTCAATGCAAGAGGCCTGACGGGTAAGGCAGATGAGCTTCGGGCATGGATAGGTACGTGCGACTGGGACGTTGTAGCCATTATGGAAACCAGGTTAAGAGAGGGGTAGGGCTGGCAGCTCAATGTTCCAGGGTACAGGAGCTTCAGGAGAGACAGGGGTGAGGATAAAAGAGGAGGGTTGCATTATTGGTTAAGCAGGATGTCACGGCAGTGTTCAGAGGGGACATTACGGATGGTTCATCTAGTGAGACTATATGGGTGGAGCTGGGGAACGAGAAAGGGATGTTGGGAGTACACACCTTGTTGGGAGTGTACTATAGTCCCCCCAAATAGTTAACGGGAATTAGAAGAGCAAATATGCCAGGAGATTGCAGGCAGCCGCAGGTCTGATAAGCCTGTCGCAGGAGGGGATTTGAACTTTCCCAATATTGACTGGGAATATCAAAGTGAGAAAGGTTTAGATGGGGTGGAACTTGTGAAAAGTGTTCAGGAGAGTTTCCTCCGGCAATATGTAGAGGGCCTCACACGGGAGAGGGCAACACTTGATGTAGTCTTGGGAAATTGTGAGGTGCAAGGTGGATGAGGTGTTCGTGGATGAGCCTTTTGGGACCAGCGACCACTAGCATTCTATTAGGTTGAAGATAGTTGAGGATAGAGACTGGGAAGGCCCATGAATTCAAATTCTAAATTGGGGCAAGGCCAACTTTGAAGGTACAAGGTATGAACTCGCTCAGGTTGATTGGAACAGTTTGTTTGAAGGAAAAGGAACGTCAGGAAAGTGGGATGTTTTTAAAAGTGTGCTGACAAGAGTCCAGGATGTACATATTCCTGTTAGAGTGAAGGGCAAGGTAGGAATAAGTGTAAGGAAGTTTGGATGATGAGGGAAATTGAGGCATTGGTCAAGACTAAGAAGGAGGCATGGGGCAGGTATAGGCAGCTGGGATCAAGTGTATTCCTGGTGGAGTTTTGGGAACGAAGGAGCAAGCTAAAAAAATGAATCAGAAGGGCAAAAAGGGGACAGGAGATGGCTCGGGCAGATAACATTAAGAATAATTCCAAGGGATTTTATGAAGGGAAAACGGGTAACCAGAGAAAGAGAGTGGGACTCAGGAATCATAGTGGTCAACTTAGAGTGGAGCCATAGGAGATGGGCAGGGTCCTCAAAGAACATTTCTCTATTTTTCTCTACTGTGGAAAAAGACATGTTAGACAGGTACATTGATAGGACAGGTTTGGAGGGACATGGACCAAATGCAGGCTAGTGGGACTAGTGTAGGTGGGACATGTTGGCTGGTGTGGGCAAGTTGGGCCGAAGGGCCTGTTTCCACACTGTATCACTCTATGACTTTATGACCCTACGAGGACTGGGAAACTTGGGGTAGTTGATGGAAGTGTGTTGAGAGCAGTCGGTATTATGGTCGAGGAGGTGATGAAGGTCCTGACAAGGTAGACAAATCTCCCGGGTCTGATCATTACATCTGAGGACACTGTGGGAAGCTAGAGAGGAAATTGCTGGAGCCCTCGCTGAGATTTATGAGTCGTGATTAAATACAGGTGAAGTGCCAGAAGACTGGAGGCAGGAAAATGTTATGTCTCAATTCAAGAAGGACTGCAGGTAAAAGGCTGGGAACTACAGGCTAATGAGCCTGACAATCGTGATAGGAATGTTACTGGAGAGTATTCTAAGGGATAAGATATACAGGCATTTAGATGGACAAGGGCTGATTAGGGATTGTCAGCATGATTTTGTGCATGGGAGGTTGTGTCTCATGAACCTGATCGAGTTTTCTGAAGATGTGATTCAAAAGGTTGAAGAGGGCAGAGCTGTAGATGCTGTTTATATGGATTTCAGTAAGGCATATGACTAGGATCCGCATAGTAAGGTTAGATCACAAGGGATCCAAGGATTGATAAAATACATCTTCTGATGCTCCTGAACACGTCACCAGTGATGTAACCTGGGGTTATTGGGTGTTTCGGGTCTTTCAACATCAGACACCCTCACCCAGGCGACCCAGCCGTGGTTGATTAGTGTTCAAGTGGCATTCGCTCCTCCCCATGGACCTTCTCCCCTGATCCAGAGCCATCTCGGGGCCTTCTCCACTGCCTCTGTGGTGTTCTTGATGGCTCTTCTCCTCTCTATTCCATTGATGCCCAGCGCACTCAAGACTTTGTAGAGCGATTGCCCTGCAAAACCTCTGCAGTCAACCTCGATGGGCATACACCTTGCCTTCCAGCCCTGCCTACGGCAGTCTATGAGCAGCTCTTCATACTTGGCCATCTTCCTCTCGTGGGCCTCCTCCAGACGGTCCTCCCACGGCACTGTCAGTTCCAACAAGACAATGTTTTTGGTCGCCTCTGAGACCAGGAGGATGTCTGGCCTCAGGGTGGTTGTGGCAATGTGCCGTGAGAATTAGCTGAATGGATTTGACTTCATTTGACTTCATGGAAGGAAGCAGAGGGTGATAGTGGAAGACTAGAGGACTGTGGCTTGCGGTGTGCCTCATGGTTTTGTGCTGGTTTCAACCCTGTGTGACTTTATTTGTTCTTCACCAGAAGGAGGAAAAAAACGAACCCAGTCATTTACTTCTCTGCCAGTCGGCTTGCAATCATCAGCAGAGCAATAGAAGGTTTTAGACACAAGGTATTGTAGATGCTGCTTGACAACAAGATACACAAAGTGCTTGAGTAGCTCAGTGAGTCAGGCAGCATATCTGTATAACATGTATTGGCGACACTTCAGATTGGAAACATTTTTCAGTGGATTTGTGGATATTTTTAAGGCAGAGATAGATGGATTCTTGAATAACTCAATTGATTTGAATCCAGCTTTTGTTTTAAATTCTTTATCATGGTTTATCGTTTAAATGTTTACATTTATTACATTTTTAATTTAAAAAAAAAGTTTAATTTGAAATCAAATCAATTAATTAAAAAAATCTTAATTTAATAGAAAATAGGTGCAGGAGGAGGCCATTCGGCCCCTCGAACCAGCACCGCCATTCATTGCGATCGTGGCTGATCGTCCTCAATCAATAACCCGTGCCTGCCTTCTCCCCATATCCCTTGATTCCACTAGCCCCTAGAGCTCTATCTAACGCTCTCTTAAATCCATCCAGTGATTTGGCCTCCACTGCCCTCTATGGCAGAGAATTCCACAAATTCACAACTCTCTGGGTGAAAAAGCTTTTTCTCACCACAGTCTTAAATGGCCTCCCCTTTATTCTAAGACTGTGGCCCCTGGTTCTGAACCCGCCCAACATTGGGAACATTTTTCCTGTATCTAGCTTGTCCAGTCCTATTATAATTTTATATGTTTCTATAAGATACCCCCTCATCCTTCTAAACTCCAGTGAATACAAGTATAGTCTTTTCAATCTTAGTACGAGTGTCAGGGGATATAGATATACCCTCGGTTACCTACGAATAACATGCCGACCTACTACAACCTACTACGACTAAACCTATGTGTAAAAAACATATCGATTTTTTCTATGGCGACCTTTTTTTGCTTGCGGGCATTTTTTTAACATATTGAAAAAAAACGCTGTGATCTAGCTGAGGCCTCGAGTACGCAGAGAACACTCTCGAGCATGATGGAGAGTTACGAAGACCTCCTACTACCTCGTGTCGACCATGCTGCGAGTATGAGTCGAGGGAAAACTCGTCAGAACTCGCAGATTAGGTCGCCCAAGTGGGACATGCCCTTTAGTCAAAACATGCACCAAAAAGCTGAATCCCTGGGCAAGAGGTGAGAGTGACATTTGACATGGGGAACGTCAAGGCATCCTGGAAAATCTGAAGTCAATGGGAATTCAGGAGAATCGTTTCACTGGTTTGGGTTAAATGCAACATCATGGACATGGAAATCTGCTGGAATTCTTTGAAGAAGTAAATACAGGTGCACAACCTTTCATCCGAAAGCCTTGGGACCAGACACTTGTCGGATTTCGGACATTTTCGGATTTCAGAATGGAAGATTTTTAGCGTAGATTAGGTAGGTAGCGCGGGCGGCTTGAAAAGTCTGGAGCTGCTGCCTCCTCCCGGGTGACCGGGAGACTCATTGCATAAATGTTAGTCAGTTAGTTTGGAGGGATTTTATGTGGTGGTGGTGGAGTCGGGGTGAAGGGGGAAACTTTAATTCTTAGTCCCCTACCTGGTCGGCGACTCCCAACCTCGCGGAGCTGGGGGCTCCGTCCGGCCGCGGGCGGCGCCGGTTGGAGCTCCAACCCCGGCAACTCTACCCCTGGCTGCGCGGCTCGAAATCCAGCGACGCTCCGCGATGTTGTGTGTCGGCGGCCACAGTGCTCCGGAGCTTGCCGCACGGCGACCCGGTAAGGCATTGCCCGCTCCCCGCTGGTTTCCCAGCGCTGCGACGCTGCCGACTCCCGACATTTGCGGAGCTGGGGCGTCCGGCCGCGGGCCGCGCTGGATTTGGAGCGCCTCGCAGCCAGGGGTAGAGTTGCCGGGGTCGGAGCTACAACCAGCGCCGCCCGCGGCCCCAACGGCCACAGCGCTGCGGAGCTTACTGCACGGCGACCCGGCAAGGCATTGACCGCTCCCCGCCTCTCCGACCAGGTAGGGGACTAAGAATTAAAGTTTACCCCTTCACCCCCCTTCACATAAAAGCCCTCCAAACTAACTGACTAACATTTAAGCAATGATTTACAGATGTTTAAGCGTCTCCCGGTCTCCGGGGAGGAGGCAGCCGCTACAGTAGTACAGACCTGGGTTGACCGTGGGTCGTTTCGGGTCAAGTTTGGCGCCAAACGCGAGCTTTGGTGCGCAGACGACATCTGGAAAAAATGGCCGGTTTTCGGAGCTTTTCGGTTTCTGGAACACCGGATAAAAAGGTTGTGCACCTGTAACAGGACTGACAAAGGAGACTCAGTAGATGTTGTTTACCTAGATTTTCAGAAAGCCTTTCAGAAGCTGCCATGCGTGAGTGTTGAGGAAGCTGAGAGCTCATGGGATCAAAGGGCAGATACTAGCATGGATAACAGGTTGTCTGGATGGCAGAAGTCACAGTGGCAATTAAGGGGACTTTTTCTGGTTGAGTGCCAGTGACTAGCGGAGTTCTGCAGGTGTCATTACTGGGGCTGTTACTCTTCACATTGTATATTAATGATTTGGACTTGGGGAAATGGCGGCCCACCTGAATGCAGCGGCTTTGCTCTCCCCCATGTGGATGTTCTTGTTTTTGTCTGTCTTGTCCGTTTGTCTGTGGACCTGCGACTCAAAATACAACCGGCAGGACCTTCTGAGGATTGGGACGCTGTGTAGCGAACTAGAGTTCGCAAGGAGCTCCCACAACGACGATATACCGGCAGGAATCACCCGCCCAGCGAAGTCCGAGTGGATCATCTTACCGAAAGGACGGTGCGGGAGGCGGCGCAGACGGAGGCGGCAGAAGCGCGGTTGTCGAGCCGGCATTCAAGCTAGGCTAAAGAAAGATCCTTACAGACCAGCGCTACCCAGCATCTTTCTGACGAACGCCAGATCGCTCAACAACAAGATGGACGAGCTGGAGCTGATCACTGAAGAAAACAAAACTTTACAAACCTGCTCTCTCATGGTGGTAACTGAGACCTGGCTTCACGCTGGGATCCTGGACGAGGCCATCAGTCTGGTAGGTCGCACAGCATACCGGGCCGACAGGAGCAGTGACTCTGGTAAGAGCAGAGGGGGGGGGGCTATGTATTTACTCCTATGACAAGTGGTGTACGAATGTAAACGTTGTCGAGAGACATTGTTCACCAGACATGGAGTTTATTACATTGAGATGTCGACCCTTCTACCTGCCGCGGGAGTTCACAGCTGTCGTTGTTCTGGCTGTTTATATTCCACCAAATGCCAACATCAAGCTAGCACTGAACACCCTGCTAGCATCAATCAACAAATTACAGACTGCGCACCCTGATGGGATTTTCATCGTGGCTGGAGATTTTAATCAGGCTAATCTAAAAACTGTCCTCCCTAAATTCCACCAGCATGTCACGTGTCCGACGAGAGGTCAAAATACACTGGATCAAGTGTACAGCAACATTAGGGATGGATACAAAGCCTCCTCTCTCCCTCATCTCGGCCAGTCTGACCATCTCTCACTCTTTCTCACCCCGGCATACAGACCTCTCATTATGAGAACCAAGCCCAGTGTGAGAAGCATAAAGACTTGGCCCGAGGGCGCTGCCGCCCAACTTCAGGACTGTTTTGAGCGCACCGAGTGGGACTTGTTTGCAAACCAGGACATACATGAATATACATCCACAGTCATGTTCTATATACAGAACTGTATCAACAACGTCACTGTCAACAGGGAGGTCAGGTGCTACCCAAACAATAAACCATGGATGACCAGGGATGTCAGGAACCTGCTGAGAGAACGGAACTCAGCCTTTAGATCTGGCAGTGATGAATTGTACAGCACTGCCAGATCTAAACTAAAGAGAGCCATTAAGGAGGCAAAGACAGCCTATGGAAGAAGGATAGAGGGGTATTTCAACGAGAGGGACCCTCGGCGTGTCTGGCAGGGCATTCAGCAACTCACAAACTATAAGGGCAAGGGGGGGACGATCATCTGCAGCAGTAACAACTCGCTAGCTGAGGAGCTCAACCATTTTTTCGCCCGGTTTGAGCTGAATGAGGCAGAGCCTGCACCTGCAGCCGCACCCAGCACCGACAACCCGCCACTCGCTGTGAGTACGGAGGACGTCAGAAGAACACTCCGCAGGGTCAACCCCAGGAAGGCTGCTGGACCAGATGGCATCCCAGGGAGAGTATTGCGGGACTGTGCAGACCAGTTAGCGGAGGTTTTTAGCAAAATCTTTAACCTCTCTCTGTTAATGTGCACTTCCCTTAAATGCTTTAAGACTGCTACCATCGTGCCTGTACCCAAAAAAACATTCATTACGAGCTTGAATGACTATAGACCTGTTGCTCTCACTTCGACCGTGATGAAATGTTTTGAACGGCTGGTCCTGGCCCACATTAAGTCCTCACTCCCACCCACCCTGGATCAGCATCAGTTTGCGTATAGAGCTAATAGGTCAACGGAAGATGCCATCAACACAGCTCTACATTCTGCACTGGCACATCTGGAGCGTCCTGGCTCATATGTGCGGATGTTATTTGTAGATTTTAGTTCTGCATTTAATACTATCATCCCCAGCAGAATGGTGGACAAACTGTCTGATTTAGGTGTTAATGCAAACACATGTGGATGGATTAAGGACTTTTTAACAGACCGCCCACAGACTGTCAGGATGGGGTCCAATTACTCCCCAGTCCTGACGCTTAGCACAGGTGCGCCACAAGGATGTGTGCTGAGTCCAATCTTGTATACAATATACACTTACGACTGTATACCAACACACAGTACAAACAGGATCATCAAGTTTGCGGACGACACGACTGTGGTGGGACTGATAAACAACGATGACGAGTCTGCCTACAGGGATGAAGTCCAAAAACTGACCGTCTGGTGTACCAAAAACAACCTGGTACTAAACCCATCAAAGACAAAAGAACTTGTCATTGACTTCAGGAGGAAGAGGAGAGAGGAACCTGCTCCCTTATACATCAAAGGAGACATGGTGGAGAGAGTCAACGACTTTAAGTTCCTGGGAATAAACATCTCCCAGGACCTCAAATGGCAAATGAACACCGTCACTCTCGTGAAGAGGTCTCATCAGCGGCTGTATTTCCTAAGGTCTCTACGGAGAGCAAACGTCTCACAGCCGCTGCTGCTGTCCTTCTATCGATGCGCCGTGGAAAGTATCCTCACCTATGGAATCCTGGTGTGGTTTGCCAGCTGTACTGTGGCTGAGAGGAGGGCGCTGCAGGGAATTATAAAAACTGCGCAGCGCATTACAGACGCTAACCTGCCCTCCTTGGATGACATATACAAGGCCCGATGCTTGCGCAGGGCCATAAATATCAAGAAGGACACATCCCACCCAGCCAACCACCTTTTTACTCTGCTACCCTCCGGGAGGCGATTCAGGTCTCTACAGGCTCGCACTGGTAGACTAAAAAATAGTTTCTGCCATTGTGCGATAAAAGAGCTTAACTCCAATAGTGAACACTGGGAAGCAAGAAGTAACTTCGAGGAATACCGCTCCAAAAAGACGAAGGAGATTATTGTTGACTTCAGGCAGACCAGAGGAGGCAGTCATACCCCCATCCATATAAACGGGACTGAGGTGGAGCGCGTCTCCAGCTATAAATTCCTCGGAGTACATATCTTGGAGGATTTGTCCTGGTCCCTAACACCTCCAAGCTGATCAAAAAGGCACAGCAGCGCCTTTACTTCCTGAGGAGGCTCAAGAAAGCCCACCTGTCCCCCCGGATCCTGACCAACTTTTACCGCTGTACCATAGAGAGTATCCTGACCACCTGCTTCACGGTATGGTACAGCAGCTGCACTGCTGCGGACATGAAGGCACTACAACGGGTGGTGAAAACGAGGCGGTACAGGAGCCTCAGGTCACGTACTAGTAGGATGAGGAACAGCTTCTACAATAATACAATCACATTGCTGAACTCGGAGTCCCGCCGATAGATTTCTCCGGTCCCTCCGTCCCCATTGTTTAATTATTCTGTATTTTTTGATTATTCTGTATCTTCTCTCTTTCTATTTTTTTTTTAATTTTCTTTATGCACAACTACTACGGACTGACGCAAAACTGCATTTCGTTGTACTGATACTTGTATTTGTGCGATGACATTAAAGTTGAATTGAATTGAATTGAATTGAATTGTTTTAATCTCTTTTAAAAATGTATTTATATTCTACTATTAACTGTACATATCTGCATTGGTGTCGTGTTGTATTTCTTTTAACGGAGGAGAAGCAAATGGAATTTCATTGCTCAATTTTGTGCAATGACAATAAATATATTCTATTCTATTCTATTCTATTCTATTCTATTCTATTCTATTCTATTGGGGATTGAAGGCTTTGTGGCCAAGTTTGCAGATGATACGAAAATAAGTGGAGCTGCATGTTGTGTAGAGAAAGCAGGGACTCTGCAGAAGGACTTGGACAGATTGGGAGAGTGGGCAGAGAAGTGGCAGATGGAATATAGTGTAGCAATGTGTGGTAGTAGGAATAAAGGCGTAGACTATTTTCTAAATGGGGAGAGAATCCAGAAATCGGAGGTGCAAAAGGACAATGGGAGTTCAGGTGCAGGATTCTCAAAAAGTTAAACTGTAAGTCAAATCGGTAGTAAGGAAGGCAAACGCAATGCTAGCATTTATTTCAAGAGGGTTAGAATACAAAAACAGGGATGTAATGCTGAGGCTCTATAAGGCACTGGTCAGGCCACATTTGGAGTATTTTGAGCAATTTTGGGCCCCATATCTGAGAAAGGATGTGCTGACTCTGGAGAGGGTCCAGAGGAGGTTTATAAGAATGATCCCAGGAATGAGTGGGATAGTATATGATGAGTGTTTGTCGGCACTGGGCCTGTACTAGCTGGAGTTTAGAAGAATGAGGGGGGGCCTCATTGAAACGTACAGAATAGTGAAAGGCATGGATAGGGTGGATGCAGCCTTTCCCGCACTCCAAAGACGTAGAGGTTTGTAGATTACTTAGCTTGGTATAAGTGTAAATTGTCCCTGGGGTGTAATTTTAGGATTTTAAAGTGTGGGGATCGCTGGTCGGTGCGGACTCATTGGGCCAAAGAGATTGTTTATGAATTGTGTCTCTAAACTAAACTCAACTAAACCCCCATTACCAACATTTAAGGGATTAAGCACTGCAGTCAGGAGCTTATTCTCAGGGTGGAAAAATCAAATGTTATGGGCAAAGATTTTAGATGAGAGGGGCAGAGTTTAAAGGAGATGTACGGGACAAGTTTTTCCACTGTCATGGGTGGTGGGCGAGGCAGATACAATAGTGGCTTCTAAGAGACTTCTAAGAGACTTTTGGATAAGCATATGGATTTACAGGGAATGGAGGGAAATGGATTATGTGCAGGCAGCTAAGAGTTGGTCTTGGCATCAGGTTCAACAGACATTATGAGGCGAAGGGTCTGTTCTTGAGTTCTGCATTTAAAATTAAATGGAATGAAAATCCATTGATTTTGGAGATTGACTCTAATTGCATCCACCTCCTCATGCTCACTGGGATTTCTATCTCCTTTTGTATCTGTCAAATGTTTTTTTACCAGAGAAATGCATTCCCCTTAAGATTGATGGAGAGATAGAGTAAATTTCACTGCAATAGATAGAGAGAGGTTTCTTAGGGATAAGGAAATCTTCCCACAAATAATCACTTTCAAAAGACATTTGGATAGATGGATGGATAGGAAGGATTTAGATGGATATGGGCCAAATGCAGGAAATGGAACTAGCAAACAATGCCAACTGGTCAGCCTGGACAAGTTGTGCCGAAGGGTCTATTTCTATGCTGTATAGATAGTCATAGTCATAGAGTGATACAGTGTGGAAACAGGCCCTTTGGCCCAACTTGGCCACACTGGCCAACATGTCGCAGCAACACTAGTCCCACTTGCTTGTGCTTGGTCCATATCCCTCCAAACCTGTCCTATCCATGTACCTGTCTAACTGTTTCTTAAATGTTGGGATAGTCCCAACCTCAACTACCTCCTCTGGCAGCTTGTTCCATGCACCCACCACCCTTTGAGTGAAAACTTTACCCCTCATATTCCTATTAAATCTTTTCCCTTTCACCTTGAACCTATGTCGTCTTGGCCTCGATTCATCTACTCTGGGCAAGAGACTCTGTGCATCTACCCAATCTATTCCTCTCATGATTTTATACACCTCTATAAGATCACCCCTCAACCTCCTGTGCTCCAAGGAATCAAGATCTATGAGTATCTAAGAGTATGACTCTACTAATGCATAATGTAATAAGACAATTCATATTATTCTTTGGAATTTGACAAGAATATGAAATGTAAGATGAGAGTTACATTTGGATGAGAATGTAGGAGGGATGATTAGTAAGTTTGTAGATGACACTAAAGTGCGTGGTATCGTAGATAGTGAAGATGGTTATCAGAAAATACAGCTTAATCTTCACCAGTTGGACAAGTGCGCTGAGGAATGCTTAATGGAGATTAATGCATGGGCACAAGCTTATGCATTTTGGGAAGTCAAACCAGGGCAGGACTTTTACAGTGAATGACAGTGAATGAGGAGTGTTGTAGAGCAGAGGTATCTCGGAGTGTCGGAAAATTGTTCCTTGAAAGTGGCCTCACAGGTATAGAGTGGTCAAGAAGACTTCACCAGTCAGAGTATTAAGTATGGAAGTTGGGATGTTATATTACCGTTCTACAAGACGTTGGTGATGCCGCATTTGAGTACTATGTTCAGTTTTGGTCAGCCTGCCATAGGAAGGATGTTATTAAGCTGGAAAGAGTGCAGTGAAGATTTACGAGGACATTGCCTGAACTTGAGTGCCTGAGCTACAGGGAGAAGTGGGCAGGCTAGGACTTTATTCCTTGGAGTGTCGGGCAATGAGGGGTAATCTTTTAGAGGTATATAAGACATGAGGCAATTAGATAAGGTGAATGCACAGAGTTGGGGAATCAATAACCAGAGGACATAAATTTAATGTAAGAGAGGAAATATTTAATAGGAACCTGAGGGGCAACCCTTTCACACAGAGGCTGGTGGGTATGTGGAATGAGCTGCCAGAGAAGGTAGTTGAGGCAGATTCTATAACAACATGTACGTTTTGGGGGATATGGGCCAAATGTGGGCAGGTGGGACTAATATAGATGGGTTATTTTGGTCAGCATGGGCAAGTTGGGCTGTCGGGCCTGTTGCCATGCTGTATATCTCGATAATTGTAAGACACATTACTAATTTGATCAGTTATATATATGGAAAATAATATATGGCCCTTTAGTCAAGTCAAGTCGTCACATTTATTTATATAGCACATTTAAAAAACAACTCTTGTTGACCAAAGTGCTTTACATTTGTTGTAAGAATAGTATACACAAACAAACTACATACATATATACATATAGCCCTCGCTCAGCGGACGTCAGCAAAGGCTTGGGAATACAGATAAGTTTTTAGTCTTGACTTAAAGGAGTCGATGGAGGGGGCAGTTCTGATGGGAAAGGGGATGCTGTTCCACAGTCTAGGAGCTGCAACCGCAAAGGCGTGGTCGCCCCCTGAGCTTATGCCTAGACCGTGGGATATTCAGCAACCCCAAGTCGGCCGATCTGAGGGACCTGGAGGTGGAGTGGTGGGTGAGAAGACTTTTAATGTAGGTGGGGGTAAGCCCATTGAGGGCTTTGTAGACAAGTAGGAGGGTCTTGAAATTTATTCGGAACCGCACAGGGAGCCAGTGGAGAGAGGCCAGGATCGGGGTGATGTGGTCCCTTTTTCGGGTGCCCGTCAGGAGTCTCGCAGTGGCATTTTGGACCAGTTGCAGGCGGGACAGGGAAGATTGGCTGATGCCAGCATAAAGGGAGTTGCAGTAATCTAGGCGGGAGGAGATAAATGTATGGATGATCTTTACGACATCATCAAACTGGAGGAATTGTTTTATTTTAGCTATCGTGCGAAGCTGAAAGAAGCAGCTTTTACCACAGCATTGACTTGTTGTCAAATTTCAGTGCTGAGTCAAATATCACGCCAAGGTTTTTGACATGAGGTTTGAGTAGTGGGGTAAGGCTTCCAAGGCTGCCTGCTATCATTTTGATTGAGTCCGAGGGGCCGAGAAGGATGACCTCAGACTTGCACTTGTTTAGTTGGAGGAAGTTCTGGGCCATCCAGCACTTTATATCCTCGAGGCAGCAGGTAAGGTTAAGCAGATTTGATTGTTTTTTGGACTTCAGTGGGAGATAGTTGTGTATCGTCTGCGTAGCAATGGTAGGAAATGCCGTGCCTTTCAATGACTTGGCCTAAGGGGAGCATGTACAGGGAGAAGAGAATGGAGCCAAGGATGGAACCTTGTGGAACCCCACAGCAGAGACTAGCTGGGGAGGAGAAAGAGTTGCTTATATTAGTAGCAGCCATACCAGCCCCGTACCGGAGATGGTCAATTAGGATGGTGTGGTCGACAGTATCAAATGCTGCACTGAGGTCGAGAAGGAGCAGGATTGCACAGTCACCGGAGTCAACTGTGAGCAGTAGGTCATTATGTACCTTCAACAAGGCAGACTCTGTGCTGTGGTGAGCCCTGAAACCTGATTGGAAAGTTTCCAAGACAGTATTTTGGTGAAGGTAAGGTATAAGTTGACTTAAAATTACCTTTTCAAGGGCTTTTGAGAGGAAAGGCAGTTTAGAAATGGGTCTGTAGTTGCTTGGCACGGTGGGGTCGAGGTTAGGTTTTTTCAGGAGTGGCTGGACCACCGCATGCTTGAAGCAGGTAGGAACAGTGCCAGTGGCCAGAGAGCTGTTGAAGGTGGCGAGGATACTGGGACCGGCTGTTGTAATGATGTCCTTTAGGAGGGCAGAGGAGAAAGTGTCGAGGGGGCAGGTATTAGGTTTCATGGTGGTGATCAGTTTTACAAGGGAGGGTAGAGTAACGGGTTGGAAACAATCTAATTTTGAAGAACAGATCAATGAGACAGCCAGGTCACGGATGGGAGGGGAAATATTCGTTCTTATGTTCTTTACCTTGCTGGTGAAAAATGTAGTAAATTCCTCGCACTTAGCAGGGGACCCAGTTAAGCTGGTGCTGGGGGCAGGACAAATGATGGAGGTGGTGGGTGCTAAAAAGGACCTTGGAGTTATGAGCGTTTTTGGAGATAAGGATGGAAACGTATTTTGATCTTGCGGATTTTACCGCTTCCTGGTATTTGTGAAGGTTGTTTACGAGGACATTGCCTGAACTTGAGTGCCTGAGCTACAGGGAGAAGTGGGCAGGCTAGGACTTTTTATAGGATATTGTTAGTGTGCGGGGATTGCTGGTTAGTGTGGACTCGGTGGGCTAAAGGGCCTGTTTCTGCACTGTATCTCTAAACTAAACTAAACTAAACTAAACTAAACTAAACTAAACTAAACTAAACTAAACTAAACTAAACTAAACTAAACCAAACAAAACATGCAAAGATGCAGCGAGTAAGAATGTCATTGTTCTGTTCCTTGGAGTGTCTTTAGGATTTTAGGATGATTAGCACAGCTTACGGATGGGTCTACAAATAAAATCATATGGTTTGCATCCTAACCTTTCTTTTAGTTTTTAGTTTTAATTTTAGAGATACGGCGTGGAAACAGGCCCTTTGGCGCATCAGGTCAACACCGACCAGCGATCACCACACATTAACACTATCCTATATACACTAAGCACAATTTACGCATACACCAAGACAATTAACCTACAAACCTGTATTGTGGGAGGAAACTGAAGATCTCAGAGAAAAGACGTGCAGTCATTTGGAGAACGTACAAACTCCATTCATACAGCACCCGTAGTCGGGATCGAACCTGGTTCTCTGGCGCTGCAAGCACTGTAAGGCAGCAACTCTACCGCTGCGCCATCGTACCACCCTTCCTTGTTATTATTCTCAATCACTCACCTTCTGAACGCGATACTGTACATCATTTGACTTGCAGCAGAACCAGCTAGCTTTAGCACCAAAGTTAGACACAAAATGCTGGAGTAACTCAGCGGGTGAGGCAGCATCTATGGAGTGAAGGAATTGGTGACATTTCTGGTCGAGACCCTTCTTCAGACATCTCGACCCGAGATGTCACCCATTCCTTCTCTCCATCGATGCTGCTTCACCCACTGAGTTACTCCAGCATTTTGTGTCCACCGTCGATTTTATCCAGCATCTGCAGTTCTTTCTTACACATGGCTTTAGCACGTGTGATGAGAGTAGTAGCTACCTTTGATACTGAAGCAGCATTGAACCAACTCTGGCATCAAGTATCTTTTTGAAATTGACCTTTACGGGATTAAATGAGAGGTGAGAGAATGGATCCTTTCCAGAGGCTGGGTTGTTGCGGCTTCAAAGGCAACTGCAGTAATTGGAAACCTATCAGCTCAGTCTCAGCAGATTGGATTCTCTCACCCATTCAAATACCTTTACCCTCTATGACTGCATTACTTTCTATTGCACATTATTCTGTTCACAGTGATGGCCGGCCAAGAGTTCTTCAGCAGAACCTCCACCGCTCAAAAACCACTCACTAGAAGGAAAATACTACTGGGTACGTGAGACTGGATGCGTTCAGATTCATCTGCAAAGTACACACCAATTCCTTTGTTGTGGCTGGCTTAAAATGTTGTAGAAACAAAGAAAATAGGTGAAGGAGGAGGCCATTCGGCCCTTCGAGCCAGCACCGGCATTCATTGTGATCATGGCTGATCGTCCCCAATCAATAGCCCTTGGCTGACCTCCCCATATCCCATGATTCCACTAGCCCCTAGAGCTCTATCTAACTCTCTCTTAAATCCATCATATGAGGAAAGATTGGAAAGACTGGACTTGTATTCACTGGAATTTCAAAGGATGAGATGTATCTTATAGAAACATATAAAATTATAAAAGGACTGTACAAGCTAGATGTAGGAAAAATGTTACCAATGTTGGGCGAGCCCAGAACCAGGGGCCACAGTTTAAGAATAAAGGGGAGGCCATTTAAAACTGAGATGAAAAAAAACTTTTTCACAGTTGTAAATTTATGGAATTCTCTTCCACAGAAGGCAGTGGAGGACAATTCCCTGGATGAATTTTAAAAAGAGTGAGATTGAGCTCTAGTGGCTAGCAGAATCAAGGGATATGGGGAGAAGGCAGGCACAGGTTACTAATTGTGGATGATCAACCATGATCACCATGAATGGCGGAGCTGGCTTGATGGGCCAAATTGCCTCCTCTTGCACCTATTTTCTATGTTTCTA
Organism: Leucoraja erinaceus; assembly: GCF_028641065.1. Taxonomy (NCBI): domain Eukaryota; kingdom Metazoa; phylum Chordata; class Chondrichthyes; order Rajiformes; family Rajidae; genus Leucoraja; species Leucoraja erinaceus. The sequence goes on along the minus strand of NC_073377.1, from coordinate 140,506,367 downwards.
GAACTCCTACGGACTTTGCACCACTAAGATTGCACAATGCACTTTAGCTTGCATTTTCATTGTCTGGTTTACCTGGAATAACTGATAACTATCTGCATATTTATTTGTGGTTGATATGTTTGGGGACACGGTGGCGCAGCGGTAGAGTTGCTGCCTTACAGTGCCAGAGACCCGGGTTCAATCCTGACTATGGGTGCTGTCTGTATGGAGTTTGTGCATTCTCTTCGAGACCTGAATGGGTTTTCTCCGGAAGCTCCGGTTTCCTCCCACACCCCAAAGATGTACAGGTTTGCAGGCTAATTGGCTAGGAAAAAGGAAGATCAATCTGGTTGAGTGATGCCAGAACAACAATCTGGCCCTCAACGTTAGCAAGACCGCCAAGCTGATTGTTAACTTCAAGAAGGGATAGCCAAGGGACCATGCTACCGTCATCAGGCTAATTGGCTCGGTAAAATTGTAAATTACCCTAGTGTGTAGGATATTGTTAGTGTGCGGGGATTGCTGGTTAGTGTGGACTCGGTGGGCTAAAGGGCCTGTTTCTGCACTGTATCTATAAACTAAACTAAACTAAACTAAACTAAACTAAACTAAACTAAACTAAACTAAACTAAACTAAACTAAACTAAACCAAACTAAACATGCAAAGATGCAGCGAGTAAGAATGTCATTGTTCTGTTCCGGGACCTTAAGACAATTAAACACTCTTGACTCTTAACTCTCTAGACCTCAAGAGCTTCAAAGAAAGATCTGAGACCCAACAGAATATTTAACACAAACACATGTAGCCTGATTATCCAAAACAACTATTCTTTGAACAATATATAGTGACCTTACAAGCAAATTAACATCCTAAGAATGAAAAATATACAAGTATAATTGTCAATATACACTGCTCAAATATGGCTGCAGCATGAGTAGAAACAAGAGATGTATGTATCTATCAGAGATGAATACATTGTTTAACTGGAAGGTGGTCCCTCAGCAACTCAGCCTAGCATAGAGTCATAGGGAGATACAGCAGGGAAATTGTGACCAACATGTCTGGGCCAACCACCCATTAACACAAATTACACCTACTTTAAACTCATGGTTTATTGATACATTCTCATCAACCTTCCATAGATTATATCACTCACCTGCACACAAGGGGCAATTTATAATCGCCAATTAACTCACCATCATGCAGGACAGAATGCCACAGGAGATCCTTCTTCCCTGTGGCTATATCAAACTGTACAACTCATCTGCCTTCTTCTTCTTTTGTGTGACGTGCACAGCTTAAAGTTGTTGGACAACCTGTTCTATTTGATCTTATGTTTGTGCACGTCGAGTTGATTGCATTAGTCGAAACAGGGCGGACCACGTGAAGGTTGCAATCTTCAACCCCAACTCCTCTGTCTGTTGTGGGGTAGACTAACTCCCATCCTCCCCCCCCCCCCCCCCCCCCCCCCAAACTTTACACATCCCCCAATCCTTTCCACTCATCACTTTATTTTCATGTTTCATGTATTTTGTGTTTTTATGACTGTTGGAAGATCAATTTCCCTCCTGGGATAAATAAAGTTCCATCGTATCGTATCTTATCGATTTGTATCGTAAACCGGAACATCTGGAGGACATCCATGCAGTCACAGTCTATATGTTCAAAGGGTATTTTATTGTCACATGTACCAATTAAGGTGCAGTGAAACTCGATTTACCATACAGTCACACTTAAAAAAGCAACAAGACACACAACTGCATAAAAGTTAACATGCACATCCACCACAGCGGATTCCCCACATTCCTCACTGTGATTCTTGAACAATTCTCTGCCTCACCAGGCAGTGAGGCCACTTCTCTGGATGCTTTCAAGAGAGCGTTGGATAGATTGCTTAAAGATAGAGGAGTCAGGGGATATGGGGAGAAGGCAGGAATCGGGTACTGATTGGGGATGATCAGCCATGATCACATTGAATGGCGGTGTTGGCTCGAAGGGCCGAATGGCCTACTCCTGCACCTATTGTCTATTGTTTATTGTGATGAATGTCTAATCTTCTTCACTCTTTATTCTCCCGTGCTCGGGGCAGTCGAACCATCCGCAATCGGGGCGATTGAAGCTCCCGCAGCCGGTGATCGAAGCCCCCACGTCGGGGCGGACAAAGCATCAAAATCATTTGTTCTCGTATTACTAATGTGCATGTCATGGTTGGTATTAAGAATTTAATTAGACAAGACATGCGAAAGGCAAAGTTTTAACACAATCTTCTCCGTGGATTGTCACCTTGGCGTGGTGGAGAAGCTTGTGTGGACCTGAGATCCTGAGAGCGATGTCGTCTGGAGCTATGCTCCTGGTAGGGCCACCCATGGCGGTAATGTCGAGGGGGAGGTCTCTGACAAAGAGCAATCCAACCAAGGCCTCAACAGTGGAACAGGCGGAGGACGATGGCTGACCCTGGTGGAGCATCACAACGGCTGGGAAGGCGGATGAAGGCTGCAGCAGAAAAGGGTCTCCGGTCGTCTTGGCCCGATCCATGCCACTGGATCCTGACCCAGATCTGTCAAGGACTATGGGGTGTCTGTCTTTGCACCAGTCTCCCCACGTTAAACAAAGCCACGCTCAAGCGTCCTCCAACCCTGGAGAAACCCATGGTCAGCCATGACCGAAGGGAGTCTAAGAAGAAGAAAACTTAGTACATAAATGGATGGGGGTGGTAATTTCATTCGGGGGGGGCTAAAATGATCTGCTTTTCTGCTATTTCATCTACCAATATCATATTTTACATCATAAAGAGATGGCAAAGTTAACCATATATGTTTACTTTCTTTCCACATTGCTTCAACCCCCACCACACACAAACCCCACCCACCCATCACACACACACCACAAACACACACCCCGCTCACCCACACACACACACACACCACCTATCTCCTACACACACCCCACCTTTGATGTTTTCCATTGATTTCTGCTTAGAATAACACTCACAAGTATTAAGTGATTCAAGCTGGTGTAAAATGTTACCAAGCACATACAGCTGCACACTTTGCAGAGCTTTCAGTTCAGTTGAATGTTGTGGGTGTAAAGAGCCCGGTGGCAAGTCATGATAATACAATGAGGACACGGTGACTGTACATGTATCGAGGTGCGTTCATATTTCATTCAATGCATCTCATTGCATTCTTGGAAATGTAGCTAATTCCTTATACCTTGGCAAACCTTGAAAAATTATCAAACATCAACAAGGGCGGCACAGCGGTAGAGTTGCTGCCTCACAGAGACCTACGGTTCGATCCTGACTCCATGTGCTGTCTGTTACTGTGTTTGTACGTTCTCCCTGTGACCGCCTGGGTTTGCTCCGAGATCTTTGGTGTCCTCCAACATTCCAAAGGCGTGCAGATTTGTAGGGTAATTGGCTTGGTTTAAGTGTAAATTGCCCCTTGTGTGTAGGATAGTGTTAATGTGCGGGGATCGCTGGTCGGTGTGGACTCGGTGGGCCGAAGGGTCGCTGTATCTCTAAATTACCACCCATGATGATTAATCGACCAACCCATAGGTCTTCAGGATGTGAGAGGAGACTTAAGTAGCCAGAGAAAGCTCATCCAGTCCCAAGGAGAATGTACATACTCCCCACAGACAGCACCTGAGTTTAGGTGAAACCTAGGTCAGAAACGGTAAAGGTTGAAGGACCACTGGCTACGTCACTGTGTTGCCCACAGTGCTGCCCAATAACATTGACCGGTTCTTCAGGCAGTGAACATATACATTTTACTGATCATATTTCCATTAGCTAAAATATGAGGTTGAAATATTTGCTATTATAGTTATTAGTTTTAGAGATACAGCATGGAGGCAGGTCCTTTGGCCCATCAAGTCCATGCTGACCATCGATCTCCCATACGTGCTAGTTCTATGTTATCCCACATTCTCATCCACTCCTCACACAGTAGGGGCAAATTACCTACAGGCCCGCATGTCTTTGGGATGTGGGAGGAAACCGGAACACCCGGAGGAAGCCTGGAGCAGATGGTGATGGGGAGAACAAGCAAAATCCTCACATACAGGACCCAAGATCTAGATCAAACCCTTGTCTCTTGTGTTAGATCCTTGCCTGGATCCGAGTGTAATAAACACACTACAAGGACACTGAACATAAATGCCTTGTTTTATTTGTCTGCCGTTCCTTGGCATTCTCGTTAGGTACACACAAAATGCTGGAGTAACTCAACGGGACAAGCAGCATCGCTGGAGAGAAGGAATGGGGGACGTTTCGGGTTGAGACCCTTTTTACGAATGAGAGTCAGTGGCAAGGGAAACGAGAGATATAGATGGCGATATAGAGACAGAACAAATTAATTAATTCTCGTGACATCTTCACATCACTGAGAGGCAGCAGCTCTGACACAATTCATAGAGCATCAAATGCTGTTCTGCCAAAATCAATGTTCAATATAAATATCCAACAATGGCAAGGAACTCTGACACCAAGAAAACACTTGTGCATGGGTCATAATTGATTTGTCAAGTACTTGTCAATCTGCAAGCAACCCTTCAAGTGCTCTGTTTAAGGAAGGTTATTTAGTTTGGGTTCTGAACAGATTTTATTGCAGAATACAATAAACTCCTTTAATAAATTTGTATTTAAGTTTCGCAAAACGTATCGACCCGAAACGTCACCCAGTCCTTCTCTCCAGAGATGCTGCCAGTCCCGCTGCGTTACTGCAGCTTTTTGTGTCTACCTTCGATTTAAACCATCATCTGCAGTTCTTTCCTACACATTGAATTTTTAATCCCGAGTGCATCAAAACAGATAATATCAGGGGATTTTATTATCCTCAACAGCTTTTGTAATGACATGTTTCTTGCCTTTAATGAGATAATGGAATACACAAATGATTCTCAATGGTATTATTTTAGGTTTTACATTTGGTATTACTTTATATAAATTATGCAAATTAATCATATTGCTGGAACTCATAATTCCAGAAAAAGTCATAAAACCTATGTCTCCTAATTACTGACGACATGTTTCCTTAGGGAAATTGGTCTTCACTGGATTTTTATGCTGGGCGTATGGAGGCTTTGGGTGGATGCTTTGTTTATATGTACTGCATTGCAACAGGCCCTTCAGCCCACCAAGTTAATGCCGCCCATTGATTCACCGTTCACCTTAGTTCTATGTTATCTCATTTTCTCATCCACTCACGACACAAACGGTCAATTTTACACAGACCTATTAACCTACAAACCTGCACATCTTTGGGAAGTGGAAGAAAACTGGAGCACCTGTATGAAACTCATAGGGTCACAGGGAGAACGTGCAAGCTCCACACAGACACAGCACCCAAGATCAGAATTGAACCCGGGTCCCTGGCGCTAAGAGGCAGCAGCTCTACCATCTGCACCACTGTGTTGCCAGTATTTATTTTGGTTTGCCACAGAGCTGGAGGTGGAAGGCACTGAGCTAAAGAGAGAGGGCTGGGGGATGGAATGGTGCGGTGGAAAGCTCTCAACTGGATCCACTAATAACTGTCTGGATGCAGTTCTCCTGTGCACACCTGAGCAAGGAGCAATGTTCAAAGTTAGCTTGAAAGAGCGTACTACCAGATCCAGGAACAGTTTCTTTCCCACTATTTTCAGACTGCGGAACTCTCGAATGTCAAGGATGTATTCCCGATCTTCCAATCTACCTCAAATTGACCCTTGCACATGTTTTACCTGCACTTCCCATGTAGTACTATATTTGGCCCCCTGCTTTCTTTCACCATTTGCACTCACGTACGTTTTGGTTGTAATCATATATGGATAGCACACAAAACAAAACTTTCCATTATATCCTAGTACACATGACAATAATAAACCACAGGAAACTTTAGAGATGTTTAGGAACCTCTGCAACCACTTCCAAACAAACCAAAATGGCCCTTAGGGAGCAGCTAATATAAATTTATTGTGCAATGGTCCACTGCACCATTGAGGCAAGCTTTAAAGGTAATTGTGGGGATACTTAAGGATATTCTCTGAATTGGTTGTGGTTGTCTGGTAATGCAAATTTGCACATCAAATGATAAACTCAAGGCTATCACAACTACCTGCAGAGCTACTGCGATATGTTTATCTGAAGTGCTTGTGATGCCATGCTTGTTGAGATATGGGCGGCACGGTGGCGGAGAGGTAGCATTGCTGCCTTACAGCATTTGCAGCGCCAGAGGCCCGGGTTTGATCCCGACTACGGGTGCTGTCTGTACGGAGTTTGTACGTTCTCCCCGTGACCGCATGTGTTTTCTCCGAGATCTTTGGTTTCCTCCGAAACTCCAAAGATGTACAGGTTTGTAGGTTAATTGGTATAATGTGTAAATTGTCCCTAGTATGTGTAGGATAGTGTTAATGTGTGGGAATCGCTGGTCGGAGTGGAGTCGGTGGGCCGAAGGGCCTCTTTTCGCGCTGTATCTCTAAACTAAACGAAGATACGTGTAGGAATGAAATGCAGATGCTGGTTTAAACCAAAGACAGACACAAAAAGTTGGAGTAACTCAGTGGGACTGGCAGCATCTATGGTGAGAAGGAATGGGTGACGTTTCCGGCTGAGGCCCTTCTTCAGACTGGAGAATGGTCTAGACCTGAAACATCACCCATTCCTTCTCTCCAGAGATGCTGCCTGTCCCGCTGAGTTAAACTAAGATACGTATGGCTTCACAACCACTGTAAGGAGATATGGGCATAATGTGGACAAATGTGGATTGGTGTAGATCGTCAAAAAGATTGGCATGGACTTGGTGGGCTAAAGTGTCCGTTTCTTTTCTACATGACTGTGACTCTGTTAGTCTGTGATAAAACTGAATAACTGATGTCCTTGCCATGTTGGACTGAACCTGACACTATCCATGCGTTGTCTCCACACACACAACCCATCTCGGCTGTGTTTAGGTGCTATTTGTGGTATTATGGGAATAATAGTGTAAGGAATGCGGTGGCCGGATGTGACGTGGGAACCCGGGGGAGTGGCAGTTGAGTAGTTGCCCGGGCATGCACACGAGCCTGCGGCTGCTGTACAGAGTTGCTAAATAAAGATATACTCCATTTACGTCGTCGTACGAGCCTTATTATACAAATAACCCAACATGGTGTCAGAACTGGGAGACTTGTAAGCAAAAAAAAAAGAAGAGGAAGGTGTATCGTTTTGGCGGGAAATGGGAGACGAGCCGGCAGATATGGCGCAACCCACACCAACTGCTACGTTCACAATACAACCTCCAGAGCCATTCGATTTTACCAAGCCTAAAGAATGGGAGCGTTGGATCAGGAGATTCGACCGCTTTCGGCTTGCAAGCAATTTAAACGCGACGTCGGCAGAAAACCAGGTGAACACGTTAGTGTATTGCATGGGCGATGAAGCAGAAAATGTGCTAAAGGGGCTAACGCTAACTGCAGATGAGAGGAGGGAGTACACGGATGTCAAGGCGGGATTTGATGCATTTTTTGTACCCAAAAAGAATGTAATCTACGAAAGAGCCAAGTTCAATCAGTGTGTGCAACTGCCAGGAGAAACGGTGGATTCCTTCATCACTGCTCTATACGGATTAGCTGGACACTGCAACTATGGACAGTTACAGAACGAGCTGATCCGCGACAGGTTAGTGGTCGGGCTGAGAAACGTCTCATTGTCAGAAAAGCTACAGCTAGACAGAGACCTAACCCTTGGAACTGCTATAACAAAAACAAGGCAGTCTGAAGAAGTTAGACGACAGTGGTCTGACTTAAGAGGAGAAAATAGCGGTGCTAGCAAGTGCTCTAATGTTGATGCTGTGCATGCTAAAAGCTACAGAAAACCCAAATTTCCCTCAAAGCCTCAGCCACAAGCACAAACACCAGGCAAAAATAAACTTAATACACGGCCACAGCCAGGTTCAAAGGCCTGTTATAGATGTGGAAAAATGCCCTCGCATGGAAAATTGGAATGCCCTGCTAAAGATGCTGTGTGTCACAACTGTGGCAAAAAGGGACATTATGGCAAAGTGTGCAGAAACAGTGCAAAATCTCTCAATGCTGTCACTACAGAGGAAGAAGAGAGCTTTTTCCTGGGAGCCGTGGATGCTGGAAAAGACCCGTGGACGGTGCAGCTACAAGTGAGACAAAAAAAAGTGTGCTTTAAAATAGACATGGTGCTGATGTCACCGCCATGCCAGCCGAGGTGTACCATGACATTACAGGGGGGCATGATGTGAAGCGCCTGGCAGTGTCGACACGCCCATTGTTTGGGCCAGGGGGCAATGCACTCTCTGTCCTGGGTGTAGCCAGAGAAACACTGCGCAGAGGCAAAAAGACAGCCATAGAGAACATTTATGTAGTCAAAGACCTGCACACTGCACTGTTGGGACGGCCTGCCATAGAACGGCTTCAGCTTGTGTGCAGGGTTGACGGAATCACCGTGGAATCAGTGAAAGATCAATATCCGAAGCTGTGTAGTGGCTTGGGTCTTGTTCGGAGGCCATACTCAATTAAATTGAAACCAGAGGCTGTGCCCTTCTCTCTCCACACGCCACGCAGAGTCCCTCTGCCGCTTATGGGAAAAGTGAAGAAGGAGATAGACCGTATGGAGAAGATGGGCGTAATCACCAAGATTGAGGAGCCGACTGATTGGTGTGCCGGGATGGTGGTGGTGCTGAAAAAAAAAACAGGTGATGTTCGCATTTGTGTGAACTTCACAATGATGAATGGATCAGTATGCAGAGAAAAGTTTATCCTGCCTTCTGTCGAGCACACTCTGGGCATGCTAGCTGGGGCAACAGTATTCAGCAAATTAGATGCCAACATGGGCTTTTGGCAAGTACCATTGACAAAAGAGTCTGCCAAATACACCACCTTCATCACGCCTTTTGGGCGCTACTATTTTAACCGTCTACCCTTTGGCATAGCATCAGCCCCTGAGCACTTTCAAAGGATGATGATGACAGAAGTGACCGGTGGCCTGGAGGGGATACTGTGTCGCATGGATGACATCCTGGTCTGGGGACAGACGCAGGAGGAGCATGATGTGTGGCTACATGCGGTGCTAGAGAAGGCACAAAAGGCCGGCATTACGCTCAACATGGACAAATGTGAGCTCACACGCCACACAGTCAGATTCCTGGGTCATGTGATTTCAGCAGATGGAGTGAAGCCAGATCCAGAGAAGACGAGAGCAGTACAAGAGATGGATGCACCCAAAAATGTCAGCGAACTCAGGGGTTTTCTGGGCATGCTCAATCAGCTGGGCTGCTTCTTACCTAACCTGGCTGAAAAAGACAAAGTGCTACGAGACCTGCTGTCCAAGAAGAACCACTGGTACTGGGGGACAGAGCAGCAGGCCGCCTTTGATCAGTTAAAAACAGAGCTGTCATCCACACCAGTGCTCACATTATACAACCCAAACCGTGCTCTAAAGATTTCTGCTGATTCCTCTTCCTTTGGCCTGGGGGCAGTCCTGCTGCAGAAGAGCGATGCCATGTGGTCACCTGTGGCATATGCGTCCAGGGCAATGACACCAACAGAGCAGCGCTATGCTCAAGTAGAGAAGGAGGCATTGGCTGCGATGTGGGCATGTGAAAGGTTCAGCTGTTTCATCCTGGGAAGACCATTCAAGCTGGAAACTGACCACAAGCCGTTGGTGAGTCTGCTGGGAGGGACAGCTTTGGATAACCTCCCACCAAGAGTCCAAAGATTTAGGATGAGACTCATGAGGTACAACTATACAGTCGATCATGTCCCTGGCAAAAGCCTGGGGACAGCCAACACCTTACCTCGTGCTCCTCTGAGAGCCGCAAGAACACACACAGACACAAGCCTACTAGAGGACACCAACATCTATGTAGACTCTGTCATCAGCAACATTCCTGTCAGTGGAGATTATCTGAGCAGCCTACGTGAGCACCTGCAGGCAGACAGCATATGCTCTGCACTGATGGAGTACTGCACAGACGGCTGGCCCGACAAAAGCCAACTGCAGGGAGTGCTGAGACATTACTGGGCTGATAGAGCAGTGCTGACTGTGCACGATGGGCTGCTGCTGCGGGGCACGAGGCTCGTCATCCCATCAGCTTTACAAGGTGATGTTCTGCAGAGACTACATGAGGGACACCTGGGGGTGACAAGGTGCAGGGGCCGGGCCAAACAGGCTGTATGGTGGCCAGGACTCAGCAGCCAGCTGAATGACATGGTGCTGAAATGTAGAACCTGCATCCAAGAGAGAAGGAACGTCAAAGAGCCGCTGATGCCAACGGAGATGCCAGACAGGCCTTGGCAAACCTTGGGAGCTGACCTATTCATGCTGAAAGACAAGACTTATCTACTAGTAGTAGATTATTTCTCAAGGTATGTGGAAGTTGCGCTGCTATCACCCACAAGGTCCACAGATGTGGCGGTACACCTGAAATCCACGTTTTCTCGTCATGGCATTGGTGAAGTTCTTAAAAGTGACAATTGGCCCCAGTTCTCAGGTAGCCACTTTAAAGCCTTTGCAGCAGAGTATGGCTTTGTGCACATCACGAGCAGCCCCAGGTTTCCTCAGAGCAATGGGGAGGCGGAACACGCTGTACAAACCGTGAAAAACCTGCTAACAAAGGCGTCAGACCCATATCTTGCATTGCTGGCCTACAGAGCAACCCCTCTATAGAACGGCTATGTTGAATCCAGTTTTGCCTGACTACAATGCGCTGGGGGCCAAAGAAAGGGAGAAGAGGATGAACGACGCAAGATCCTTCGACAAGAGGCACGGAGCGAGAAATCTGGAGCCACTAGTACCTGGGGAGGATGTGTGGATCACCGATGCACGAGTCCAGGGCAAAGTGCTATATACACACAATACCCCTCGCTCTTATATCGTCCAGGTGCCTCAGGGCACACTGAGGAGGAACCGGCAGCACTTGGTACCGCTGCAGACCAACAGTGGGGTAGTCGACGCTGATGAGCCACCGGTGGGAGAAGATTCACCTACACCAGAGCCAGCTCCACCAGAGCCAGCTCCACCAGTGACAACATCACCCAGCAGAGAGGGCCCCACCACAGAGACTGTGCGGACCAGGTGTGGGAGAGAGGTTAGAAAGCCGAAGAGACTTGATTTGTGATTTATTGATCTGTTTTCTACAGTAAAGAAAAAGAGAGTGAAATGTGATGTGAAATTGTTCTGTAAACCTGGTACATTTACCTGAAACCTGAGAGTTTAAGTTTTGAAGAACACAGCCTGCTAAAGTAATAGTTCACAGTATGGTAATGCGGAAGTTATTTTATTTCTATTTTGCATGCTTGAATCAGGGACAGGTCTTCCAGCAAAAGGGCAGAATAAACCCCTTAAGACCTGCAGAGACAAAGGTAGTCCACCCTTTGTTCTCAAAGAAAGGGAGATGTGGTATTATGGGAATAATAGTGTAAGGAATGCGGTGGCCGGATGTGATGTGGGAACCCGGGGGAGTGGTAGTTGAGGAGTTGCCCGGGCTGCTGTACAGAGTTGCTAAATAAAGATATACTCCGTTTACGTTGTCGTACGAGCCTTATTATACAAATAACTCAACACTATTAATTGTCTCTGTGGATCTGTATGATGTTTGCAGACTTTGGAGTATTGTGTTCAGTTCCGGTTACACCAATACAGAAAGGATGTGGAGAGTGTGTTGGAATGAATTGCAGATGCTGGTTTAAACCGAAGATAGACCCAAAAGGCTGGAGTAACTCAGCGGGACAGGCAGCACCTCGGGAGAGAAGGAATGGGCGACATTTCGGGTGGAGACCCTTCTTCAGAGGATGCAGAAGAGACCAGAATGCTGCCTGGGTTGGAGTGTATTAGCTATCAGTAGAGGTTGGACAGAATTTGGATTGTTCTCTGTCAAATGTCAGAGGCTGAGGGGGGACCTGCAGAGAAATACACAAAATAGCGAGAGGCACAGATAAGATAAACAGCGGGATGCCCTTTCCAGGTTGGAAATGGCAAAGACCAGAGGGCATAAGGTGAGTTGGGCAAAGTTTAAAGGAGATGCGTGAGGCCTGGATCTCGCTGCTAGGGGTGATAGGGGAGGCATTTATCATTGTGGCGTTTAAGAGGGTTTTGGATAGGCAAGTGGATATACAGAGAATTGTGGGCCTTTGCCTGTGCTGTACAGTTATTGAGTCAACAGGCCCTTCGGCCCAACTAGCCCACACCAGACAAGATATCTCAGCTACACTAGCCCCACCTGCCCGCGCTTGGTCAGTATCCCTCCAAATCTGTTCTATCCATGTACCTGTCTGTTTTCTTAAACATTGGGATAGTCCCAGCCTCAATTACCTCCTCGGGCTGCTTGTTCCATACACCCAAGAAAAAATGATCCCTCAGATTCCTATTAAATCCTTTCAACTTCATCTTAAACCCGTGTCCTCTGGTCCTCGATTCACCTACACTAGGTATGAGATTCTGTTCATCTACCCGATCTATCCTTTGCATGATTTTATACACTCTATGAGATCACCCCTCATCCTCTTGCGCACCAAGGAATAGAGTCCCAGCCTACGCAGCATGGTGCTGCGGTAGAGTTGCTGCCTTACAGCATTAGCAGCGCCAGAGACCTGGGTTCGATCTCAACTACGGCTGCTGTTTGTACGGAGTTCGTATGTTCTCCTCGTGACCTGCGTGGGTTTTCTCTGAGAGCTTTGAGATTTTCCTCCCACACTCCATAGACGTACAGGTTTGTAGGTTCATAGACTTGGTATGTGTCGATTTTCCCAAGTCTGTGTAGGGTAGCGTTAATGTGCGGGGATCGCTGGTCGGTGAGGACTCGGTGGGCTGAATGGCCTGTTTCCGTGCTGTATCTCTAAACTAAACTAAACTACTCAACCTCTTCCTATAGTTCAGACCCTCTCGTCCTGGCAACATCCTCGTAAATCTTCTCTGCACCCTTTCCAGCTTGACAACATCTTTTCTATAAGATGGTGCCCAGAACTGAACACACTATATTCTATATCGGTGATTCTATATCAGATCTATATCGGTGAGACCAAGCGGAGGTTGGGCGATCGTTTCGCCGAACACCTCCGCTCGGTCCGCAATAACCAAGCTGACCTCCCGGTGGCTCAGCACTTCAACTCCCCCTCCCACTCCATCTCCGACCTCTCTGTCCTGGGTCTCCTCCATGACCACAGCGAGCAGCACCGGAAATTGGAGGAACAGCACCTCATATTCCGTTTGGGGAGTCTGCATCCTGGGGGCATGAACATCGAATTCTCCCAATTTTGTTAGTCCTTGCTGTCTCCTCCCCTTCCTCAGTCCCCTGCTGTCTCCTCCCATCCCCCAGCCTTCGGGCTCCTCCTCCTTTTCCTTTCTTGTCCCCGCCCCCAATCAGTCTGAAGAAGGGTTTCGGCCCGAAAAGTTGCCTATTTCCTTCACTCCATAGATGCTGCTGCACCCGTTGAGTTTCTCCAGCTTTTTTGTGTACCTATATTCTATGTTCTATGAAGAATAGGTGCTCCTTCAATTGTTTAAATCGCACAAGTGTACCAATAATGTGGAAGATTCAGATCGGTGCAGTAGTTGACCTCCCGCTACTTGATGCTGCATTTGGAACAAGTGGCTGGATTGTTGAGGACTAAATTGGCACCATTGATGGGAAATCAGTATTGTCCAAGGATTGAATTCATGACGTGCCTGGTTTCATTCCTCCAGTGGGCACGAGCAGTGTGAAAGAGGTGTCACGGTGCGAAAAACTTGCAATGCTCATGAAATCCCAGCCAAATAAACTCCCTGACAGCAAACACTCTGGAGCCTAATTTTGTAGGCTGCTGCAGTCTGTCAGTGTGAAGAGCCACACTATCGCTTAATTTGCATATGCACATCACAACTCACCTGCAAAGGCATCACACTGGATCAGATGCTAGAGACTATAAAATGCCCACAGGATGCTGTTAGTATAATGAACAAAGAACAACGTTACTTCACTGCCGACCACAAAATCTGGGGCTGTCCATTCATAATGAATTCTGAGATCGTTCAATTTGGAATAAAAGCTACAAAGATAATTGGCCCTGAGACAAATTGCAGAATGAAACTAACCATGCAAGCGTTATTGCTTATGCAGTTATTCCTTTCAAAAGGCAACTGCATTTCTTCTTGAAAAATAAATATTTGTTGCGCAGAGGGCAAAACATAAGGGAATAAGGTCAATTGTATCATGCTGTCCTTTACAGCTGGTATTTACACTATGGACTAAATATCCTTCATCTACGGTGTATGATTTGATAATTCCAAAATTATCACAGCTGGTATCAGAGCGGCTGCAGTCTATAACCCCAAATAATACTCCAAATGTATTGGGTGCAAAGGAATAAAGTCACATTTAAAACTATATCTATATTTATCTATACTATATATATATATATATATATATCTATATCTATATCTATATCTATATCTATATCTATATCTATATCTATATCTATATCTATATCTATATCTATATAAGTTAGACACAAAATGCTGGAGTACCTCTGCGGAACAGACAACATCTCTGGAGAGAAGGAATGGGTGACGTTTCGGGTTGAGACACTTCTTCAGTCCTCTCCTATATGTGTGTGTGAATATATAAATATATGTATATATACTAAGTGAGACCCGTTGGGTCTCATGTTCACACGGGAGAGCTGGTCCCCCAATACAATATTCCACCTCTCCACCAATTCCAATAATGGTGGCCAGTGGGAGGGGGGGTGGGGGGTATTTTCTGGAGCGCTAGTATGGGTGTTGTGGGCCGAAGGGACTGGTTTCCAGAGGGCTAGTATGGACATAGTGGGCCAAATGGATTCTTGGGGTGGTAGCTCAGTCACTCAAGCCTGATATGCTGGCAGCTCACTCACAGCTGGTTGGCTGGCAGTTGACTCACGGCTATTCCTTGAAATTCTATTTCAAGTGCAGTTTCTACCACTTCAAGCAGGATGCAAGGCCACCAAATTCAAGCGCAGTTTCCGACCACTTCAACCAGGGTGCAAGGCCACCAAATTCAAGTGCAATTTCATACCACTTCAAGCAGGGTGCAAGACAACCACATTCAAGTGCAGTTTCATACCATTTCAAGCAGGGTGCAAGGCCACCAAATTCAAGTGCAGTTTCCGACCATTTCAAGCAGGGTGCAAGGCCACTAAATTCAAGTGCAGTTTCGTACCACTTCAAGCAGGGTGCAAGGCCACTAAATTCAAGTGCAGTTTCGTACCACTTCAAGCAGGGTGCAAGGCCCCCAAATTCAAGTGCAGTTTCATACCACTTCAAGCAGGGTGCAAGGCCACCAAATTTAAGTGCAGTTTCATACGATTTCATGCAGGGTGCAAGGCCACAAAATCCAAATGCAGTTTCATACCATTTCATGCAGGGTACAAGGCCACCCTATTCAAATGCTGCTTCATACCATTTCAAGCAGGGTGAAACCACCATAAAACCACCATAAAACCACACAAAACACTACATTAGCACCACACAGTAGACATTCAGTGTGTTCAGTTGATTCACAGCTCAGACAGTCATGACCTCTCCCTCCCCCATATTGCAGAGACAGAACCACACCCACACTTCTGGGTTTTATAATCCCTCCCTGCTCCCACCGGAAGGGGCATGGCCTTCATAGCGTGATTGACAGGAGAGAGATTCTCAACATTTTTTAAACACTAATAACACTTTTATTTTTAATTGATGGGAAGAATCCTCTGCACCTGATGAGCAGACGTGGACTGAATAAGATGAATAAGATGGTCAAAAATCATAGAGGTAGCATTTTATCTAAAATCAATATACAGTGCAAACAGGAAGTTGTCAAGTAACCACCACCAACAGCCATTTGTAGTGCTTCACTTCAAACCAACCACCAACAACAGCCATTTTCAGTGCTTCACTTCAAACCAACCGCCACCAACAGCCATTTGCTGTGCTTCACTTGAAACCAACCACTTTTTCATTTTGAAACCACATTTAGGGCACTCAAGGTCAGTAAAACCACACTCACAGTTTAGTAGACATGTGTTCAGTGTTATTTACAGCTCAGACAGAGACGTGAACCTCTCGCTCCCCCAGCTTGCAGTAGACTGACTGAGGCACTCAACACTTCCGGATTTTATTGTCCCTCCGGAAGTGGTGTGGCCTTCAGGAGAGAGAATCTCAAACTTTTTTAAACACTAATAACTCTTTTATTTTTAATCGGTGGGTAAAATCCTCTTGTCCTGCACATCGGAGGGGACTCTGAGTAAGATGGCCAAAAATCACAGCCATAAGTGGCAGCGTTTTTTCTAAAATCAATATTCAGAACAACAGGAAGTGGCCAAGATCAGACTTTTAGTAATATAGATTTATCATATCATATCATATCATATCATATCATATCATATCATATCATATCATATCATATCATATCATATCATATACTTACTAAAAGTCTGATCTTGTAGGTGTGTATCTGTATATATGTGTGGTTGCCTTTACATCTTTGCAAAACCACTACACGGTAACGATTACATTTTACCCTCAAGGCCGAAATCACCTTGACAAAAACATTTTATGCTTTATTTCTTGACTTATTTCTTGACTTATTCTTGACATTACTGATTAAAAGTCTAAAAAAGTCAAAAAACTTTGAAATTAAAATGACCAGCTTCAACTGATGATATCACAATGGCTAGCCTCACTGAAGATTTCATCCTATATTTGACACGTTATTCGTGATTAAAGCTTTAAAAATGCCAACTTTCACAAGATTTTTACATAATCTGATTCACATTTTTACCCTCTAGAGAGCACCTTCACTGAACATTTTATGCTTTATTTCTCGACTTGTTCTCAACTCGTTAAAAGTCTAAAAAAGTCAAGAGACTTTGAAATTAAAATGACAAGTTTCAATTGATGGTGTCACAATGGCTCGGCTAACGGTGATCAGCCCACTGAAGATTTCATGTTATATTTGACATGTTATTTGTAATTAAAGCTGTAAAAATGCCAACTTTCACAAGATTTTTACATACTCTGATTTTCCCCCTCTAGGCAGAGATAACCTTCACACATCATTTCTATGCTTTATTTCTCAACTTATTACTGATTAAAGTTTAAATAAATCAAACGATTTGGAATTTAAAATGACCAGCTTCAACTGATGATGTCACAATGGGTCGGCTAGCAGTGATCAGCTTCACTAAAGACCAGCTTCAACTGATGATGTCACTATGGCTAGGCTAGCAGTGATCAGGAGGACCACGCCTCCAGTGGGGGCTACGGGTAGGGAATGGGTGCGTTTGGGGAGCAGACCCAACAGGTCTGCACTTGGTCTAGTACTTAATAAAAGTCTGATCTTATACGTGTATATGTGTGTGTATATGTGGTTGTCTTTACATTTCGCAAAAACACTACGATTACATTTTTACATATTCTGATTGACATTTTTCCCCTCGAGGCCGAGATCACCTTCACTGAACATTTTATGCTTTATTTCTCGACTTATTCTTGACTCATTACTGAGTAAAAGTCTAAAGAAGTCAAAAGACTTTGTAATTAAAATGACCAGCTTCAACTGATGATGTCACAATGGCTCGGCTAGCAGTGATCAGCCTCACTGAAGATTTCATCCTATATTTGACAGAGGAAGCTGAGGTGAGGAGACTGCACAAAGTTGGAGAGGGTGAGATGCAGTTAAGAAATGACAGGCAAGCTGATACAGTGTGATGTTACCAGGATGTGGGAGGTCAGCGAAACTGTTGGTGCCTCTGGCTGCTACAACTGTTGAACGTGTGTCCAGGTTCAGCTCCTGAAGGACGTGTTAGGGAACTGGAGAGGCAACTGGATGACCTCAGGATCATCCTCGAAAACAAGAGTGTCCTGGACAGGACCTACAGCGAGATTGTTACACCGAAGATCCCGGAAGAGAGAAGGTGGGTGACGATGAGGAAGCTTGGTGTACAGGAGACACTGGGGGAGTAATCTCTTGAAAACAGGTACACCCTCTTGGAAGCTGTCGGGACAGAAGACACTGCCAGTCTGAGCCGGAGACAGGTCTGCGAGTCAAAACGTGGCGCTGAGGCAAAGCCGAAGAGAAAAACGTCAGCAGAGCCGTGGTAGTAGGGCACTTCATAGTGAGAGGTACACACAGGGGTTTGTGCGGCAACAGGCAGGATTCAAGGATAGTGTGTTGCCTCCCTGGTGCCAGGGTCCAGGACGTCATGGACCGATTGCAGGGCATCCTCAAGGGGGAAGGGGGGCAGTGGAAGTGGTAGTGCATGTCGGCACAAATGACGTCGGGAAATGAGGAAAGAGATTCTGCAGCGTGACTTTAGAGAGCTCGGAAGAATGGCTGAATAGCAGGACCTCCAGGGTGGTTATCTCCGGTTTGCTTCCAGTTCCTCGGGCTGGTGAGGGCTGGAACAGGGAGATAGGGGATCTGAGTGTGTGGCTGAGGAGCTGGTGCATGGAGCAGGGATTTAGATTCTTCGACCACTAGGATCTGTTTTGGGGTAAGGGTGAATTGTACATAAGGGACGGGTTATTTTGGCAGGCAGGTTTACCACGGCTACACAGGTGGGTTTAAACTAAATAGTAGGGGGGAGGGAGAGACAAATTGGAAATACAAGGATGGAGTTAAAGGGAAAGCGAGTATAGGAAAACTTAAGAAAGACACCAGAATTAACGGGACAGAAAGCTCACGAATAAATAGGAGAGTATGGCCAAGTGAAATAGGAATCGATGTGAAAGGTGAGGTGAGTAATGCATTAAAAGTATTATATATGAATGCGCGAAGTATAAAAAGTAAAGTGGATGAGCTTGAGGCTCAGTTAATGACTGGTAGATATGACATTGTGGGGATTACAGAGACATGGCTGCAGGAGGATCGGGGCTAAGAACTGGATATTCAGGGTTATATGTCCTGTAGAAAGGACAGGCAGGTGGGCAGAGGAGGTGAGGGATGAAATTCAGTCCCTTGAGAGGAGTGACAGGGAATGACAATGTAGAGTTGCTGTGGATAGAATTGAGGAATTGTAAAGGTAAGAAGACATTAATGGGAGTTATCAATAGGCCTCCAAACATTAGCCTGGATATAGGGTGCTAGTTGCAGCAGGAGTTAAAATTGGCATGTAAGAAATATAATGCCACTGTGGGTTATGGGAGTTTTCAATATGCAGGTAGACTGGGGAAAAAAAAAAAAAAATGAAATGATTCAATTTATTGTCATTGTCAGTGTACAGTACAGAGACAACGGAATGCATTTTTAGCATCTCCCTTGAAAGGGAGACCCAGGGCGTCGCGGTGTGCCCGCGCCTGCCGCCGTAACATTCCATTACAGGCAAAGGTGGGTGAAGTGTCTTGCCCAAGGACACAACGACAGTATGCACTCCAAGCGGGATTTGAACCGGCTACCCTCCGGTCGCCAGCCGAACTCTTAGCCCATTGTGCTATCTGTCGCCCTGGTTGGTTCTGGATCCCAAGTAAGGTAGTTTGTAGAGTGTCTCCGAGATGGATTCTTAGAGCAGCTTGTACTGGAGCCTCTCAGAGAGAAGTTAATTCTGGATTTAGTTGGCTAATGAACCAGATTTAATAAGGGAACTCAAGGTAAAGGAACCACTTGGAGATAGTGACCATAATATGATCAGTTTTAATCTGCAATTTGAGAGGAAGAAGGTTAAATCAGAAGCGTCAGTGATGTTGTTGAACAAAGGGGACTATGAAAGCATCAGAGAGGAGCTGGCCACGGTTGACTGGAAAAGGACCGTAGCAGGAATGACAGTGGAAGAGCAATGGCAGGAATTTCTGGACATAATCCAGAAAATGTAGAATCATTTCATTCCAAAGAAGAAGAAAGATTCTAAGGGGAGTAAGGGGCAACTGTGGCTGACAAGGGAAGTTAGGGATGGAATAAAACTAAAAGAAAAGGTGTAGAACAGAGCAAAGAGTAGTAGGAAGCCAGAGGATTGGGAAACTTTCAAAGGACATCAGAAGGTAACACAGAGGCAATATGGGGTGAAAAGATGAAGTACGAAAGTAAGCTTCCCAAGAATATAAAGAAGGATAGTAAAAGCTTCTTCAGGTATGTTAAGAGAAAAAGATTACTAAAGACAAATGTGGGTCCCTTGAAGGCAGAAACAGGTGAGATTATTATTAGGAACAAGGAAATGGCAGAAGAGTTTATCAGACTGAAGGCTGATAAATCCCCTGGGCCTGATGGTTTACATCCCAGGGTACTCAGGGAGGTGGCTCTAGAAATCATGGATGCAATGGTGATCATTTTCCAATGTTCTATAGATTCAGGATCAGTTCCTGTGGATTGGAGGGGAGCTAATGTTATCCCACTTTTCAAGAAAGGAGCGAGAGAGAAAACGGGGAATTACAGACCAGTTAGCCTGACATCGGTGGTGGGAAAGATGCTGGAGTCAATTATTAAAGAAGTAATAACGGCGCATTTGGATGGCAGTAAAAGGATTGGTCCAAGTCAGCATGGATTTATGAAAGGGAAATCTTGCTTGACTAATCTTCTGAGATTATTTGAGGATGTGACAAGTAAAATGGATGAAGGAGAGCCAGTGGATGAGCCAGTGGAGAGGCAGTATCTGGATTTTCAGAAAGTCTTTGATAAGGTCCCACAGAAGAGATTAGTGGGAAAAATTAGAGCACATCATATTGGGGGTAGGGTACTTGCATGGATAGAGAATTGGTTAACAGACAGGAAACAAATAGTAGGAATAAACTGGTCCCTGTCAAAATGGCAGGCAGTGGCAAGTGGAGTGCCGCAAGGCTTGGTGCTGGGGCTGCAACTATTTACAATATATATTAATAATTTAGATGATTAAATGAAAAGTAACACTAGCAAATTTGCAGTGTGAACTGTGAAGAGGATGCTAGGAACATGCTGGGTGACCTGGACAGGTTGAGTGAGTGGGCAGATGCGTGGCAGATGCAGTATAATATAGATAAATGTGAGGTTATCCACTTTGATGGCAAAAACAAGGGGGCAGATTATTATCTCAATGGGGTTAGGTTAGGTAAGGGGCAGGTACAGTGAGACCAGGGTGTCCTTGTAGACCGGTCGCTGAAAGTTGGCGTGCAGGTACAACAGGCAGTGAAGAAAGCTAATGGAATGTTGGCCTTCATAACAAGAGGATTTCAGTATAGGAGTGGAGAGGTTCTACTGCAGTTGTATGGGGCTCTGGTAAGATCACATCTGGAGTATTGCGTACAGTTTTTGTCTCCTAATTTGAGGAAGGACATCCTTGTGATTGAGGCAGTGCAGCGTAGGTTCAAGAGATTGATCCCTGGGATGGCGGGACTGTCATATGAGGAAAGATTAAAAAGACTAGGCTTGTATTAACTGCAGTTTAGAAGGATGAGAGGGTATCTTATAGAAACATATAAAATTATGAAAGGTCTGTACAAGCTACATGCAGGATACAGTTTCCCAATGTTGGGAGAGTCCAGAGAGTCCACAGTCTAAGAATAATGGGGAGGCCATTTAAAACTGACATGAAAAAAATAATTCTGCAGAAAGTTGTGAATCTGTGGAATTCTCTGCCACAGAAGGCAGTGGAGGCCAATTTACTGGATGAATTAAAAAAAGAGAGTTCGATAGAGCTGTTGGGGCTAGCGGAATCAAGGGATATGGGGAGAAGGCGGGAACAGGGTACAGATTATGGATGATCAGCCATGATCACAATGAATGGCGATGCATGCTCGAAGAGTGAATGGCCTCCTCCTGCACCTATTTTCTATGTTTCTATGTTTCAATGATACAGCAAAGACTGGCATAGCAGCAAGGGAACTGAAGACTTGTGCTCCAGAACTTGCTGCATCCATGGCTAAACATCAGTACAGTTACAATACTGGCATCTACCCGGCAATGTGGAAAATTACCCAGGTATGCCCACCAGGTCCTCAAGAACCAGAATAAATCCAAACCAATCTGAAGAAGGGTCTCGACCCAAAATGTCACCTATTCCTTTTCAAGAGTCGAGAGTCATGAGAGTCAAAGGTGTTTTTGACCACTGGGTGGCGCTTCGATGGCAGCCTCACCTACAGTTTGTCTGTCCTATTTGTTATTTTTAGTGTCTTTTAAATGTTTCTGTAAATGTTCTCTGGTTTGTTTTATGTGATGGGTGGGGGAGGGAGTCGGGGGGGAAACTTTTTTTCAGTATCTTTACTTGTGGGAGATTCGATTGTTTTCCGGATCGTATCTCCGGTTGCTCTGCGGCCTAACATCATGGAGCTGGCGGCCTCGCTCAAAACTGACTTTGAGCCTCTCCATGGACTTACCATTGGAGCCTTGCCTGGATTCCTTGCCTGGGATCAACGCTCCAACTAACCTGCGGATTCTAACATCGAGGAGCTCACAGTCTCTAGTTGAGACCGATGAAGCTACAAAAGCCACATGATGTTCGACTAGCCCTGACCTGGGGTAGATCGCCCAGCGCGGGGGAGCTGAGATTCCCCGTCCACCCCCCGATGTAGGAGCTTGATCGCCCCGACGAGGAGGCCCGCTGCCGGCTACGGGAGTAAGATCATCCGTCAACGGAAGGTTAGAGTCCCCCGAATGCTGGAGGTCAAAGAAGAGAGAGATTGAACTTTTTTTCGCCTCCCATCACAATGAGGAATGTGGAGGAGTCACTGTGGTGGATGTTCATGTCAAAATGTTTTTGTGTGTTCTATTGCTTTTTATTGGTATGACTGTATGGCAAATGAAATTCCTCATATGTTGCAAAACATACTTGGCTAATAAAATACGATTATGATTATGATTATTGTCATATGTCACAGATAGAACAATGTAACTCTTATTCTCCAGAGATGCTGCCTGACCTGCAGAGTTACTCTAGAATTTTGTGGCTATCTCCAATCAATTACCACCCCATCAGTCTACTCACAATCACAATGGAAGGGATAATCAATATTACTATCAAGTAGCACTGTTTAGCAACAATTTTCTCATGGTCGCTCATTTTTGGTTCTACCAAAACCACTGAACTCCGAATGTCATTACAGCCCTGGACCAAACATGGACATGAGATGAATTCCAGAAGTGAAGTGAGGGGACCTACTTTTGCCATCAAGGTAGCAATTAATCAAGTATGGCAACAAGAACACTGTACACTGCAAGGGCCAGGAAGCGAGCGGGTAAGATAATCTCTGACCCCTCTCACTTTAGCCACAAACTCTTTGAATCACTTCCCTCTGGAAGGCGACTCCGGACTGTCAAATCTGCCACAGCCAGACATAAAAACAGATTTTTTTCCATGAGTAGTAGCTCTACTCAATAACCAAAAATCTGTAGCCTCCTTTTGCTCTGGTATTTTATTTAATTCACATGTTAAATTAATAATGTTTTATTATAAATGTTTAACGTTTTATGTGTCATTCCTAACTGTCACTGTATGTCATGTTGTCACTTGTGGGCAGAGCACCAAGGCAAATTCCTTCTATGTGAACAATAAACGTATTAATTAATTAATTAATTAATTGATTGATTAATTCAAGAAGCCCTGGCTAAAATGGACAATGAGGATTAACATTCAAGATTCATGATTCAAAATTATTTAATGACCACACAGTCAAGCTGGTGGAATTCATGTTCAGTACAGGATTTTACACAATAAGCTGATTCCAGTCATGCAGACATACAGTTTGTGGTACAGAAGAACACAGTAAGCAGACATAACCATATAACCATATAACCATATAACAATTACAGCACGGAAACAGGCCATCTCGGCCCTACAAGTCCATGCCGAACAAATTTTTTTCCCCTTAGTCCCACCTGCCTGCACTCATACCATAACCCTCCATTCCCTTCTCATCCATATGCCTATCCAATTTATTTTTAAATGATACCAATGAACCTGCCTCCACCACTTCCACTGGGAGCTCATTCCACACCGCTACCACTCTCTGCGTAAAGAAGTTCCCCCTCATATTACTCCTAAACTTCTGTCCCTTAATTCTGAAGTCATGTCCTCTTGTTTGAATCTTCCCTATTCTCAAAGGGAAAAGCTTGTCCACATCAACTCTGTCTATCCCTCTCATCATTTTAAAGACCTCTATCAGGTCCCCCCTTAACCTTCTGCGCTCCAGAGAATAAAGACCTAACTTATTCAACCTATCTCTGTAACTTAGTTGTTGAAACCCAGGCAACATTCTAGTAAATCTCCTCTGTACTCTCTCTATTTTGTTGACATCCTTCCTATAATTGGGCGACCAAAATTGTACACCATACTCCAGATTTGGTCTCACCAATGCCTTGTACAATTTTAACATTACATCCCAGCTTCTATACTCAATGCTCTGATTTATAAAGGCTAGCATACCAAAAGCTTTCTTTACCACCCTATCTATATGAGATTCCACCTTCAAGGAACTATGCACGGTTATACCCAGATCCCTCTGTTCAACTGTATTCTTCAATTCCCTACCATTTACCATGTACGTCCTATTTTGATTTGTCCTGCCAAGGTGTAGCACCATAAAACACAGACAACATACAGTATACAATACATGCACGAGGTGGCTTTGTGATATTATCTAAGAGTGTTCAGAGTTCAAATTGCATATGGGTAGAAACTGTTATTGAATCGTGATGTTTTGGCAGGCAGTGAGCTGTAGCGCCTCCCTGAGGGCAGCAGGTGGAAGATGTGGTGAGCTGGGTGGGAGGGATCTGAAATGATTTTCTTTACCCTTGACACGGTCCGTTTGAGATTGAGTGATTCTATTGATGGGAGGGGGTTGCTGATGATTTTGGATGCTTTGTTGACAATGCGCTGTAGTTTATTGCGGGAGTGAGTGTCCAAACTGCTGTACCAAACTGTTAGTGATGAAGTGAGCATGCTTTGGATGATGGCTGTGTAAAATCGGATTAGGAGATGTTTCCTCACTCTGAACTTCTTGAGCTGGCGGAGAAAGAAGAGTCTTTGGTTGGCTTTTTTATAAATGTGGTGTGAGTTGGTTTTCCATTTGAGGTTATTGCTTATGTGAGTGCCAAGAAATTTGAATGAGTCAGTGGTGGATATGGGTTCGCCGGAGATGAGTAGGGGGGTCTTGGGTTGTGCCTTTCGTCTGAGGTCGATGATAAGTTCATGGGTTTTTGATGTGTTGAGTAGGAGGTTACCGTCTGTGCACCAAGTGACTGCTTTGTGTGTTTGAGTGCGGTATTCTGTTTCGTTGTTGTTAGAGATGAGACCTATGATGGTTGTGTCGTCTGCGTATTTGTATATTTTGACTGAACTATACTGGGATGTGAGTTGATTTGTATAGAGTGAGAATAACCAGGGTGACATCTCAACCAATAACACAAGAACATGTCTGGAAAAAAACTTATGGCTGGCTGGAATGATATTTAGCACAAAAGAAGACAGACACATAAAGCTGGAGTTACTCAACGGATCAGACAGCATCTCTGGAGAAATGGAATGGGTGGTGTTTCGGGGTGAGATCCTTCAAGATGTTTGTGGTGTTTGGAGATCAACCATTTAAGCCACAGGATGTCTTTACAGGAGTTTGTCAGGGGTGGTGTTCGAGGGCCCAACCACCTGTAGCTGCTCCATCAAAGACCATCCTTCATTGATACCTTCAGATACAGGGATGCTTGCTGATGATGGCACAATGTCCACAACATTCGCCAGTCCTCTGATAATGACGCAATTCATATTGTAACGTGGCAAGGCATGGACAACATCCAGTCCTAGACTGATTGTTGACAAGTAACATTTGCGTCACACGATTGCCAGGCAATGGTTTAAAAAAAAAATGTTTTAATTTATTTTATTAGAAGCAATTGTACAAAGAGAAAGTAATCTACACAACAATTATACAATTTTCATACAGCTTCAATGTTAACATTTTATAAACTAATAACTAAATCGGAAAAAAGGGAAAGAAAGAAAAGAAAAAGAAAAGAAAGAATTTTGAGAAAGACATGAAAAAGAAAAACCCCTGAACTAATGAAGCGGAGGTATATTGCACTACCCTTCCATATGCTCGCTTATCCGGCCCTAGCGTCGGTTTTGTTTATGTTCAACCATTATGTTGTTGAAGAAATTCAATGAAAGGAGACCATATTTTGCAAAATTGATCTGGTTTGTCAGTCAAGCTTTATAGAATAGAATATAGAATAGAATAGTTTCTTTATTGTCATTGTAACATGAACCATGTACAACAAAATTTAAAATGTCAGCCAGTCAGTGCAGCATTCAAACATTTCTAAAAGCTAACGATACATTCAAGGTAAAATATTAAAGATAAACAACTAAATAAATATCACGAACAAAGCACGCATACACACCCAACCCTCCATCCTTCTGTCGATTCCACAGTTACCACAGTCCCTTAGTCTGTATCGCCCCTGCGTTCCTTGGCGGCTACATTTAGTGCTTTTATAGCAGTGGGGTAAAAACTGTTTTTTAGTCTATTTGTCCTTGTCCTTGTAGATCTGTACCGTCTGCCTGACGGCAACAGTTCAAACAGGGAGTGTCCGGGGTGGGAAATGTCCTTTATGATATTCTGGGATTTTTTGGTGCAGCGGGAACTGTGTAAGTCCTCCAAGGTAAGGAGAGGGCAGCCGACAATCCTCTGGGCGTTGTTAATGGCCCTCTGGAGCGCTTTCCTCTGAGCCGCTGTGCAGCTGGTGTACCACACGCATACACAGTATGTTAGTATGCTCTCAATGGAGCACCGATAAAAGGACAGCAGCAGTCTCTGAGTGATGTTATTCTTCCTGAGCACCCTCAGGAAGTGCAGTCTCTGCTGGACCTTTTTCAGCAGCGCAGTGGTGTTCACGCTCCACGTCAGGTCCTCCTCAATATGGATTCCCAGGAAGCGGAAATCCGCCACCCTCTCTACACAGTCCCCTCTGATAGTCAATGGTACCATGTCCGTTTTGTTCTTCCTGAAGTCTATTATTACTTCCTTTTATTTTTTAAGACAGTGTCTCGGTCATTTCTGTGATCCACATCTTCACTGTGGGGACTGTTATCTTTTTCCTGAATTTAAGTATAAGTTTTTTCGCAGTTACTAAACCATAGTCAAGGAAGTGTCTTTGAGATATCGTTAGATTAGGGCAGCCCTCTGACATACCTAATATTATTAGTTTTGAATCTGGCTCCAATTGAATTTTAAGTATTTTAGAAATGATATTGAATATTCCCATCCAGAAGTTTTGTATTTTTATACAGGATACAAAAGAATGAGTTAGGGTGGCTTCTTGGAAGTGACATTTATCACAGAGAGGAGAAACAGTTGGGAAGATCTTGTTCAGTTTGGTCTTTGAGTAGTATAATCTATGCAATACTTTAAATTGTATCAGGCAATGCCTGGCATTTAAAGAACAGTAGTGTATGTATAGTAAGCTTTCCTCCCATATATCTTTCGAAATGGGTAAACCCAGCTCGTCCTCCCATGCCCACCTATACATCTCAGAGGGTGGGGTGTCAATCTTTAGAAGAGTGTTATAAATGTAGGATATCAACTTACTTGTATCGGCATGTCTATTCAAACAATCGTCTAATATATCTGGACCCATAAGTGGACAGTCTTGTGTATATGTTTTCACATAATCTCGGATTTGAAGGTATCTAAAAAAATTATTGGCATTCAAGTGACATTTCTCCTGTAGTTCTTGAAAAGAAGAGAGAGTCCCCTTCTTATAGAGGTCTCCCACAGTATTGATTCCCAGTTTCTTCCATTGAACAAACACCACATCTAAAGTAGACGGTTTAAACAAGGGATTATTTGCAATGGGAAGAAGGAGAGACATATTTCTCAATTTAAGACTGAATTTCAGCTTTTTCTAGATACGGATAGTACTGTGTATTATCGGATTTTGCTCATACGTTGACTTATTCAAATGTGTTGGAGATAGGAGGATCGAGCCTATACTAAAAGGCAAACAATCTTCCCTCTCCATTTTTAACCAATTTACATGTTGACATGTATCGTCCAACCAGAAAGTTATATTTTTAATATTAGTTGCCCAGTAGTAAAAAAGAAAATTAGGTAGAGCTAATCCTCCATTTTCTTTCGATTTGCACAATGGTCTTTTGTGTATTCTATGGGCTTTGTAGTCCCAAATAAAATTAGTGACAATAGAATCAATTTTTTAAAAAAACGTTTAGGGAGATCTATCGGTATTGATTGAAATAAATATAAAAGTTGCGGAAGGAAGATCATCAATAAAATTTAATGATGACAAGACAGAGGTAATGATCTTTGGTGGCACCTCTGGGCCCCCCCCTGTTGATCTAGGCTCTTTGTCTGCATATCTCAAACCTAACATCACGAACCTGGAGATTAAAGTGGACCCTGAGCTTAGATTTGACTGTCAGGTGAGGGCTGTTGTTAAATCTGTTTTTTTCCATCTGAGGCAGCTGGCAAAAATAAAGCCGATTTTGTCGAGGCAGCACTTTGAGACGGTAATCCATGCCTTTGTTACCACCCGGCTGGATTACTGCAATGCACTGTATCTGGGGGTTAGTCGGTCCTCCATCGCCCGTCTCCAGATGGTACAGAATGCAGCTGTTCGTCTCTTGACTGGCACACGAAAGCATGATCATGTTTCACACCTTTTGGCCTCTCTCCACTGGCTGCCTATTCAGTATAGGATTCGTTTTAAAATTATTTTATTTACTTTTAAATCCCTAAGTGGTCTTGCCCCGTCCTACCTATCTGAGCTTCTTCACCCTTATTCGCCCTCCCGCTCTCTCAGGTCAGATGATCAGCTGCTCCTGATTGAGCCAAAGACTAAGCGGAAGCTCAGAGGGGACCGTGCCTTTGCTGTGTCGGCTCCGAGATTGTGGAATGAATTGCCTCTGCACGTTAAACAGGCCCCTTCTCTAGCTGTTTTTAAGTCACTCCTGAAGACATATCTATTCTCCATGGCCTTTGTAGACCAGTGAGGTGTTGAATTGTTTATTAACTTTATTTGCTTGGTTTTGCTGCGTTGTTCGTACTCGTGTTTTATGTTTTTTTAATTTATTGTTTGGATTTTTGTATGTAATTTATGCGCCTCGTGTTAGTTGTATGTTCTGTTGTTCTGCCTGTTTTATGATGTCTTGCTTGTTTTCTTTTTTCTGTACAGCACTTTGGTCAGCTTTGGTTGTTTTTAAGGTGCTTAACAAATAAAGTTATTATTATTATTATTATTATTATTATTATTATTATTATTATTATTATTATTATTATTTATGGCATTTAATCTACCAATAAGGGAGATAGGAAGTGTTTTCCAAAATTGGATGTAGGCATATAGTTTAGTGATTAATGGTGAGAAGTTTATTTTAAACAGAGAGGAATACTTTCTAGTCACGTAAATTCTAAGATATCTGAACTTTTCAGTAATGATTCTGAAAGGAAATTGTTGGAGTTGTGAAGGGTCTTGTTCTTTTGATTGGCATGATTTCACTTTTATTCCAATTTATTCTGTATCCAGAGAAAGAACCAAATTGTTCTATAATGCTTAGAACATTTGTAATACTAACTTGGGGATTGGTAATGTATAAGAGTACATCATCTGCATATAACAAAATTTTATTGGTGGTATATTTGGTATTATATCCATAAATGCCTGAATGGGACCTGATACTCTCGGCAAGAGGTTCTATGGCTAAAGCAAATAACATTGGAGAAAGGGCACATCCTTCTGTTACCCCCAGATGAATAAAATTTAGGTGAAAGCATTTGATTTGTTAGTATTCTAGCTGTCGGATTAGTGTATAAAAGCTTCACCCATAAAGTAAAGTTTTCTCCCAATTGAAATTTTTCCAACACTGTGAAAAGATAAGACCATTTCACTTGGTCGAAAGCTTTTACTGCATCTAGAGAAATAATTGTTAGATCTTCATTTGTCATTCTCTGCGAATATATTATGTTAAACAAACATCTCAAATTATAAAACGAGTGTCGTTTAGGTATAAACCCAGTTTGATCTGGATGTATTAGTTTACCGATAACTAGGCTTAATCTACGAGCCAAAGTCTTAGCTAGTATCTTCTGATCCATATTTAAAAGGGCTATTGCCCTATAGGATCCAGGCTCCTAGAGGTTTTTATCTTTTTTTGGAATTAATGTAATAGTTGATTCAGCAAGAGTTTGTGGTAAAGTCTGTTAAATGATTGCATATAAAGGGCTTGTAAGCGTGGAGAAATTAAATCATTAATTTTTTATAAAATTCGTTACTAAACCCATCTCGGGCCAATGATTTAATAGTCTCTACGATGCCTTTTGTTGTTATCTCTGCGCCTAATTCATCCCGTTCACCCTCGTTAAGAAATGGGAAATTGCTTCTCAAGAAAGCTTTTCATCTTTGCAGGATCGACTATTGTTTTTTGATGAATATAGTGTATGGTAGAATTGTAAGAATTTTTCATTGATATCCTTAGGCAATGTAAGCAAATCTCCTTTTTCTGATCTAATTTTGTGTATTCAATTCAATTCAATTCAAAGCACTTTATTCGTCCCCGAGGGGCAATTTAAAAGGGCGCATTACAGTAGCTTTTTAAAAAGGGACACAATCAACAAACATAAGCAACACACATACTGCACAATCAACCAGCACACGCATTCCACAGACACACTGCACAATCACACAACACACACCGCACATCAACATTCAACACATAGTAATAGTTTTTAAAGTGCTTCCTAAGTGCTTCAATTAAAAAGTGCATATAGAAGGTTATTTCATTTCATATGTTCATGAGTCAGTGATCAGCATTAAAAAGCTGGACAGCCCTGGGGATGAAGGTTGCCTTCCTCCTCTGTGTCCGGCAGAGTCTGCTTCCTGAGGGGAGCCACTCAAACTCAGGAAACAGGATGTGAGAGGGGTCCTGAAGAATCCTGTGTGTTAACTTAACAGACTGTTGGTCGCATAGGGCAGTGAGAGTTCGGACGGGCTGCTCAATGATTTTTGAGCAGACCTTGACCACATTCAACAGGCGGTTTCTGTTTTGCAGGGTGATGGAGTGGAACCAGCTAGTGAAAGAGAAGGTTATTACATTTTCAATGAATGCGTAGTAGAATGTGGTGAGAATGTCTTCAAGATTCAAGATTCAATTTATTTGTCATTTGGACCCCTTGAGGTCCAAACGAAATGACGTTTCTGCAGCCATACATTACAAACAAATAGACCCAAGACACAACATAATTTACATAAACATCCATCACATTGCTGTGATGGAAGGCCAAAAGAACTTATCTCTCCACTGTACTCTCCCCCCCCCGATGTCAGAGTCAAAGTCAAAGCCCCCGGCTGGCGATGGCGATTGTCCCGCGGCCATTAAAGCCACGCCGGGTGGTGCAAGGTCGCACACCGGGTCTTGGTGTTGGAGCCCCCGGCGTGCGCTCGCAGAGTCCCGCAGCCATTCCAAGCTGCGCGGGCTTTGTTAATCCCAAATGACTTCAGCTTCCTGAGTAGGTACTGTCTCTGATGGCACTTTTTAAGGATTTCCTCTATGTTAGAGGAAAACCTTAGCAGGTTGTCGAAGGCTGTTCCCAGGTATTTGTATACCTCCACTATCTCCACTGGCTCCTGCTGGATGATAGTGGTGGCTGCCTCAGCCATCTGTCTCTGTTGGGGGGAAAAAGTCACAATCACGTCCTTGGTTTTGCTTATATTTAGCTCAAGACAAGACTTTACACACCATACTATAAAGTCCTGCAGGGCTGAGCTGTGATGTTGTGTATGGCTGGGAAGCAGAGACAGGAGGACTGTGTCATCAGCAAATTTTACAAAGTGGCAGTTTGGCTGGGTGGATCTGCAGTCATCAGTGTAGAGAATGAAGAGAAGTGGGGAGAGGACACAGCCTTGTGGAGAGCCAGTGAAGGTGAAGAGGGTGTCGGACAAGGTGTGGTACGGTCATTCTCTAATTTGCGGAGTTGGCGTGCTAGTAGCTTGTGTGTCTTATCACCAAATTCAAAGGCAATGGTGACGTGCAATGAGACAAAATCCAGGTTTCACCCACCAATATTCAATGGTATTACCATCACTGAACCCGTCACTATCAACATCTTGGGGAATACCATTCCGAAAACCGAAAGCTCGCAGTCTCGGGAGAGGCTGAGTCAGGAAGCTCCGACTACGCAGAGGCTCGACCAGCTCCGACCCAGGGTCGGATCGCCAGCGCGGTGGAGCGGCCATCCCCCCGATGCAGGAGCTGATCACCCGGATGCGAGGGCCCAAATGCCGCCGCTACGGGAGTCAAGATCATCCCATCAACGGAGGGCTTGAGGCCCCCGACCGTGGGAGAGCAAAGAAGGGAAGAGATTTCAACGTTGTTTTGCCTTCCACCACAGTGAGGAATGTGGAGGAGTCACTGTGGTGGATGTTTATGTTAAAATGTATTTTGTGTGTTCTGTTGCTTTTTATTTGTATGACTGACTTGGTATATGAAATTACTCGTATGTTGCAAAGCTAATAAAGTATTATTGTATTTGAGATTGTGATTGTGAAATGTCAGCCATTAGGCCTGAAAAAGGGTCTTGACCAGAAACGTTATCCATTCCTTCTCTCCAGAGATGCTGCCCGTCCTGCTGAGTTACTCCAGCATTTTGTGTCCACCATTGTGACGAAACTGAACTGGAGTAGCTAACATAATGTGTCTACATGACAGGTCAGAGGCTAGGAACTAAACTCGTAGCTCTCAATGGATATTGTTATCGCAGCGATAGATAGATTCTTGATTAGTTCGGGTGTCAGAGGCTATGGGGAGAAGGCAGGAGAATGGGGTTAGGAGGGAGAGATAGATCAGCCACGATTGAATGGCGGAGGAGACTTGATGGGCCGAATGGCCTAATTCTGCTCCTATCACATGATCTTATGATTCCTCCAAACCCTGTTCAGCATCTACAAGACTGAATCTAGGAATGTGAAGGAATGCTTTCCACTTGCCTGTGGGAAGTGCAGCTGCAACAAACCCAAGCAGGACATAACAGTGAGCACCGACCTAGGCCCTTCAGTGGGCACCGTACCCACAACCATTCACTCTCTCCAGTACTGAAGCACAGTAGCAACAGACTATACCATCTACATGATGGACTGCAGCGACTCACCAAGACCCATTAGACAACAGGTAGACACAAAATGCTGGAGTAACTCAGCGGGTGAGGCAGCATCTCTGGAGAGAAAGAATAGGCGACGCTTCGGGTCGAGATTGAGAAAGGCCTCGACCCGAAGCGTCGCCTATTCCTACTCTCCAGAGATGCTGCCTCACCCGCTGAGTTACTCCAGCATTTTGTGTCTACCTTCGATTTAAACCAGCATCTGCAGTTCTTTCTTACACACCATTAGTCAGCAGCTTCCAAACCCATATCCTATACCAGACAAGGGCAATAAAAGCTTGGTGATACCACCACCTGGAAGTTGCCGTCCAAGCCACATAACATCCTGACTTGGAAATATATCACCATTCTTCCCCTTCTCTGGGTCAAAATCCATGGAAATCTCTCCCGAGCAACTTTGTGGGTTACGTACAGCTGAAAGATTGCAATGGTTGAAGTCAACTCACCACCATATTCTTAAAGGTAGTTTGCAATATTGAATTACATGCAGGCTCAGCCAATGAAGCCCACATCCCTTGAAAGAATATTAGAAATAGAGGTTTAGAGCATAGGCTCTTCAGCCCACCATATGCATCCTGGCCATCAAATACCAAGTTATACTTTACTGCAAGCATTTGGTCTGTAGCCTACTGTGCCTTGATGATTTAAGCAGTTGTCCAGAGCTGCATAAATGTCATGAGAATACAGCTCAGGTAATATACTCTGCACGGTGGCTGAGCGTTAGATTTGCTGCCTTACATCGCCAGAGACCGGGGTTCAATCCTGACTACGGGTGCTGAGCACATGGAGTTTGCATGTTCTCCTTGTGACCACGTGGGTTTTCTCCGGGTGTTCCAGCTTCCTCCCACATTCCAAAGACGTACAGGTTCATAGGTTAATTGGCTTCTGCAAACTGTCCCTAGTGGGTAGGTTGGAACTAGTGTATGGGTTATGACTAGTCAGCGCAGACTCGGTGGGCCGAAGGGCCTTTTTCCACAATGTATCTCTAAACAAAACAATTATGTTCTAGTTTGCAACCACCCTCTGGGTAAAAAGACAATTCTTTCCCCAGAACTCTTGTAATTCTGTCCCCCACCCCCCTCACCTTAAACCTGTGCTCACTGGTCATAGACACCTCTGTCGTAGGGAAACGTTTCTTCCATCTCCCCATCCATGCCTATCATAATTTTGTATATCTCCATCAAGTCCCCTGTCAGCCACCTCTTATCCAAGGAAAACAAACCCAACCTCTCCAGTCTCTCCTCATAACTGAGACATTCCATCCAAAGCAATAACTACTCTGATGAATATCATTTGCACCCACTCTGGTGGAATCTCATCATTCCTAAGGTGTGGAGACCACAAATAATCCAGCAGTAACCAAATCAATGCTTTAGAAAGCGATCACTTGCATTTCAACCCTCTCAATGGCCAAGATTTAATTTTTCTTTTAGCTACGGTCCCACAGTTCCACAGAACTGGGTTCAATCCTAACTTTGGGCGCTGTCTGTGTGGAGTTTGCACATTCTCCCTGGGTTTCCTCTGGGTGTTCCACTTTCCTCACACATCCCAAAGACTAGTGGGTGTGAAGATTAATTGGTTAAATTGCCCCAAATGTGCAGGGAATGGATGAGAACAATGGATAACATAGAACTAGCGTGAACGGGTAATCGATGGTCAGCATTGACTCGGCGGGCCGAAGGGCCTGTTTCCATGCTGTATCTAAACTAAACTTAAATTTCTGAGGCTATGAAATCTGGTCTTCGACTCTCCCACTAGTGGACACATCATCTCCACATCTACTCTATCCAGGCCTTTCACTATGCGGTATGTTTCATGAGATAGTTAGATTTAGCTCTTAGGGCTAAAGGAATCAAGGGATATGGGGAAAAGGCAGGAACGGGGTACTAATTTTAGATAATCAGCCATGGTCATATTGAATGGTGGTGCTGGCTCGAAGAGCCGAATGGCCTATTCCTGCACCTATTTTCCTATGTTATCTATATTTCTATGTTGCAATGAGGTCCCCCCTCATTCTCATGACAATCTCAGATTTTTCCAATGCTGCCACCACCTTGTCCAATTGCTAAATTTACCAAAGTTCATTGCAATCTTCTGTTCCCATCCACATTTTTGGCTCTACCACCCAATTTATTTTCAACAACAACTTAGTAATGGATCTGTATTCCTTTTATCTGCACAATTTTAAAATAAAATATAGAACTAGGGTTCTATTCCTGGGGGATGAGCCGGGGACCTCATTGAAACTCACATAATAGTGAAAGGGTTGGATAGCATGGATGTGGAGAGGATGTTTCCACTAGTGGGAGAGTCTAGGATCAAAGGCCATAGCCTCAGAATTTTAGGAAAGAGATGTGGAGGAATTTCTTTAGTCAGAGGGTGGTGAATCTGTGGAATTAATTGCCACAGAAGGCTGTGGAGGCCAAGTCGATGGATATAAATTAGATAGATTCTTGATTAGTATGGGTGTCAGGAGGAGGCAGGAGAATGGGGTTGAGAAGGAAAGATAGATCAGCCATGATTGAATGGTGCAGTGGGTTTGATGACCTGAATGGCCTAACTCTGCTCCTGTCCTTATGAACATTTGAACAATGGGTCTGAGTGATGGGAATATTACCGAGGTCGATCCGATTGCTCACTAATCTATCTGATATTATTTCAATTTTTGCCATGGAATGATAACTTCCTACTTTATTATACTCTCACTCAAATCAGACAAGCTAGTCATAATCGTTGATAACATTTTTCTAAACTATTTCTAAAAGACGTCTAAAATTACTGCTGACAATTTGCTAACAATGCACAAAATATTTAATGGTTTTCCTATTAAATTGAAATGAGACCTTTGAGATTTCCTCTGTTCATTTCCTGGGACTTTGTGGTTAGGTGGAGCAGGTGGCAGGCACAAAACAAGTTTTAACAGGGTTTGACTAGGAAGGGACTGCAGATGCTGGTTTACATCGAAGATAGACGCAAAAGGCTGGAATAACTCAGCGGGACAGGCAGCATCTCTGTAGAGAAGGAATGGGTGACCTTTCGGTCTGAACAAAGAGCTAACAATGGCCTGTTTCCTTTATCATCGTTACTTTTTTTGCATGTCATTCATTCATTGTTCTTTATCTCTCTACATCATCGTTTATATCTTCTCATTTCCCTTTCCCCTGACTATTCTGAAGAAGGGTCTCGATCCGATTCCTTCTCTCCAGAGATGTTGCCTGTCTCGTTGAGTTATTCCAGCATTTTGTGTCTATTAACAGGGTTTGTGACTGGGCAAACAGCTCATCTCTAAGATGACAAGTTTCCCGTTCTTCCTGAGTGATGTCTCTGGCATTTTGACAATGTTTGTTTCACCTTCCCAGTTTTTTTAAACATTGTGAAATCCGAATTCTCAGGAGTGAGTGACGTGAGTTAGTGAGTGACTTCACAGCTCCCTTTATATTAAAGGTACAACTGACCTACTTTCAACTTTTGAAGAATAATCTGCCATTCTAGAAGGAAGGTGAAGGAAGAAAAGAAACATTCCTGTCTTTCAACCACATCAGCCATTTTAACACTTTATATTTTGGGGACTGAGGTCATGTATATTTCCTTCTATTCTTTCAGTCTATCTTATTCTAACTGTCCTTTCATCCCAACTTCTCTGCACAAGGCAAATCCTGTTTGAAAAGAACGTGCTGGTAGAACTCAGCGAGTCTTTAGTTTAGTTAGTAGATACAGCACGGAAACAGGCCCTTCGGCCCACCGTGTCCGCACCGACTAAGGATCCCCGCACACTAACACTACCGTACACACACTAGGGAAATTTTGCACTTATAGAAAGCCAATTAACCTACAAACCTGTAGGTCTTTGGAGTGTGGGAGGAATATGAATATCCTGGAGAAAGCCCACGCGGTCACGGGGAGAACGTACAAACTCTGAGACAGCACCCGTAGTCGGGATTGATCCCGGTTCTCTGGCGCTGCAAGTGCTGTAGGCAACAACCCTACCACAGCACCACCATATCGCCCCTGTGGAGAACAAT
Source organism: Leucoraja erinaceus (assembly GCF_028641065.1). Taxonomy (NCBI): domain Eukaryota; kingdom Metazoa; phylum Chordata; class Chondrichthyes; order Rajiformes; family Rajidae; genus Leucoraja; species Leucoraja erinaceus. Next base: position 140,469,319 of record NC_073377.1, on the reverse strand, counting down.
GGACTGGTAATTTTTTTGGTTCAGGAACCTTCTTCAGACCCTTTATTAGTCTTCAGAAGAATCCCGACCTGAATGGTCGTCTGCCCATTTCCCTCCACAGATGCTGCCTGACAATGCTGAGTTTCTCCAGCAGTGTGTATTTTTTACTCACGATTCCAGCATATGTAGACTCCTGTATCCCTAAGCCTTATTTGGGAAGTGTTTGCGTTTGAGTATTTCTTGCAAGGTTTTTCTGCATTAATGTTGACAAAATGTACTTGTGTGTTACTGAAGCCGTGTAAGGGATTGTGCAGCGGTCATAGGATTATGTTGAAGTGGGCCACCATTAATTCAAAACAAGAACCAGTCTTCAGAATATCCATTCTAATGGAACAAATTATCAGTCTGAAACTAAAAGGACAGCTATTCAAACAGACAGGCAGTCTGTTCTTGATTTCATCAGCTGAATATGGGGGTATGTTAATTGGTCCACATCAAACCAGAGATCTTCAGCTTGTTATTTCGGAGCATTGTAATAGACATGAAGGAAGCTTCCAGATTAGACCCCTTTTATCACTTGGTGCATCAAACACGAGGTGAGCCGTTGGAACGAGAGGGGGACGTCGCAGAGAGAGGGGAGCTGTCGGAGAGAGAGGGGGGCTGTTGGGGAGAGAGGGGGCCATCGGAGAGGTGGGCCGTTGGTGAGAGAGGGGGCCATCAGAGAGAGAGAGAGGCTGTTGGAGAGAGAGACGGGGGCTGTCGGAGAGGGAAGAGGACCATCGAGAGAGAGCGGGGGCCATCGGAGGGGAAGAGGGCCATCGGAGAGAGGGGGGGGCCAGCGGAGGGGGAAGAGGGCCATCGGAGAGAGAGAGGGGGGGGGCTGTCAGAGAGAGGGGGGGGGGGGCTTTGGAGAGCAAAGGGAGCCGTCGGAGAGAGCTTATATGAAATTCTTTGCTTGCATACCCAATGTATGTAAATAGTCGCCACGTAAAGGGTGCTGAGAAAATTACAAAGTATCCCACACCAGGTCCTCCTTTGTTCAAGAGTTTCCGGCCAGTGGATGCCGAGAACAATAGGGAAGCTGGCGGGGGTTGGGTTGGTTGATGGGGGAGGGGGCTCGCTTCCACGTGCGGCGGCAGCACGCAGTAGATAGGACTGTTCCGTGAAGCTCTCTATCTTTGTCGGTACCAAAACGTGGCCAGACTTGTGCAATGCCCAGGTGAGGCCTGCTGTGTGATTTTGCCAGGTTTTGTGCAAATCTAAGCATTTCTGTTCTTAGGTACCTGTGACAACAAAGTATCATTGAATTGAATGGTCATAGGCATTATTGTCTATCTATTAATAATTGGGGTATTTATGTGCTTTTGAGGCAGCTCTTAGCATTCTTAATTTTGGGTGAACCAGCTACAAACTCTGAGATACAAGGAGATAGGCACAAAATGCTGGATTAAATCAGCGGGACAGGCAGCATCTCTGGAGAGAAGGAATAGGTGACGTTTCTGGTTGAGACCCTTCTTCAGACAATATCTGAGATACAAGGAACTGCATACAGTGGTTTACAAAAAAAGGCAAGAAGTGTTGGTTAGACAGCATTTCTGAAGGTGTTCTCCAGAGATGGTACCTGACCCTCTAAGTTACTCCAGCATTCTGTGTCCTTGTTCTCCAGAGCTGGTGCCTGACCCACTGAGTTACTCCAGCACCCTGTGTCAGCCTCTGAGTATCTCAGTTCGCAAGTCACAACATGCCGTGTCTATTATCATCAAGAACCAACTAAGATGGGTTGGTCATGTTGTTCGGATGGAAGACGAGCGTCTACCAAAGCAAATCTTCTACTCCCAGCTTGAACAAGGCAAAGGTAAAAGAGGCGGACAAAAGATGAGCTTCAAAGACGCCTTAAAAGCCAGCATGAAGAAATGTGCAATCGTCATTGACAATTGGGAAACCAATGCCATGGACAGGAAACTCTGGCGAACCATCATCCAAGAAGGAACAGCGATCTTCAAAGCCAAGAGATGTGCAGATTTAGAAGAAAAGGGAAGAAAACGGAAAGAGAGGCAGCAACAACCAAAGCCCGATCTGCCATCTGGAATTACCTGTCCTGAATGCCGAAGAACTCTCAAAGCCAGGATTGGATTCATAAGCCATCTTAGAGTCCATGAAAACAACAGAACGTAGACCATCATCCTCGACCTCAAGGGATAGCCAAGACGATTATCACAGTGATTAGCCAGTGTCTGTCGTGTTTGGAAAGGAATAGAATACTTTATTCACACATGTGACAAGTCACAGTGAAAGTCTTTGCTTGCATACCCAATGTATGCAAATAGTCGCTAGATAAAGGGCGCTGACAAAGTTATAAAGTATCCCACGCCAGGTCCTCCTTTGTTCTCCCCCTCCACCACCCCCCTTCACAGTCTACTTCTTTCCAGTCCACCTTGTTACAAATGTCAACATCGCTATCATCGTCTGTCCTGAAAAGGACGCAGGCTTCCAGGGACAATCAGTGGGAGCCAACACTTGTCACAATAGATGGTGGTGGTCGCAGAATTAGCCTCAAGCTTCCAGTTTCCATCCCCGCAGCGTGGACGCTTCTGCTATGGGGCTTCCCTTACGTCGGTCCCCCCACACCGAGTCCTCCATTGCAGAAAAGGAGGTCAGTTTTGCTGAACTGATGAATTGGCCAAATTTCTTATGCAGCCCCACTGACTTACCACTTTATGCAGCATGATCCCATTCAATAAAAAATGTTGAAATACGCATGAATTGCTTTCAAATGTTGCTGATCACTCTTTATTGAGTGAAATGAAATTCAGGATTGAGCACCCTCTATGCAATACAGAAAGTACTTCACTGGGTAGGAAGGAACTGCAGATGCTGGTTGAAACCAAAGATAGACACAAAATGCCAGAGTAACTCAGTGGGACAGGCAACATCTCTGGAGAGAAGGAATGGGCGACGCTCCGGGTCGAGACGTCTTGGGTCGAGAAGGGTCTCGACAAGGAGCGTCACTCATCCCTTCTCTCCAGAGATGCTGCCTGTCCCGCTGAGTTACACAAGCACAATATTTCACTGGGACTGTTTCAACTGGTCATTATATCAACTTCCCAAATGTCTCTCCCGCTGAGCTCGTGTGGATCACGTATCACTGAGGTAATGTGACAACCTTGGTAGAAGGGAATCACCACCCATTTCTTTGGTAGCTTGCTTCCAACTAAATGCAGGCTATCAATGAAGTGTAGCAAATAATTACAGATGAACACCAATTTTTAAAAAAATCATGAACGTGCCTCAGTATCTGCATGATGGGGGAGCGAGCGGTCACGAATTTCAGTCTGAGCTGTGAATAAGACTGAATACATGTCTACTAAACTGTGAGTGTGGTTTTACTGACCTGTGAGTGCCCTTAATGTGGTTTGAAAATGAAGTTTGAAAATGAAGTTTGAAAAATAAAAATGTGGTTGATTTTATTTGTTTATTTGTTCCGAACAAGTAAAGACATAAATAGGAATAAATAACAACAACAAAATCGAAATAGTCAAACAATTGGACATTCCAGGCAATATTTGCAAAGCAATGAAAAGCATAAAGCAAAATTTAAATGTCCAACACTTTTTCTTTACAAGCTCGAAAAGGAGTGAGAAGAAGAATAACTTATTTAATCTCACCCCTTCTCCCTAAACCCTTCTTCCATATTTAATAATTAATTAATTAATAATAATAATACCCCAGACAATGTTTAGAGATGCATACAGACATATATATACATACAACTGATATACACATACAAGTAATATGTATGAAGTAACCAAAAACATAAATTAATAATAAATAAAATAATAATGAACATTAACCCCTTTTTGTCAACCAGCCCCTTCATCCCTGTACCTTGTGAAAAAAAGATTTGAAAATGAAAATGTGGTTGGTTTGAAACTGGTTGGTTTGAAAATGTGGTTGGTTTGAAAATGTGGTTTGAAAATCTATATAATTAAAAGTCTAATCTTGACCACTTCCTGTTTGCACTGTATATTGATTTTGGAAAAAATGAATTTGGTGGCCTTGCACCGTGCTTGAAATGGTATGAAACTGCACTTGAATTTGGTGGCCTTGCACCCTGCTTGAAGTGGTAGGAAACTGCACTTGAATTTGGTGGCTTTGCACCCTGCTTGAAGTGGTATGAAACTGCACTTGAATTTGGTGACCTTGAACCCAGCATGAGGTGGTATGAAACTGCATTTGAATTTGGTGGCCTTGCACCCTGCTTTAAGTGGTAGGAATCTGCACTTGAATTCAGTGGCCTTGCACCCAGCTTGAAATGGAATTTCAAGGAATAACCGTGAGTCAACTGCCAGCCCACCAGCCGTGAGTGAGTGAACTGCCAGCACACCAGGCCTGAGTGACTGAGCTGCCAGCCAGCCCAAAAATCCATTCGGCCAACAATGTCCATACTAGCCTTCAGGAAACCAATCCCTTCAGAACCACAACACCCATACTATCGCTCCAGATAGCCCCCCCCCCCAACCACTGGCCACCAATATTGGAATTGGTGGAGAGGTGGAATATTGTGTTGGGAGACCAGCCCGCACATGTGAACATGAAACCCAACGGGTCCCACTTAGTCTAGTTTGAAATTAAATACCTCATCTGCTACAGCGGGATTTTAATTCCTGTCTTTGGATCTTTTGTTTTGAATCACATGTCTTAAAATTATATCCATCTCAATTTTATACACCCCCCTAGATGTGTTCTCTCCATTTACCCCGCCAACATTGTTTGTGATGTTTAAGTATCTTAATTGTGAATTTGGTTGTTGTTGCAAATACTAAGTTTATACTTGTTCTGCAAAAATACAAAAATAGATTTTGTGTTTAAGAAAAAACAATATCAAAATACTGGGAAATTAAAATAACTATTTTTTATAACTTATTTTTCAGGAGTTTTCTTGCTTCTTTAAATGATTTTCTTCCATTTCTAGCTGAGATGTAAACGAGATGTTTAATAGAATCATAAAACGAGATATTGAACAGAAGCATAAAATCATAAAGTGCAGAAACAAGTCCTTCAGCTCACCTCACCTCTTCCATGCCGGCCTGTATGCTAATCCATATTACCTGCATTAGGTCAATATTCCTCTATGTCTTTCCTGTCCTAGTATCTGTGCACACACCTTTTAAATGTTCTAATTGTATCTGCCATTAGTATCTCCTCTGGCAGCTCAGTCCAGATACTCACCAGCCTGTGTTTGGAAAAAGTTACACCAAATATCCCTTACATTTCCCCACTCTCAGCTTATATCTGTGCCCTCTAGTTCTAGACTCCCAACCTAGATAATCAATTCAATGATTCAATGGTATTTTATTGCCACATATACCAAGTACAGTGAAATGCTTTGTCTTGCATACAACTCAGTAATATCATACATCAGACCTCACCTAGGCGGTACACAAAAGTCGTCTGGAGCCAAAACAATTACAAGAGACAATCTACGTCCCTTGTGATGTTATGAACTTCTACAAGGTCAACCCTAGGTCTCCTATGTTCCAGTGAGAATAAACTCGGCCTATCCAAGATCTCCTCATAACTAGTGCACTCCATTTCAGATGGCTTTCCAATGAATCTCTTCTGCACTCTCTCCATTACTACCTCATTATTCCTGTAGTGTGGTGAGCAGAATTGTACACAGTATTCTAAGTGCAATCTGCCCAATGTTTTGTGCAACTGTAACAGGTTGTCCCAATTCTTATATAAAGAGCCTTGCCCTGTAAGGGCCTGTCCCACTTACGCGATTTTGTTCAGTGACTTACTGGCATTCGTCATAGTCGCAGCAGTTTGCCGAAAAATTATCTTGAAAATCCAGCGGCGACCAGAAAATGGTGCGACTCTTTGAGCGACGACTCATGACCAAACAGGCGTCACCCCGCGATATGTCTCTTGTTTGGTCGTGAGTAGTCGCCCAAAGAGATAGGCTTGACTGAAGGGCTGTTTCTGCGCTGCGGACTCTATGACTCTATGACTAGGCTTTGCCATCAGGAAGAAGCTAGACTGCCATCACAGTGACACCTCTGTACAATAAGTGATTGGCTTATGACCCTCTCGGTTACCAGAACATGGAACTGCATCATCAGTGCATAAATCCCAAGCCTGGAACCTATGAATTGTGGCTAATAAAGAGTTCTATTTCATCTTTGAAAACAAATCCTTGTAAATCTGAGGGTGAGAGATAAACTGATCCTCCTGGGTAATCTTAATGCCAAAGTTAGAAAAGATGTTGGAAGGGGTACAGAGAAGATTTACAAGGATGTAGGGGATCTGAGCTATAGGGGGAGGGTGAGCGGGTTGGTACTATTCCTTGGGAGCGCAGGAGGATGAGGGGTGATCTTGTAGAGGTGCATCAAATCATGAGGCGAATAGATCGGATAAATGCACAGTCTCTTGCCCAGAGTAGGTGAATCGAGGACCAGAGGACATAGGTTTGAGGTGAAGGGGAAAAGATTAAATAGGAATCTTAGGGGTAACTTTTTCACACAAAGGGTGGTGAGTGTATGGAACAAGCTGCCAGAAGAGCTAGTTGAGGCTGGGACTATCCCAATGTTTACGAAATAGTTAGACAGGCACATGTATAGGATTGATTTAGAGGGAAATGAACCAAATGTGGGCAGGTGGGACTAATGTAGCTGAGATGTTGGTCGGTGTGGGCAAGTTGGGCCGAATGGCCTGCTTCCACACTGTAACTAGTGGTTTTGCTGAAGAAATGAACCTGGGTAATGGAGAAGACTGTAGAGCAGACCTCAGCTGCTTATGATTCAAGTGCTGCAGTTTCATCTGTGAGCTCAGGATCATCCAAATCTAAGCATGGAAGTGACAGGATGGATGTGAAAATGATTCTAAACAAAAAGCAGATGCTGGAAATACTCTGAAGATCAGGCCACATATATGTATTTCTTTTAGCCACAGATATGGGAAGAGAAACATAGAAAATAGGTGCAGGAGTAGGCCATTCGGCCCTTCAAGCCAGCACCGCCGTTCAATATGATAATGGCTGATCATCCAGAATCAGTACCCCGCTCCTGCCTTCTCCCCATATCCCTTGATTCTGTTAGCACTAAGAGGTATTTAAGGGACCTGTCCCACTTGCACGACCTTTACAGGTGACTGCCGGCACACCTGATGGGTCGCCGAAATTTTCAACATGTTGAAAATTCAGCGGAGACCAGAAAGACGCTTTGACTCTTTGGAGACCTCTCATGACCACTTCCTGTCTGCGCTGTATATTGATGTTGGAAAAATCGCTATGATTTTTGGCCGTCTTACTCACATCCTCCTCCGCTGAGGCAGCTCCGAGGATTTTTCCAGTCGATGAAAAATAAAGTTATGAGTGTTTAAAAAATCATGAGATCAGCTGATTGGTCCTCTCGCCTGTCAATCACCACGACGAAGGTAATGCCCCTTCGGGGGGGGGGGGGGGGGGGGTGGGGGGGGGGGGGGGGGGGGGGGGGGGGGGGGGGGGGGGGGGGGGGCAGGACTATCAATCCCCCGCATGCCTGGACGTGAGTCAGTCAATCTGGAAGATAGCGAGGGAGAGTCCACAACTGTGATTCTAAGCTGTGAATCAACTGAACTGTGAGTCTGCAATGTAATTGCAATAAATGATTTGTTAGGACGTAATAACAATGCAATGAGTTGTTTGGCAATGTGGTGGCCTGCATTCTGCTTGAAATGCTGTGAAATTGAATGTGGTGGCCTACACTTTGTTTGAAATGCTGTGAAATTGAATTTGGTGGCGGCCTGCACTCTGCTTGAAATGGAATTGCAAGGAATAGCCGTGAGTGAACTGCCAGCCCTGAGTGACTGATCTGCCAGCCCACCAGCCCTGAGTGATTGAGCTGCAAGCCCACCAGCCTGAGTGACTGAGCTGCTAGCCCACCAGGCCTGAGTGACTGAGCTGCCAGCCCACCAGCTGTGAGTGACTGAGCTGCCATCCCACCAGGCCTGAGTGACTGAGCTGCCAGCCCACCAGGCCTGAGTGACTGAGCTGCCAGCCCAAGAATCCATGCAGCCCACAATGTCCATACTATCCCTCTGGAAACCTGACCCTTCGGCACCACAACACTTATACTAGCGCAACAGTATGCCTCTCCCCCCCCCCCCCCCACCCCCCACCCCACTGGCCAGCAATATTGGAATTGGTGGGGAGGTGGAATATTGTGTTGGGGGACCAGCCCTCCCTTGTGAACATGGGAGGGCTGGTCTATATTAATTATATCTAGTTAATAATATAGGGCATAGCTTTAAGGTGAGAGGGAGAAAGTTTAAAGTAGATTTGTGAGGGCATGTCTTTTACACAGAGTGGTGGGTGCCTGGATGTGCTGGAGGTGCAGGCGATGGATGTGATAGCAATGTGTAAAAGAGGCAACATAGGCAGGTACATAAATATGCAGATAATGGAGGGATAAGGTGGATGGGATTAATTTAATTTGGAAGCCTGGGTTAAGATCCTTGCGCTGTGCTCTACTGTTTCATGTTCAATGTAAGTAATTGGGGCGGCACGGTGGCGCAGCGGTAGCGTTACAGCACCGGAGACCCGAGTTCCATCCTGACTACGGGTGCCTGTCTGCCCGGGGTTCATATGTTCTACCTGTGACCATGTGGGTTTTCTCCAGGATCTCCGGTTTCCTCCCACATTCCAAAGATGTCCAGGTCTGTAGGTTAATTGGCTTGGTGTTATTGTAAATTGTCCATAGTGTGTGTAGGATAGTGTTAATATGCGGGGACCGCTGGTCGGCCCGGACTCGGTTGGCCGAAGGGACGGTTTCCTAAACTAAACAAAAACTAAATTGCAAGCAATGGGGAAAAAGCAAAATGTAAGCATGGCATAAAAATAATAGCCAATAATAATTTTCAATAGACATGACCTTGAACAATTGACTTGTTTATTCGAGGTCAGTTAGATTAATATATTAGCAGCATGTCACAATTTATTTCAACAAAGCGGAGATTAATAGAATCATTCACTTTCACTTACATATATAGTGAGATAAATCCCCTTTATTGTTTCTTGTGAACTTACAAGCATTTTTATTATAAGTACCCAGATGATAATGATCAGGGGATCAGCTTTGTACGGAAATTGGTCCAATTGTCATGATTTACACCCCTAAGAAAATATGTCTTTGGTAAATTGAGCAAAATGAGATTCAAAACATTGTAATAAGTAATACCAATGTGCAATCAATCTGAAGAATTAACACTGATCCTCTCTCCGCAGATGCTGCCTGATCTGCTGAGCAGTTCCTGAGTTTTCAGTATTTTAATACAAATGTCAGTCTGCACCGACCAGCGGTCTCTGCACGCTAACACTATCCTACACTAACATGGACAATTTACAAATGTATTAAAATGCTTATGCATCAGAAAGATTTGTTGGTCATTAATTATGCAATATTCCCCACAGTGCCAGGGTCTCTGTTTGCTTTGTCCTTTACCATTATGGTCATCGGAAGGCTTTGTTCCACTTCATGCTCGATATCATTCTTGACCACCTTGTTGATCTTGGCAAACTCCTGGTAGATTTGTGCAAAGGTCTTGTTCTTGGTTTCAGGTAAGACAATGTAGAGATATAATGATCCCAGTAGACAAATCACAGCAAACAGCAGGAAACAGAACGCTCCCAGGCCAGTCTGTGTGCATAATTTTAAAAAAGTGATTAGTTAAACAGTTGGTGGTCATTTCATATCAAAATCTTAGCAACATTTTTAACTATCTTAATTTTCATTACTGCTAAATTCGCTGCCGCATCTCTTTTGGGAATGCCAACTTTAAACATGTTCTAAGGTGGACAAAAGTGCTGGAGAAACTCAGCGGGTGCAGCAGCATCTATGGAGCGAAGGAAATAGGCAATGTTTCAGGCCGAAACGTTGCCTATTTCCTTCGCTCCATAGATGCTGCTGCATCTGCTGAGTTTCTCCAGCACTTTTGTCTACCTTCGATTTTCCAGCATCCGCTGTTCCTTCTTAAACATGTTCTAATCCGTTTCTCCAATGGGATATTCCTTTGTCATTTTGTCCTGTTCATCCTCAGTGGTTGAAGAGATATTTCCTTTGTCCTGGCCCTCTCCTGCTCTGTCTGAAAATGAAAACTAACTTGTTTAATGTTTCCTTTAGTTAAGAGATACGGCGCAGAAACAGGCCCTTCGGCCCACCGAGTCTGCACCGACCAGCGATCCCTGCACATTAATGTCCCTGTCCCACTTAGGAAATCTGAATGGAAACCTCTGGAGACTTTGCGCCCCACCCAAGGTTTCCGTGCGGTTCCCGGAGGTTTTTGTCAGTCGTCCTACCTGCTTCCACTACCTACAACCTCCGGCAACCACCTTGCAACCTCCGGGAACCGCACGGAAACCTTGGGTGGGGCGCAAAGTCTCCAGAGGTTTCCGTTCAGGTTTCCTAAGTGGGACAGGGGCATAACACTGTCCTACACACACTAGGGACAATTTACATTCATACCAAGCCACATACCCTACAGACCTGGTCATCTTTGGATGGTGGGAGTAAACCAAAGATCTCAGAGAAATCCCACGCAGGTCACGGGGAGAACGTGCAAACTTCATACAGACAGCACCCGTAGTTGGGATTGAACCCGGGTTTCAGGCCCTGCAAGCGCTGCAAGGCAGCAACTCTACCGCTGCGCCACCTTGCTGCACCTGAATTGCCCTGTTCCCTCTTCTGATGAAGGGTCTTTAATCTTAAATATTCTTTTCCATGGAGGCTGCCCAACAGATAGATTATTTCCAGCATTCTTTGTTTTTACTTCAGACTTACAGTACCTGCATTTTTTTCACGCTCTTCTGAAAATGTTTACTTCTCCAATTTTTGACAACCTTGGGTAGAGCTACAAAGTACAGATTCTGCAGGAATCATTTGTCATTTTCTATCTCCAGCTGGGGCTGTAACTGACCTATATTACAGCAATCATTTTCTAGCCTGGCAATGTAATCTGCTGGTAGATAGGCAGGCTTCTTCCATGAGTTTAATGCCCGAGGGGGTCTCCTGTGCAAGCAGGAACTCTTGCTACTTTCAAGAAGAATTTAGCTGAGCATCTGATAAGCAACAATTTAGACGACCACACACTGAGTGCTGTAAAATGGGATTAGGATAGACGGAAACCCAACTGTGGCACGGTGGCGCAGCAGTAGAGTTGTTGCCTTTCAGAGCTTGCAGTGCAAGAGGCCTGGGTCCTGGGTTCGATCCTGACTACGGACGCTGTCTGTATGGAGTTTGTACGTTCTCCCGTGACCTGCGTGGGTTTTCTCAGAGATCTTCGGTTTCTTCCCACACTCCAAAGACCTACAGGCTTGTAGGTTAATTGGCTTGGTATAAGTGTAAATAAACAACGAGGAAGCAGGCCCTTCGACCCACCGAGTCTGCACCGACCAGTGATCCCCGCACATTAACACTATCCTGCACACACAAAGTGTAAATTGTCCTTAGCTTGTGCAGGATAGTGTTAATGTGCGGGGATCGCTGGTCGGTGCGGACTCAGTGGGCCGAAGGGCCTGTTTCCATGCTGTATTTCTAAACTAAACTAATTAAACTAAAGTTGGCATAGGCATGTGGAGCGATTGCCTCATTTCTGTGCTGTATGTCTTTAGTGCCTACTGCTGGAAATTTCTATATTTCTAATTATTTTGTCATGGCAAATTTTGGCAAATTAATGGAAAATTACACACAAGAATAGCAAAAAAGCATGTAAAAGATTAAACTGTGATTAACATTGTGATTTAAACAAAGATTAACATTGTTTGGGCTAGCAAATGAAAATTGCATATTTTAATCAAATTAGACACAAAAGAAAAACACTGCTGTAATACATTAAGAACTGGTAAATTTGGTAGACTTAATTTGGTAAATTTAAATTAAAAAACATTATTAGTCCTTTGCTTAGGGTAAGGAGTTAAGTATTTTTTTTTAGCATGAAAGAACCATTGATCAAATATATGTCACAATGGGATCTCTCCAATTACTGAAACTTTTGGGACAGAAGGGCAATCAGAAGTAAAATATTCAGATAAATAAATAATTCTCAATATCTCCCTAATTCTCTGCAGTAATTGTAGGGTTTCTGGTTATCAGTCCAAGTATTCTTGATTAGTACAGGTGTCAGAGGTTATGGGGTGAAGGCAGGAGAATGGGGTTAGGAAGAAGAGATAGATCAGCCATGATTGAATGGCAAAGTAGACTTGATGGGCCGAATGGCATAATTCTACTATTCGTTATGACCTTATGGCTTTATTGAACACCAAGTATTTGGCCCCAACTAGTTCCATTCTAAGCGTGAATGTTCTACGTCTAAAAGTAATTGGGCTCTCACTATGCTCTTGGCATTTAGACCTATTTTTAGCTAAGTGAATTCCTTTTGAACAGGCTTTCCACAAAGTTAGGCCCAAGGCCTTCACTTTGATGGGTGGTGCCTATCCTGGCACTTACTGGTTTTATTCTACATTGGCCTAAAAGCCCTGTCCCACTGTACGAGTTCATTCAAGAGTTCTCCCGAGTTTGCCCTGATTCGAACTCGGAGATTTACAGTAATGGCCGCTCATGTTGAAAAATCTTCACAAGTCTTCCCGAGCTTACCGCTTTTCCCGAGTACCTGCTGTTAGCGTTACGAGCCGCTAAGAGACGTCTCCCAGCGCCGACATACCCGCTACGTTCATTCTATGTGCTTACCGCGAGTTAGATTTTTTTTTTAACTCGGGAGAGCTCTTGAATGAACTCGTACAGTGGGACAGGGCTTTAAGTTTGACAGGATTGTGCCTGGCCTGGAATAGATTGGTGAGACCTTGCGCTCAAAGGACATAATCAGGACAAGTATGGAGCCCAGAATAAGCGTACTCATGGAACCTATCTGACCAGCAGCAAACCCTTGATTCTCAAAACCCTTGAGTACTTGACAGTAATATTCATCAACTTCAGGAACATTTAAAGGCTGCTAAAAATTAAATAGCATTTTAAATATTGGCAAAGCGTATCTAAGATTCATTCTAAAAATTAAAGCACTTGACAACAAACAATACTTTTTTTAAATACGATCTATCATATTTCCTACCTTCCTTGCAATAGTACCAATGTCATTCAAATGAATGGGCTCAAGAATCCTGGATCAGGCCAAACCTGTGGCAGAATCCATGATCCTGTTGCCTAGCACTTATGCTCTAACAAACTCCTGCTTCCAGTTTGGATAGCATGTAGGAAATTGTGCTGAGGGTCCGCAGTAGAGCCGAGGCTCTATAAGGGCTGGTCAAGCCGCATTTGGAGTATTGTCAGCAATTTTGGGCACCATATCAGAGGAAGGATATGCTGGCTCTGGAGAGGATCCAGAGGAGGTTTACAAGAATGATCCCAGGAATGAGTGGGTTAACCTATGATGATCGTTTGTCAGCACTGTGCCTGTACTCGCTGGAGGTTAGAAGGATGAGGGGGATCCTCATTGAAACACACAGAATAATGAAAGGCTGAGATAGAGAGGATGTTTCCACTAGTGGGAAAGTCTCTGTGGTTATAGCCTTAGAATTAAAGGACGTTCTTTTAGGAATGAGATGAGGAGAAATTTCTTTAGTCAGAGGGTGATGAATCTACAGAATTCTTTGCCACAGACTGCTGTGGAGGCCACGTCAATGGATATTTTTAAGGCAGAGATAGATAGATTCTTGATTAGTACGGGTGTCAGAGGTTATGGGGAGAAGGCAGGAGAATGGAGTTTGGAGGGGGAGATAGATCAGCCATGATTGAATGGCGGAGTAGACTTGATGGGCTAAATGGCCTAATTCTACTCCTATCACTTATGACCTTATTACAGGGACGGGCTCAGACAGCAAGATCAGAACTTCACCATTGGCACAGGAGTTGTAAATCTTGCTGGCACTTTGTGGCAAAGCCTGGAGCTCCCACGTGGCAAAGTTTGGCATAACCCAACAACATTGGAGCAGTCGGTGAAGAGTTTCATGATTTGAGTGAAAGTGAAACGAGAACTTAGCAAAGCCAAAGACTCACAAGTTGCAGGGTTTAAATGGTGGTGCTAGTTGTTAATAATTGGTGCAGTGCGAGACCTGAACCAGAATGCAGAGTGATTTCTGAAGATAAGGATACAGGGAACTAGTGAGACAATATGATAGATTAGTGATATTGAAAATTAAACCTGATACAGCAGTTGGAATTTAGTGAGTTAGTGAATACAGCGAGTTCCTGTTGGCACACTAAATTCCAACTGCTATATCACTTTGTATCAACCCCAAAGTCCATCACTTTGAATGGATACAAAGAGAGACCACAGGATGCAGTTATGGGCCTTGTTCCATTTAGGCGACTCTTTAGGCGACTGCCAGGGACTAATTTTAATGGAATTCACCTACGACACCTACGACAACCTACGATAACCTATGACAGCAGAAATTGTCGCCACTCTCGCCGAAAACATTTCAACATGATGAAAATTTTGCAGCAGTCGCCCAAAAAATCGCCCAACTAGTACAGGCCCATTTCTCATTGCAACACTGGTGAAAATGAAAAATAATGCAATACTTCTAGGGACAGAAATACTTCCAGGTTTAGAGATCACCGAAATACAAAATGGGGTTGCTTCCTGACAGCGCCAGAGCCCCGGGTTCGATCCTGACTCCGGGTGCTGTCTGTACAGAGCCTGTGGGTAGGATAGGAGCACTTGGATAAAATCACATAGGTTTTCCCCAAGCGCACCGGTTTCCTCCCACACTCCAGAGGCGTATAGGTTTGTAGGCTAATTGGCTTCGGTAAATGATTATAAATTGCCCCTAGTGCTAGTGCTATCTGCTGGTCTGCGTGGACTTGGTGGGCCAAAGGGCCTGTTTCCGTGCTGTATCTCTGAATTAAACTAAACTGAACTAATCTAAGTTTAATCTGGGCACTGAATTGACACTCGGCAAGGTGGTTCCCATCAAGTCGAACTTGCAAAGTCGTCCTCGCAAACATCTGGGAACTAGACTAGAGTGGTTCTGACAGAATTCTCCATCCCATTCCCTGTATATCTCCTGCCCTACTGACAGGGACAACCCCACCAGAGGTGGTGGGACAGCAGCATATGGGTAGGATGAAGGAGCCATTACAGTCCTCGACAGCAACTCCAGACCTCATGCAGTCACAAAGCATCAGATCGATCAAAGACAAGAATCATCAAAAGTCAGACTGCCACTGACGTTTGTTAAGAATTGCTGACCGTTGCATGAAATACTTTGCTGAGATTTTGATCAATAGTAGTTGACCAAATTTAATCTGTAGCAGGAACTGCAGATGCTGGTTTAATCCAAAGATAGTCACAAAATGCTGGAGTAACTCAGCTGGACAGGCAGCATCTATGGAGAGAAGGAATGGGTGATGTTTCGGCTGAAGGAATGGGAGAAGGAATGGGTGGCTCTTTTTCAGACTGTTACTCCAGCATTTTGTGTCTGGCTTTGACCAAATTTAATAACTTGGCTATTGAGTAAATTTTTGCTTAGAAGTGAGGAAACTGCTCCAGGCGATGGCTTTATCATCAGTGAAAATATCTTCAAACAGTGCAGCCAAGTGTGACGTCAGATTTATAAAGAATATAAGTCCAATCATCAGCCAAGTGGAAATATATTGTGTAGGGGCTGGTTAAAATTGAATGTATAAAGTCACTGTGTGGCAGCTTTGGCAGTTGAAGGGAAAAACAATACACTTGGTTGCCAATTAAAGTGCTATGCCTGGGTCACAGCAGTACAGGGCATATCCCACTTTCCCGAGTTATTCACAAATTCTCCTGAGTTATTCACAAATTCTCCCGAGTTTTCAAACTCGCAGAATGTTTGTAACTAGTCCATAGAAGAAGGCCGTAGGAGTCCGTGGATATATCGTAGCGGCTCGTTATGCCGGCCGTAGGTACTCGGGGCTATTTTTTTACTCATGGACATTTTTCATCAGGCTGTCCCGACTGACCTGATGCCCCGAGTACCCACGGCTGGTATAACGAGCCGCTACGATATATCCACGGACTGCTACGGACTCGTTACGCACATTCTGCGAGTTTGAAAACTCGGGAGAATTCGTGAATAACTCGGGAAAGTGGGACAGGCCCTTTAGCAAGTAAATCAATACAAGGATTAAACCGTTTTGATTTATCTACACTCATCAGCAGTATTAAACAGTCCCAGAACCAAAGGATCAAATCAAAGCTTGCCATATCTAGCTGTAAATATAAGCTTGCAATGAATAACTAATGTTTAGTTGAGTTTAGTTTAGTTATACAGCATGAGAAACAGGCCCTTCTGCTCACTCAATTCCGCACCGACCATCAATCCTTGCACACTAACATTATCCTACACACATTAGAGACAATTTTACATTTACAGTATACCAAGCCAATTAACCTACAAACCTCTACGTCTTTGGAGTGTGTGGGAGGAAACCGAAGATCTTGACCCACGCGGTCACAGGGAGAATGTGCAAACTCCGTACAGACAGCACCCGTAGTCGGGAATGAACCAGCATCTCCTGCGCTGTGAGGCAGCAAGTCTACCGCTGCGCCCATAGATATGAGGAGGAAGACTCAAAAACATCCACAACAATGGAACCTCATACAAGTGCCAAGGACATACTCACATACTCACAACCATGTTCAGTCAGCAGTGCCAAGTGATGGTTTCTCTTTCCTCTTAACCCCATTCTCCTGCCCTCTCCCCGTAACCTCTGACACCCGTACCAATCGAGAATCTATCTATCCCTGCCTTAAATATATCCACTGTCTCTGCCTCCACAGCCTTCTGTGGCAAAGAATTCCACAGATTCAACACCCTCTAGCTAAAGAAATTCCTCCTCATCTTCTTCCTAGAAGAACGTCCTTTAATTCTGAGGCAATGACCTCTCGTCCTAGACTCTCCCACTAGTGGAAGCATCCTCTCCACATCCACTCTATCCAAGCCTTTCGCTATTCTGTATGTTTCAATGAGATCCCCCCTCATTCTTCTAAACTCCAGCGATTATAGGTCCACTGCCGTCAAACGTTCATCATATGTTAACCCACTCATTCCTAGGATCAGTCTTGTAAACCTCCTCTGGACCCTCTCCAGAGCCAGCACTGGAAGTAGAGATGTTATCTACAGGTGCTCCAGTTGACAAAGTTACAACTAGTGTCTACCCAATAATATGGATAGATGCATAGGAAGGAAATGCAGATGCTGGTTTAAACTAAAGATGGACACAAAAAGCTGGAGAAACTCATAGGGTCAGACAGCGTTTCTGGGGAAAAGGAATAGGTGACGTTTCGGGTCGAGACCCTTCTTCAGACTGAGTGTCAGGGGAAAGGGAAACGAGAGATATAGACGGTGATATAGAGAGATGTCGAACAAATGAGTGAAAGATACGCAAAAAAGTAATGATGATAAAGGAAACAGGCCATTGTTAGCTGTGTGCTGGGTGAAAACGAGCTGTTTGATGGGAGACTCAACAAGACGACTTTGAAGCTGGTGCGAGCTGGTCTTTACTCTCCACAATTCGGTGTCCAATTTTCCCGTAGCTAGTCGTAGCTAGTCGAAGCTAGTCTTCAACATAGTCAAAGGAGGTCGAAGGAGGTCTTCAATATGACATTTTTTTCAAACTCTCCAAAACTCTTCTAAATTCACCAATTAGGTCGTCACAGTGGGACAGTTCCTTTAAGGTTTGAATACAGGTGTAGGAGGGAACTGCAGATGCTGGTTTACACTGAAGGTAGACATAAAATGCTGGAATAACTCAGCGGGACAGGCAGTATCTCTGGAGAGAAGGAATGGATGACGTTTCGGGTCGAGACCCTTCTTAAGTAAGAAATGGTGTTCGGAAGATTGACGTGATTGAAAGTGGATAAATCCTCAGGGCCTAATAAACGATACCACAAGGTACGATTAAAGTGGATTCAGTCATTTTTCAAAGATCCACAAACAAGGAACAGCTCCAGCAGATTTGATGATAGGCAACATAACTCCACTTTGAAAACAAAAGGAGGAAGACATAAAACAAGGAATTGTAGATCAGTTAGCTGGAAATCTGAAGGAGGAATAAAAGCCACATTTCATTTATTTTTTAAATTTAGTAGTAGAACACTTGGAAAGCAGCAGCAGAATCAAAAAGAGTCAACATGGATTTACAAAAGAGAAATGACACTTGATAAGTGCACTAGAAATTGTTGTGGCTGTGACTAGCAGAGTGGAAAAGGGAGAAACAGTGGATGAGGTATAGGTATTGACATGAAAGGAGAACTGGATGGTCAACACCGGAAACACAGAATGAGAAAGTCTTTTTCCCAGTGTAGGCAGATACTATTGGGATACGAGAGGTTTCAACAGCAGGATCCCTGTTATTCCCAATATACATTTATCATTTGGACAGGTGATAAAACGGCACGGTGGCGCAGCGGTAGAGTTGCTGCCTTACAGTGCCAGAGCCCTGGGTCCCGAGTTCGATTCTGACTCGGTTTGTACTCGCTGGAATTTAGGAGATTGAGGGGGGATCTTATAGAAACTTACAAAATTCTTAAGGGGTTGGACTGGTTAGATGCAGGAAGATTGTTCCCGATGTTAGGGGAGTCCAGGACAAGGGGTCACAGATTAAGGATAAAGGGGAAATCATTTAGGACCGAGATGAGAAAAACATTTTTCACGCCGAGAGTGGTGAATCTCTGGAACTCTCTGCCACAGAAGGTAGTTGAGGCCAGTTCATTGGCTATATTTAAGAGGGAGTTAGATGTGGCACTTGTGGCTAAATGGATCAGGGGGTATGGAGAGAAGGCAGGTACGGGATACTGAGTTGGATAATCAGCCATGATCATATTGAATGGCGGTGCAGGCTCGAAGGGCCGAATGGCCTACTCCTGCACCTATTTTCTATGTTTCTATGTTTCTGTAACTACAGGTGCTTGTCTGTACAGAGTTTGAACATTCTCCCCATGACCTGCGTAGGTTTTCTCCAAGATCTTCAGATTCCTCCCACACTCCAAAGACGTGCAGGTTTGTAGATTAATTGGTTTGGTACAAATGTAAATTATCCTTAGTGTGTGTAGGATAGTGTTAGTGTGTGAGGTGACCAGTGTAGGGGAATCGAGAACCAGAGGACATAGGTTTGAGGTGAAAGGGGAAAGATTATTCACACAGAGAGTGGTGAATCTCTGGAACTCTCTCCCGCAGAAGGTAGTTGAGGCCAGTTCATTTGCTATATTTAAGAGGGAGTTAGATGTGGCTCTTGTGGCTAAAGGGATCAGGGGGTATGGAGAGAAGGCAGGTACAGGATACTGAGTTAGATGATCAGCCATGATCATATTGAATGGCGGTGCAGGCTCGAAGGGACGAATGGCCTACTCCTGCACCTATTTTCTATGTTTCTATGATGTAATAGAAATTAGGTTTGTTTAGTTTAGAGATACAGCACGGAAACAGGCCCTTTGGCCCACTGAGTCCACGCTGACCAGCGATCCCCGCACACTTTGAGTATCTACACACAGTAGGGCCAATTTACATTTATACCAAGCCAATTAACCTTGAAACCTGTAAGTCTTGGGGGTGTGGGAGGAAACCGGTGATCCCGGAGAAAACCCACGGAGGTCACGGAGAGAAAGTACAAACTCCGTACAGAGAAGCACCCGACGTCAGGATCGAACCTGGGTCTCTGGCGCTGTATGGCAGCAACTCTACCGCTGCGCCCTAATCTGAAGAATCTGAGGTGTAACGTTTTCACACAAAGGGTGGTGGAACGAGCTGCCAGAGGAGGTAGTTGAGGCTGGGACTATTGCACCGTTTAAGAAACAATTCAACAGATAGGCCAAGTTTGGGGGGATATGGGCGAAACATGGACAGGTGGGACTAGTGTAGATGGGACATATTGGTCGGTGTTGGCAAGTTGGGCTGAAGGACCTGTTTCCACACTGTATCACTTTATGACTATGAGGATGATACAGAGAAGCTCCAGTGTGATATGGTTGAATGAGTAGTGAATGCACAAAGTGGATAAATGTGAGATTATATACTTTGGAAGGGAAATTATTATCTGAGTGGCAATAAATTGGGAGAGGGGGATCGACATTAACATCTGTATGACCTTGTTGTAGGTGGTAAGCATGCGGGTGCCGTTGGTGGTAAGAAAGCACAGCATATGTTGCCTTGGCTATGAGAGGATCCAGAAATAGGAGCAGAATTATCTTGCTTGTACAGGACTGGTATGGCCCCATCTTGGCCATTGTGTGGAGTATTAAGAAGTCTGAAGAAGGGTCTCGACCCAAAACGTCACCCATTCCTTCTCTCCAGAGATGCTGCCTGTCTCGCTGAGTTACTCCATCATTTTGTGTCTACCTTGTGTGGAGTATTCATCTCCTTATCTGAGGAAGAATGTTCTTGCTGTGGAAGAATTGCAGCAAAGGTTCACCAGACAGATTCAAATGATGTATGATGAAAGACTGGGTCAATTAGTTATTTGTCACAAATGTTGAGAAGAAGGAGAAGGCTTTCCATGGAAATCTTTAAGCATCTTTCATAATAGTTTTGAAAAATAACATTTTTGCTAACGCCAATCTTAAACTAACTATCCAGTCCATTTCAAATGCAGGAGTTGCATTTGCTATTTTCCAATGAAATGGAATGTTGCCAAATCTAGAACATTTTGGAAAATTATTAACCAACATCTCCAATTCACCAGGCTAATATTAAGTCCATCAGGATGTGAGGGACTTAGCCAGAGCTTGGACAACTGTCTCAGTACCACTTCACAGATGATAAGGTCAGAATTGTTTAAGAATGAGCTGCAGATGCTTGAAAAATCGAAGGTAGACAAAAATGCTGGAGAAACTCAGCGGGTGAGGCAGCATCTCTGGAACGAAGGAATATGTGATGTTTCGGGTCGAGACCCTTCTTCATAAGTGATAGGAGCAGAAATAGGCCCATCAAGTCCACTCTGCAATTCAATCATGGTTGATCTATCTCTCCCTCCGAACCCCATTCTCCTGCCTTCTCCCCATAACCTCTGACAGATCATTGCAATGTTCCTCAATTTCTACTTTGCTCCAGAGTTTCTTATATTCATCGTTTTTTTGGGATGATTTTTTGCATCTTCTTTCGTGAGGATCAATTTAAAATACTTGTTTAATTTAACTGCCATCTCCTTAATTTCCCTATGTTCAGTTTCATAGGACTAAGCCTCACAATGTTAACTCTTTTTAAAAATAAACATTTATGGAAACATTACGATCAGGTTTTACATTTGTGGCTATCTTTTGAATTGTACTCTCTATTTGTTTTCCTTTTATTCTTTTAATCATTCTGTTTTTTAATATTCTGTAATATACAGTAAATCTCACAACACCAGCCAAGACCTCATTTATAGCCTTCTATGACTTAACCATATAACCATATAACAATTACAGCACGGAAACAGGCCATCTCGGCCCTACAACCCGAACACTTTTTTCCCCTTAGTCCCACCTGCCTGCACTCATACCATAACCCTCCATTCCTTTCATCCATATGCCTATCCATTTATTTTAAATGATACCAATGAACCTGCCTCCACCACTTCCACTGGTTTATACCATAAAGAACAATGCCTCTCCTCACCCTCCCTTAATTCTGAAGTCATGTCCTCTTGTTTGAATCTTCCTATTCTCAAAGGGAAAAGCTTGTCCACATCAACTCTGTCTATCCCTCTCATCATTTTAAAGACCTCTATCAAGTCCCCCCTTAACCTTTGCGCTCTAAAGACCCTGGCACCTATCTCTGTAACTTAGTAACTCTGCTCCTTCATTACCACAGTTTATGTCTCCATGTTTATAATACAATGCCTCTCCTCACCCTCATTCCTCCAAACTTTCCTCCCTTCATCATGCTGGAAATTTCTAAACCCTGGCAGTTCTGTTGGTTGCTCTGCCCTTCTCTCAAAAATAATACCTCAGTAATTGCAACAATATCACATTCCCACATGCTGTTCAATGCTCTATGAGTTCAACTGCCTGACCAGTCAGGCTCATTGTATTAAAATAGATGCCTTCCGATCCTCCCCCGCGTCTTGTCATGCTCATGTCATGCACTTCCTTCTGAAGTGACCTGGTTCTTCTTCTAAATTAGACTAGTTCCCAGCTGTACATCGACTCTGTGTCCATACCCCTCCCCTGCCAAATTAGTTTCAAATCTCCTCGATAACTCCCCCGGGAAGAATATTGGATCTGTTTCAGTTCCGGTACAACCTGTCCTGCTTCTCCAAGTCCCATTTACCCCAGAACCTGCTTCAATGATCCAAAAATGCTAAAGTTCTCCATCCTACACCATCCACTAAGTCATGCATTCACCCAACCTATCTTTATATTCTTATATTCAGGAGCATATAATGCTGGAAGTAATCCTAAATTCATATTGTACGCCCTGATCCTTTTATCTGCTGATGTTGTTGGTACTAATGACTGATTGGTTAATTTTCTCTTTCAGTATACTCTGCAGCAACTCTGAGGTAACCCTCTCCCTGGCAACAGGGAGGCCACATACTTTAGTTTAGTTTAGAGATACAGTGCAGAAATAGGCCCATTGGCCCACCGAGTCCACACCGACCAGTGATCAGCGATCCCCGCACATTAACACATACACTAGGAACGATGTTACACTTACACCAAGCCAATTAACCTTCAAACCTGTACGTCTTTGGAATGTGGGAGGAAACCGAAGATCTCAGAGAAAACCCATGCGGTCACTTGGAGAATGTACAAACTCCGTTCAGACAACAGCTGTAGTCGGAATCGAACCTGGGACCCGGGGCTCTGGCGCTGTAAGGCAACAACTCTGCCGCTGCGCCACCGTGCCGCCCTTCAATACTATTTGATCATTTATCGGCGAGACCAAGCGCAGCCTGGGCAATCTTTTCGCTGAACCCCTGCGCTCAGTCCGCCTGGGCCAAATCGATCTCCTGGTAGCTAAACACTTTCATTCCATACAGACCTTTCTGTCCTGGGCCTCCTCCATTGTCAGTGAGGTCAAACACAAATTGAAGGAACAGCCTCTCATATTTTGCTTGGGCAAGCTTACGCCCCAGCGGTATGAACATTGATTTCTCTAACTTCAAGTAACCCCTTCATTCCTTCTCTCTCCATCCCTCCCCACCCAAGTTCACCTACTAGTTTCACTGTCTTCCTGAATCATTTTACTGTTTGTACGCCTCGTAGCCACTTTCCCCTCATCCAACAATGAACCATTGCGTAGGAAGGAACTGCAGATGCTGATTTAAACTGAAGATAGACACAAAATGCTGGAGTAACTCAGCATCTCCGGAGGGTAGGTATGGGTGATCTTGATCCTTGATCATTGTCTGATTTGATCTACTCGTGTAGCTGAGACATGTTGGCCGGTGTGGACAAGTTGGGCCGAAGGGCTTGTTTCCACGCTGTACATCTTGTTTCCCTCTCCCCTGACTCTCAGTCTGAAGAAGGGTCATTGCAACTGGAGATTCTGGTGGGAGAGAGAGAGAGAGAGAGAGAGAGAGAGCGAGAGAGAGAGACTGAAGAAGGCTCTGAAGAAGCACAACAAACCAAAACGTCACCTATCCTTGTTCTCCAATGCTGTCTGACCCCTTGAGTAACTCCAGCAAATTGTATCCGTCTGGGGAGAGAAATGTTGGCGTTTCATAGCAGATTGTTATTAAAACGATGGAGGTACTAGAAGTCTTAGTGGACAGAAATTTGGATAAATCCCCTGGACCTGATGAAATATATCCTAGGTTGTTATGGGAAGCAAAGATCTAGCTGGGGCCAGGGTAGAGATTTTCAAAACTCCATCGGCTGCAGGTGTGGTATCTGAAGATTGGAGGAAAGTATGTGTGGTTCCTATTTTTAATAAGGGCAGCCATGATAAGCCAGATATTTACAGCCAATGAGTTTAACATTATTAGTGGTGATGTTACTGGATACATTCTAAGTATAGTATTAATCTATACTTAGAAAGGTAGAGATTGATTTGGGATAGTCAACATGGGTTTGCTTGTGGGAGATCCTGTCTGACTAATCTTACCGAGTATTTAAGAGTTAACTCTGGAGTTTGGAAGGATGAGAGGATATCTTATTGAAACATATAAGAGTATTAAGGGTTTGGACATGCTAGAGGCAGGAAACATGTTCCCGATGTTGGGGGAGTCCAGAACCAGGGGCCACAGTTTAAGAATAAGGGGAAAGTCAGTTGGAACGGAGATGAGGAAACACTTTTTCTTACAGATAGTTGTGAGTCTGTGGAATTCTCTGCCTCAAAGGGCAGTGGACGCCGGTTCTCCCACTTACTCCAATACTTTGAAGAGAGAGCTAGATAGGGCTCTTAAAGATAGCAGAATCAGGGGATATGGGGAGAAGGCAGGAACGGGGTACTGATTGGGAATGATCAGCCATGATCACATCGAATGGCGGTGCTGGCTCGAAGGGCCTACTGCATCTATTGTAAAAACTCAATACAATGATGAGAGCATTGCAATCATGGTTTACATGGCCTTTGACAAGGTCCCAAACAGAAGGGTGGCCCAAAAGATTGGAGCCCATGTGCTCCACGGATAAGTTGGCAAATGCAATTCAAATCTGAAGAAGGGTCTCAACCCATAATGTCTCCAGAGACGCTGCCTGTCCCGCTGAGTTACTCCAGCATTTTGAGTCTATCTTCGGTCTATCTTCGGCATCTGCAGTTCCTTGCTAAAAAATTCAATCCAAATTGGGTTTGGCAATTAAGGACAAAGGGTTAAAGTCGTGGATTGGTATCGTGATTGGAAACTTGTGACGTGCTATGCCACAGAGATTAGTGCCGAGACCCCTTGCTGGCCGTTAGATACATTGATGACTTAGATATAATTGTCAGAGGTGTAGGCGGTAAGCTTGCAGCTGGCATGGACATTGCTAGCATTTATGTTAACGAGCAGTGTAGTTTTAGGCTACAGAATGATATTGATCAGATGGTAAGTTGAACAACACAATCACAGATGGAAGTTAATCCTGAAAAGTGTGAGGTTGCAATTTCGGGGGGGGGGGGGGGGGGGGGGGGGTCTAATATAGGTAGCCCGTTTATAATGAATGGTGGGTCCTAAGGGAATATTGTAGAAGAAAGGGACCTTATGGGCCTGTCCCACTTAGGTGATTTTTTAGGCAACTATAGGCGACTGGTTTGTTGCCACATGTTTGTCAATGGTTGTCGGGAGCCGTCTCCTCAGTTGCGCAAAAAGTCGTAACGTCTTTCTGGTCGCCGCTATATTTTCAACATGTTGAACATTTTTCGGTGACAGTGGGTTTAATGCCAATGAGCGTCACTTGACCTCCTGACGTAGGTGCTGTTGCCAGGTTGTTGCAAGGATGGCGTAGGTTGTTGCCAGTTTTACCGGCGACCTGCTACGACTATGACAGTCGCCGGCAGTTGCCTTAAAATTCGGCAAGTGGGACAGGCCCATAGGTGTACACATCCCAAAATGACTGAAGGTAGAAAGAATTAGTCAGGGTACGGAATATCAGAGCTGGGAGGTTTTGGTTCCGTTTTAGACTACATTGGTTAGACCACAGCTAAAATGCTGTAGGTGGTTCTGGTTTCCACACTATATGAAGCATTTCATACTAGGGAGAGTGAGAGGAGATTCACCAGGATGTTGATTGGAATGGAATGGTTTAATTATGAGGAGAGACGGTATTGGCCTCGTTATTTTCACTGGAACAGTGGCAGAGGAGAGACCTGACAAGAGAGAAAATTAGCAGAGGCATAGGTAAGGAGATAGTAAAAATATTTTCCCCATGGCAGAGATACCCAGGACAAAAGGCCACAGCTTTAAGTTGAGGTTTAGGGGGGGCACCATATACAACATTTTATCTACATGAATCGCATCATGGTTTGGGAACAGCTCCATACAAGACCACAATAAATTGCAGTTTGCCCAGACCATCACACAAACAAACCCCCCTTCCTTCCATGGATTCCATACACTTCACACTGCCTTGGCAAGGATCATTCTCATCCTGGTCACTCCCTCTTCTCCCCTCAGGCATGAAAAAAAGAAGATTGAAAATGCATAGCACCCAATCCAGGGACAGATATCGGCATCAATACCACAAAGAACATACCATGAAGAAGAAACATCACCCATTCCTTCTCTCCAGAGATGCTGGAGTTACTGCAGCATTTTGTGTCTACCATCATTTTAAACCAGCATCAGCAGTTCTTTCCTACACATACCATAAAGGAATCCACTTCCTCCTTAAAAGGCACAATATTATTGATTAATGATTATCCAAGAAAAGTAATGAGAAAGAAATGACCTGAGAAGGCATGAAAATGTCTTGGGCCTTTTAAATTCTGTCAGTGTTTTTACAAGTAAACGTTCCTGCAGTATTGGACTTGATCAGCTAATCGATGAGAACTTCTACAATTGCAACAACTCTGCTTTGTAACAGGTCAAGAAGGCCTCGCAGATGCTCTGTTTAGTTTAGTCTAGAGATACAGTGCGGAAACAGGCCCTTCAGCCCACCGAGTCCGCACCGACCTGTGATCGCTGCACATTAACACACGCAAGGGACAATTTACATTTAGATCAAGCCAATTAGCTTACAAGTCTGTACATCTTTGGAATGTGGGAGGAAACTGAATATCTCAGAGAAAACCCACGCAGGTCACCGGGAGAACCTACACCGCAGTTCGGATCGAACCCGGGTCGCTTGCACTGCAAGCGTTGTAATGCAGCTGTTGGTAATGGGTTGTTCCGTTTGGCAGCATGATCTGACTGATGTTTTGTCTCATTATGTTTTATAATCTCTTGCAATGAAGGTCGTGTTAAAGTCCACTCAACTATCTATTCTGGAGACACAAAGACTGGCAGGTGTTGGAATCTTTGGCAAAACACAAAGTGCATGAGCAACTCAGCCGGTAAGGCAACATGTGTGGAGAATATGGCAAATAGCATTTGGGGGTCGGGACCCTTCTTCAGCCTGAACAAAACTTCCAACTGAAAACATCATCTGTCCATTACCTCGACAGACGCTGCCCGACCTGCTGAGTTCCTGCAGAACATTGTTTTATTTATATTTTTAGAGATACAGCACGGAAACGGGTTATTCGGCCCATCGAGTCCATACCAACCAGCGATCACCGATACACTGGTTCTATCACACTAGGGACAATTTAAAGAAGCCAATTTACTGCACATCTAACTTAATATATGATGAGCGTTTGACGGCACTGGACCGATAGTCGCTGGAGTTTAGAAGAATGAGCTGGGACCTCATTGATATGTACAGAATAGTGAAAGGCTTAGATCGAGTGGATGTGGAGAGGATGTTCTCACTAGTGGGAGAGTCTAGGACTGGAGGTCATAGCCTCAGAATTAAAGGACTTTCTTTTAGGAAGGAGATGAGAAGGAATTTCTTTAGTCAGAGGGTGGTGAATCTGTGGAATTCTTTGCCACAAGGCTGTAGAGGCAAAGTCAGTGGATATATTTAAGGCAGAGATAGATAGATTTTTGATCAGTATAGGTGTCAGAGGTTATAGGGAGAAGGCAGGAGAATGTGGTTAGGAGGGAGAATTCCACGATTGAATGGACGTAGACTTGATGGGCCGAATAGCCTAATTCTGCGACCATAACTTACGATCTTATGATCTTTAGTATGTGGGTGGAAACCGGTGCACCCTGAGAGAACCCACCGGATCACAGGAAGAATGTATAAACTCAGGACTGAACTGATGTCGGAATGGCGGCGCGGCTCTGGCTGCAGCGGCTTACCGGCGGTCCCGTTGTCTTTGTGTTTTTTATGTTGTTTATTTTGTTTGGTTAGTCTAGTTTTTTTGGTTTTAGCTTGTGTTTTTTGGGGGGGGGGGTTGAAACGGGGTTTGCAGTCTCTCCCTGCGGGGGAATACGACCTTTTTGTCGTATTCCCCTTCTCTGCCTCCGTCTGTGCTGAGGCCTAATGGAGCTGACGACCTCGAGGCTCCGGAGGCAGAGCACCGTCAGGACTCGCTCTGAGCTCGCTCCCGTGAGGGTGGTCCGGCTCAGGGCTGGAAGAGGTTGGGACGCTCCCGTGAGGACGGCCAGCCCGAGGGTGGAACGAGGCTCCCGTCGGAGCGGCCGAGCTCGGGAAGGTGCGGCGCTGGCAGCCCGAGGGAGGTTCGGCACCCAAGTCGGGGCAGCCCAGCCCGGGGAAGAAGCGACGCCCAAGTCGGGGCAGCCCGGTCCGGGGGAGGTTCGGCGCCCAAGTCGGGGCGGCCCAGCCCGAGGCTGAAGACGGCACAGTACTCACGTGAGGGTGGCTGGGATGGTGTTCTGGCGGCGGTGGCCTGAGTCCGGGGTTCGGCCGCGGGCCAGCAGCTGCTTCTGCAGGACTGGTGGGCGGCAGCTTCAACCACCCCGGGCCGCGGTGTTTGAGCCGCGGGACTGTTCTTAACATCGCCCGGGGGGGGGGGGGGGTATCGCCCCAGCGCAGAGGGAGAAGAGGAGGGAAGAGACTGCGACCTAAGACTTTTGCCTCCATCACAGTGAGGAGATGCTGGGTGGACTCACTGTGGTGGATGTTAATGTGTGTTTATTGTTGTTTTATTGTATGGTATTATATGTATGACTGCTGCAATTTCGTTCAGACTTCGGTCTGAATGACAATAAAAGGCTATCTATCTATCTATCTATCTATCTATCTATCTATCTATCTATCTATCTATCTATCTATCTATCTATCTATCTATCTATCTATCTATCTATCTATCTATCTATCTATCTATCTATCTATCTATCTATCTATCTATCTATCTATCTATCTATCTATCTATCTATCTATCTATCTATCTATCTATCTATGCCTCCGGTGCTGTAAGGCAGCAACTCTACCGCTGCACCACTGTTGTGTTTTGCTCAACAATACCTTCTGCTAGTTACAGTCTCAACTACGTAATAAGACCTGGCACATTCCCCACTAATGACACTGAGTTAATAGTCCGCAGCTCATGGTATTCTCTCCTCTCTTTCATAGATGCATTATATCCTCTTTTGAATCTAAACCAGCTGAAAGTTCAGATGTATGATGCTAAAATAATAGAATTGATTATATTAGAGAACAGAAGATAGACTCAAAATTGTGGAGTAATTCGGCAGGATTGGCAGCATCTCTGGAGAGAAGGAATGGGTGACGTTTGGGGTTGAGACCCTACCCCAGGCTCAACACAACCCGAAACGTCACCCATTCCTTCTCTCCAGAGATGCTGCCCGTCCCGCTGAGTTACTCCAGCATTTTGTGTCTGTCTATCTTCAGTTTAAACCAGCAGTTCCTTCCTATATATTAGAGAACAGCTTGTGAATTACTCTCCATCCGCATTTCAAATCCGAGAAGCAGGAGGAAGAACCGGTCACCTGCACTGGTCAAGCACCGAGTGCAACTGGTGAGAAGTTTATATTTCCAACTGACCTTTCCAGGCTGATGCAGAATAAAGAGCAATGCTTGACGCAACTAAACAGCAATTCAAGCTCAACAGTGAAAAGGGAATTGTCTGGGATGATCATGTGTATTTCTCGATATATCAAGTGAGACATTTCCTTTCTAATTTTATCCTTGGACTTTAATGTTAGCCACGCTTGGCTAAATAGTTGTCACTTGGAACAAAACTATTCACTATTGGTTAATCAGTAATTCAACTCTGCAGGCAAATAGTTTGTGATTTGTGTGATTTGTGATTTTTTCTCTCAATAACCAAAAGTTTGTAGCTTCCTTTAGCTCTGGTAGTTTATTTCATTCACATATATAAATTATATTTTTTTATTTTTAATGTTTTAATGTTTTATGTGTCATTCTTAATTGTTACTGTATGTCGTGTTATTACTTGCGAGCGGAGCACCAAGGCAAATTCCTTGTATGTGTACATACTTGGCCAATAAACGTATTCATTCATTCATGCATTCATCATTCATTCATTCATTCAATCATTCATTCATTCATTCATTCATTCATTCATTCATTCATTCATTCATTCATTCATTCAATCATGCATTCATTCAATGTTTAATCATGTCACAAGGCACTCGTTAGAGACCGTGGAAATAAGTGATCTTGCTGAGTGTTGAGATTCCTACAGTTGAAGGAAAGTTGAACACCTGGAATGTTTGAAGCTAATAACATTCCTCAGCTGATGGCACAGAGTTTGCTGCAACCAATGACAAATATTAATTTTTTTACTTTTCCTTAAAATTGTTTGTTTAAATCAATTTGGGGTAGCAGGTGGGCTGGCTCTGTCCAGGAGTGGAGTTTACAATACAATAGACAATAGGTACAGGAGTAGGCCATTCGGCCCTTCGAGCCAGCACCGCCATTCAATGTAATCATGGTTGATCATCCCCAATCAGTACCTCGTTCCTGCCTTCTCCCCATATCCCCTGACTCTGTTATCTTTAAGAGCCCTATCTAGCTCTTTCTTGAAAGTATCCAGATAACTGGCCCCCACCACCCCCTGAGGCAGAGAATTCCACTCACAACTCGTCATCTCTGTTCTATGTGCTTACTCCGTATTTTTAAATAGGATTCATTGGCAGTGGTCTTGGAGGGGAGGATGCTCCTCAAACTGTGGAGCATCCTGGACAATCCAGCTCATCCCTTCCATGACCCACTGGTCAACCTGAGGAGTGCTTTTAGCAACAGATGCACCAACATGCAGCACAGAATGCTGCAGATCTTCCCCGTGGCTATCAAACTGTACAACTCCTCCCCTTCTGTCGTTGGGGTAGACTGACTCCCTTTATGAATAAATATCATCAGCAATTTATCCTGGACCAGTCATATCTAAGCAATGGTCAAGAAAGCAAACAAATGCCTCTACTGCCTTAGAAGGCTTAGGAAGTTTGGCATGTTGATCGGGATGCATTATAGTATAGTACTAGACTAAGTGGGACCCGTTGGGTCCCATGTTCACGCGGGAGGGCTGGTCCCCCGACGCAATATTCCACTTCTCCACCAATTCCAACATTCCTTGAAATTCCATTTCAAGCAGGGTGCAAGGCCACCAAATTCAGGTGCAGTATTCCTTGAAATTCTATTTCAAGCAGGGTGCAAGGCCACCAAATTCAAGTGTAGTTTCTTACCACTTCAAGCAGGGTGCAAGGCCACAGAATTCAAGTGTAGTTTCCAACCACTTCAAGCAGGGTGCAAGGCCACCAAATTCAAGTGCAGTTTCACACCACTTCAAGCAGGGTGGAAGGCCACCAAATTCAAGTGCAGTTTCATAGCATTTCCAGGAGGGTGCAAGGCCATCAAATTCAAATGCAGTTTCATACCATTTCATGCAGGGTGCAAGGCCACCACATTCAAATGCAGTTTCATACCATTTCAGGCAAGGCCACCACATTCAAATGCAGTTTCATACTATTTCAAGCAGGGTGAAACCACCATAAAACCACACAAAACACCACACTCACAGTTCAGTAGACATTCAGTGTGTTCAGTTGATTCACAGCTCAGACAGAGTCGTGACCTCTCCTGCCCCCATCATGCAGAGACTGAGCCACACCCACACTTCTGGGTTTTATAATCCATCCCCCTCCCACCGGAAAAGGTGTGGCCTTCATGGCGTGATTGACAGGAGAGAGATTCTCAACATTTTTTAAACACTAATAACACTTTTGTTTTTCATTGATGGGAACAATCCTCTGCACCTGATGGGCGCAGGGCGATTGAGTAAGATGGTCAAAAATCACAGCCGTAAGTGGTAGAGTTTTATCTAAAATCAATATAGTGCAAACAGGACTGTTGTCAAGTTTAGACAAACAACCATTTGCAGGCAGTGCCTTTTCACTTCAACCCAAATCCCCCAAACAACCATTTGCAGGCAGTGCCTTTTCACTTCAAGCCGAACCCCCCAAGCAGCCATTTGCAGACAGTGCCTTTTCACTTCAACCCAAACCACCATTTGCAGGCAGTGCCTTTTTACTTCAACCCAAACCCCCCAAACAACCATTTGCAGGTAGTGCCTTTTTACTTCAAACCAACCATATTTTCAAACCACATTAAGGGCACTCATAGTTGAGTAGACATGTGTTCAGTGTTATTCAGAGCTCAGAGATGTGACCCTCTGGCTTCCATCTTGCAGAGACTGAGTGAGGCACACCACTTCCTAGTTTTATAGTCCCTCCCCCTCCCTCCAGCAGGGGCAACAGAGAGAATGGGGAATTTTTTTTAAGCATTAATATATCTCAGATTTTTTATCGATGGGAAAAATCCTCTGGTCTCGGAAGGCGGAAGTGGGCTCTGAGCGAGGTGGCCAAAAATGACGGTAGGTGGCTGCGTTCTCTCGGAAATCACAGCACAGTGGGCCAAAAGCGGTCAAAATCAGACTTTTAGTAATATAGAAGATGGGAACAGCTCCATCCAAATCCACAAGATATTGCTGAGTTGTGGACGTACTGCAGTCCAGATCATCACACATACAACCCTTCCACGGACTCCATCTACACTCCACATAGCCTCGGTAAGGCCACCAGCATAATCATCGACTAGTATCACCCCAGTCACTCCCTCTGCAATAAGGCAAGAGGTGCCAAAGTTTGGAATGCATAGCTCCAAATTCAGGGAAAGTTTCATCCTGGCTGTATTCAGGCAAGTGAGCCCTCCTCTCACCAGCTAGAGTGCGGCCCTGACCTCCCTTCTACTTCATGGGTGACCTTTGAACTATCAATGATCAGACTTTATCGGCATTTATCTTGCTCTAAATGTTATACACTTTCTCCTATATCTGTACGCTGTGGGTGGTTTGTGTCTGTAATCATATGTTGTCTTTGCATTGACTTTATAGTACACAACTAAAAGCTTTTCACTGTGCCTCGGTGCACTTGACATAATAAACTAAACTGAACTAAACTAAACAGACAAAGAAGTATAATTTATCCTAACTGCAACTTTAATTTTTTTTGTCTCACCATATCATAGATTCTCCCTTTGTTCTGCTCTTCCCCCCCCCCCCCCACCTTCTCCGATGCTGAAATCGATTTGTTTTCTGTCCTAGAATCGTACAGGACTGAAACAGGCCCTTCAGCCCAACTCTTCCATGCCAATCCAGATATCCCATGTAGACTCATATGTCTGATCCTGGCCCATATCCCCCTAAACCTTCCCCATCCATTTACCTAGCCAAATGTATTTTAAAATTTGTTATTGCAACTGCCTAATTACTTCATCTGCTGCTCATTACATATATCCACTATCCTCTGTGTGAAAAAGCCAACCCTCTACTCTCTCACTTTCAATGTATGCTCTCTAGTTCTTGATTCTCCAATGCTTGGAAAAATACTCCAGGCATTCACTCTATCTACAGTATTCCCATCTCAGTTATACATCTCTATAAGATTACCCAGTTCTAACATTCACCCTGTTTCCTGTTTTGTTTTAGATTATCCCATACCCATAGAGACAGTGTAGCCAATGAAATTAAATCTCTCCCCCTTTCTCATTTCCTTTCTTCCCTTTCTATTTGTCATATTTTAACTGGCAAAGATGCATTACATGGTGCAAAGAAACATAGGTCACTGCTTTACTCAGAGGGGTCAGTGTTGAAGTGAATCATGTTGGTATTCCAGGTAGAATAACCTTTCCCTTGTCAAGTTATGTTGTGTGGGGAATGCTGATGGCAGAGAATGGTTCTTGGCTGGAGTGCCTCAGGAAGTGTACGCGGTTGTGCAGGGAACAAGGTGGGCAAACAGGAGAATTAATGACTGGGACCATTCATGGCAGGAAGCTGGAAAGAATGGGGTGTGGGAGCACTGAAACAGGAGTGATAAGGCAATGGATTAAAACCAAATATCATAGAAGGCTGGAAAGCTTGCAGCAGAGAAGATGGACATAGATTTAATTTAGTTTTAGACAACGGACAATAGACAATTGGTGCAGGAGTAGACCATTCGGCCCTTTGAGCCAGCACCGCCATTCACTGTGATCATGGCTGATCATCCATAATCAATATCCCGTTCCTGCCTTCTCCCCATATCCCTTGACTTCGCTATCTTTAAGAGCTCTATCTAACTTTCTCATGAAAGTATCCAGAGAATTGGCCTCCACTGCCTTCTGAGGCAGAGAATTCCACAGATTCACAACTCGCTGGGTGAAAAAGCTTTTCCTCATCTCCGTTTTAAATGGCCTGTCCCTTATTCTTAAACCGTGGCTCCTGGTTCTGGAGATACATAACATTTATGTATAACATTTAGTTTAGAGATACAATGAGGAAACAGGCCCTTCGGCCCAATGAGTCCGCACCGACCAGCGATCCCCGCACCTTAACATTATCTTACACACACTCGGGACAATTTACCCTTATACCAAGTATACCAAGTCAATTAACCTGCAAACGTGTACCTCTTTGGAGTGTGGGAGGAAACTGAAGATCTTGGAGAAAACCCACGCGGTCACAGGGGGAATGTTCAGACAGTACCCGTAGTCGAGATCGAACCGGGGTCTCTGGTGCTGCAAGCGCTGTAAGGCAGCAACTCTACCGCTGTGCCACCATGCCGCTCTAAGATGAAGTACTAATTGAAGAAGCAGGCATCGCCTTTTTACTCAAAAATAACTATCCATGTGAACTATCACTAAATTGGTGCAATGCATTCAATCTCTGGAAGTGGCGGCGCTGCCTGCAGTCAGTCTGTTTTTTTTTGTTTTTTGTTTTTTTGTCCTGTTTTAGTTAAATTTTAGTTTATTAGGTTATGTTATATGGGGGGGGGGTGGAACATGTTTTTGGTCTCTTCCTTCGGGGGAATGTGACTTTTTCTTGTCGTATCCCCCTTCTCTGCCTCCGTCTGCACTGAGGCCTAATGGCGGAGCTGGCGGCCTCCAACTGGGACCGACCTCGAGGCTCCGGAGGTAGAGCCAGCCAGGACTTACCAACGCGAAGCTGGCTGACTTCGGGCTGCGGCGGCGTTCCGGTGGCGGCGACCTGAATTCGGGGCTCGGCCACGGGCCCAGTGTACAACATCGTCGGAAACTCGCAGGTCACAGGTTGGTGACCTGGTTTTCCGGAGCTCCCGCAACTACAGCTGCGTCCGCTGGACTGGAGGGGGCAGCTTCGGCAGCTTCGACCACCCCAGGCCACGGAACTTGAACCGGCCCGTTCGTGGAGCTCGGATTCAGCCGCGGGACTGACTTACCATCACCCAGTGGGGTCACAACAACGGAAGCCTGGATTGCCTCAGCGCAGAGGGAGAACAAGGAGGGAAGAGACAGAGATTTTAAGACTTTTGCCTCCATCACAGTGAGGAGGTGCCTGGTGAACTCACTGTGGTGGATGTTAATTTGTGTTTATTGTGTGTTTTTGTTATTTGTTACTATATGTATGACTGCAGGCACGAAATTTCGTTCAGACCGAAAGGTCTGAATGACAATAAAGGAATTCAGATTCAGATTCTTATTTATGCCAATTAACTTCCTAACCGCCTACAGTATTGTATTAATGTACAGTCGCTGAACAACAATTTCAAGTAGGACTGCAGCAGGCTTCCTGAATAGAGTACTCATGATTTTCTATATGGAACAGTGAGGTGCTTATTATTAATCCATATTGTCTGAAAGAATCATCATTTTCATAACTGGGTCTATCTGTATCTTTATTTCCAAATCTGTTGAATTTTTAATTATAGGTTAATGCTTATCAAAGTAAAAAACTCTCCTTTTGCAGATACTTGGATTAGCAAAGATGGACACTAAGATTATTTCTACAATCTACTGCATTTCATAATTTATTGGTGCTAAATGGAATGAAGCAGAAAACATCTATACATAGTTTTCTTTCACAGTGGAAGCAAGTACCTTGCTTCTCAGGTTTATGGGACAAAATAAAATTGTTTACCACAAACCTTTTGCTGCTTCAATCATATGTACATGAGAAGCACATACAGATGGAAGAGCTCCTAAAACTGGACAAGAGCTCAACTAAGCAGGAAAAAATACTTCTATCCTAAAAGACAAGTTGTAACTGATTTTATAAATATTGATCAATATGTAAGGATCATGTAGAATCAAAGTTTGGTAACAATTTGGGTTTTATTTGGACTTGTTTTTATGGCAATTGCAGAAACATTCCCATGCCTATGAAAGTAAAGATAATCAGTAGTTCTTTAAGAACGTAACATTGTGTTCTTGTTCCCTTGTCTTTTTGAAAAAGTCAAGGAAAATCGAACATGTCCATTGAATCGAGTCTGAAGAAGGGGTATCGACCCAAAAAGTCACCCATTTCTTCTCAGAGATGCTGCCTGTCCCGCTGAGTTACTCCAGCTTTTTGTGTCTACCTTCGAATCCAAGGTGAACATTGTTTTTCTGACTTTTACTGACCGAGTCTCTCTCCTTCGCGCCAATTTCTTTGTCAGGTCTGATGCTAAACTACACTTGGAAGTTAATCCTGGATCTGTTTCCAACATCCTTCAAATAAATGCATTCCAGGTCATAGCAATTTATTGATAAGGAAGAAGGATGCTTTTCATTTACCTCTGGGTTACTTCATATCTCTGGCTGCTGGAATAGTTTCTCCCTATCTCTACTCTTTATAAATGTGTTCATCTTTATTGCATCTACATTATCTATATTATTTTTTGCTACAGGAACAATTCCAGATAGTAAACTTTGTATTTCCCAACATCACACATGAAAATAGATGTGATAAGCTGCCTGCAAGAAAAAATAATGTGTGCTCACCCACAACACTTACAATTGAGGTAATGACTGTGTCCTGTACAGTATGTGAGTTACAAATGATTCTGGTGCTCTGGCATCTACCTGCACTTAATAATACTAATGCAACCTAATAATGCGTGGTTCAAATTATATTTTCTTCTTTTGTTGACTGAGCTTTTGGTGCCTCTTTGATGAAGCCGAATTTTAGTTAAAAATATAAGAATATATTAAATTGGTTTCTGGGCTAGCTTACAGCTTACATTTAGTGTCAAATTAGGCTTTCCTCAGGTTGCGGGGTGTGTGAGATAACATTGTCTCCCAAGTGAAGGAGCTAGAGAGATATCTTTGGAAGTGAGAGGCCATAAACCAAATGACCAATGTTTATGGGGGAGGAGGCAATAAAGGAAGAGAGAAATAAACAGTCACATCTTTGTAAACAAATGACCTATGTTTATGAGGGACCAAATGACAGAGGAAGCAGTGAAAAGAGCTAGGGGTGGTCTATTTGGAGATAAAGCAAATAGCCAATGTTTTTAGTATATCTTGTACCATGTAAAAAAAAGGTTTGATGTGATGCATTCTGTGGAAACCTTTTCCAGTACCTCTGACCATGACTAATGTCTGTGGAATGTGATAAGGGGTAAAAAAACCCTATTTAAGGCAATGTAATTCTGTTGTTAAGAGAAGGTGGCTGAGGACAGTCAAGTGTCTGTGTTGGTCACTTGACTGGAGTTCTCCCTCCCTTCCATCGGCCGATGTTAAGTAAAGTTTTGAACTGGTCTACCAAACAGTTTGTGTGGTGTCTGTTTATTAAGAAGCGAACCTGGTTTAGAAGTTAAGATAAGTAGCTTTTTCATCTTCACACAGGCATTGGTTTCGGCAAGGCAGCCACAAATTTCAAATGGCCTGATTTATCCAGAAAACTGTGCATTTGTAAACTAGTCCCAAAGGTTCTAGCTTGGTCGTTGTTTTATTATTGTCCTATATACCTGAGCCTTGCTGGTAAGCAAATGATTTAATTTAGGCTGATTCATGTACATTCAGTGAACATTCAAAAACTCAATATTTCTTGAAATAACAAAAACAAATTAAATTTCTATTTGAATGCAGTTTAATATGATTTCAATTTGTACCCTTGGTAAAATATAGATGTTACGGGCAGAGGAAATATTAAATTAGAAAATATAATGGTCTGAAGATGTGAAAACCCTTTGATTGCTGTGAATCAAGCACTCTCTCAAGCAATTACTGTCACATCCCACACACATGGCCATTGGAGCAGTGCCAGGAGCTGGCCACTCACAAAAGATGTGATTTAAATCACAGGAAGGAAGGTTGCACAATGAAAGGAGAGATGGAAAAGAAAGAATCAAATAAACAATGGCATGAAACCAACAGATTAGCCAGCAAAAACAGCCAGTTTCCCCTTAAAGGGAACAGTTTCTCAGATGTCAATTGAGGGGAGTTATTAGTATTGAAAATTCTGTCAGAATCTGTTTAACACAGGAATAACAAATGCACAGCAAGAATGAATAAAGAGAGCAATACTGGAAATATGATTGTCGGAATTTCAAACCATGTTATAACACATAGAGAAATGAAGTTTGATAAAAATAATATATTTTTGTTGCTTGAAGGGGAATAACTGAATTTGACCAATTTGCTATGGGGCATAGAAGCGAACCTGATTGGGGACTGTGGTGAACTATTGTAGTCTGCCCTACAATTCTGGGATGTGAAGTATCTTGTTTACAGAATGTCAAGACATGATGCTGATTTTCGTCTATAAACCAATCATGCAAATGAATTATGAAATACAATAGACACCAGAATTAATATTTGGTTCCATCTCTGCATCACCATAACTCCAAACAATCACAATGGGAGATAAGAATGTATTTCCATAACTCATCAACATGAAATGAAAACTCAGAAGAATAGGAAGCGAAGATACAAAATTATGCACATTTGGAGCAGGTGCATGCTGTCCTGTTTATTAAACCAATTATAATGAAGAATAGATGGACCTATAAAAAACACTGCACAGAAATGTGTGTTTTAAAAAAAAAGGTATATTCAATTAATGTTGCAGCAATACTTATTTGGAATAAATACGTTGTGGATTTAGCAGATGGATGTTGTGCATGTAAGGGGCTAGGTAATGAGCATCAGGAGTGAACTGACTGTGGAATTTGTCAAATCCAATCTTCATTGTATCCATACGAACATCCCAACTGGTGTATTTTCCAGAAAAATAATCACAGATTGAGCAAAAGTAAACCTAATTGTGTTCCACTCCAATGCCCATGAGGTTCTAATGCCAATTATGTTACTGCTTGTGAAGATAGACACAAAATGCTGGAGTAACTCAGCAGGTCAGGCAGCATCTCGGGAGAGAAGAAATGAGTGACACGAAAAAGGGTCTTGACCCGAAACGTCACCCATTTCTTCTCTACAGAGATGCTGCCTGTCCCACTGAGTTACTCCAGCATCCTGTGTCTAAGCATTAAAATTGTGATGGAAGTAGATTTAAACATTCAGAAGGGAATTGGGTAAATAACAAAAGAGAAAATACATTGAAAGACTACATGGAATGAGCAGCGCTGCAAGGTCAACTGGAAATCTCCTTCAATGGGTTAATATAGTTGTGATGACCTGAATGAGGCCCTTCTGTGGTGGACACATACAGTTCAGTGCTAAAGTTCTGTTTAGACCATACCTGAATGAATGGGAATAGAAGTCCAACCAAAAAGTTGGAAAGCCACATCACAGTCCCTCCAATCATGAATGCTGAAGATCGACAAGATTGGTCAAACATCTCACTCGTTAGCACAAAAGGAATCCCACCTGAAAGTAAGGGAAGTGTTACAGTCAGACTTAATGCTAGTTAATGCACTTAAGAGCATCATACAGATTCTGAGGTTTAAAAAAAACACAGGGTGGCGCAGCGGTAGAGTTGCTGCCTTACAGTGCTTCCAGCACCAGAGACCCGGGTTCGATCCTGGCCTAGGGTGTTACCTCTGTGAAGTTTGCACGTTCTTCCTGTAACCGCATAGGTTTCCTCTGGGTGCTCTGGTTTCTTCCAACATCCCAAAGGCATGGGCAGTCACAGTGGCGCAGCAGTAGAGTTGCTGCCCTACAGCACTTTCAATGCCGTAGACCCAGGTTCGATCCTGACTTCAGTGCTCTCTGTACGGAGTTTGTACGATCTCCCCGTGACTGCGTGGATTTTCTCCGAGATCTTCGTTTTCCTCCCACACTCCAAAGACGTACAACTTGGTAGGTCAATTGGTTTTGTATAAATTGTCACTAGTGTGTAGGATAGTGTTAATATGCGGGAATCGCTGGTGGGCCGAAAGTGCCTGTTTCCGTGCTGTATCTCTGAACTAAAACTAAACTAAACTAAATATGCTGGAGCAACTCAGCGGGTCAGGCAGCATCCCTGGAGAACATGGATGAGTGACAACTCGGATTGGGACCCTTCTTCAGACTCAGACTAAGCTGAAAACCACCAGGTTCATATCTGAAGGAATATTTTTAGTTTTTAGAGATACAGCACAGAAACCCGGCCCACCGAGTCCGCACCGACCAGCGATCCCCGCAACACTGTCCCACACCCACTAGGGACAATTTTTACACTAATACCAAGCCAATTTACCTACAAACCTGTATGTCTTTGGAGTGTGGGAGGAAACCGAAGATCTTGGAGAAAATCCACGCGAGTCACAGGGAGAAAGTGCAAACTCCGTACAGACAGCACCCGTAGTCAGGATCGAACCTGGGTCTCCGGCGCTACAAGCGCTGTAAGGCAGCAACTCTACCGCTGCGCCACCGTGACGCCCATGTGCAGCAGCATGCAGAAGATAGAACAGTTCGGTTGAACATTTCTACCTTTGTCGGCACCACTTGTATACGTACTTCTCGTGAGGTCCTCTGTTTGATTTTACCAGGTTGTGAGCAAAACGAGGCATTTCACTGCGTACTTAGGTACTGCACACGTGACAATAAAATATAATTGAATTATTGAATTGACATCACCAACACTAAATTGGGTTGTATGCTGTGTTGAGTTTACCTTTGGTGCAAGTTATTAAATTACCAGGGAAGATTGGGGAATTGGGCAGAATTCATGCAAGTTCACGATATTTTAAGGTAATTGGTACGATCACCATTTCTCCTAACTTTTTGCAGATAAAGTTTTCAAGCAAAGCACATGGACACAATAATTTAGTGTGATAGAGCAACATATTTCTCATTTTGATCAGGGTTTTGAGGGCATGTTAATTCAGTGTAGGTTGTTAGATGTGATCGCAGTGCACGGTGCTGAGTGTGATCACAGTGATTCTTTGTTGAGTGTAATCACAGTGCACTATGCTGAGTGTGATCACAGTGATTCTTTGTTGAGTGTGATCGCTACACGGTGCTGAGTCTGATCACAGTGCACTATGCTGAGTGTGATCACTACACGGTGCTGAGTGTGATCACAGTGTTCCTTGCAGAGTGTGATCACAGTGATTCCTTGTTGAGTGTGATCACTGTGCACTATGCTGAGTGTGATCACTACACGGTGCTGAGTGTGATCACAGTGTTCCTTGCAGAGTGTGATCACAGTGCACTATGCTGAGTGTGATCACAGTGCATTGTGCGGGGCCGCTGCCTTCAAGGATATACGTGGATACTGGTGGTGGGCGTCAGCCGTGCTGTCCTGCAGAGGATGCCCGGCTTCTACCGGGACCCGCTGAGAATCTGGAACCTGGTTGCCGTCAACCGGGCCCCCCCCCCCACCGCCGGCAGAGGGGAGAGCGGCCGACCCTTGTCCCGCCGCACCGGGTGTCAGGGGAGACTCGAACATGTGGAGTACTTGTGGCTGAGAAAACCCCCGCTTGTCAGACTTTTCGGGAGCCAATCCCACACAACTTGAGCCTCCTTTCCTTGACCCCCTTCATCTCCCTCCGAGACGCAGGGAGGTGTGTCCTGTACGGGCTCCACCTCCACACCCTGCACTTCCTCACCCTGGTCCACCGTCCGGACACTAAGTGAAGGTCGGTGTTGCCTTTTGGACGTGGGAGCGCCCCCCAGTTGCCACGTCAACATGGCGCCACTTCCACCCCCTGAAGTGCCCAACGGTCCCGGAAATCCCCCGTGGACAGCGCGTTGTTCCTTTCTATTACCACGCGGGCACGGACGTAACCCCGGAAATGGGGCAGGCAGCCGGCTCGGGCAGAGCCCTCTTCCGCCTGGCAGAGGAGGACAAAGGGCTTAATTAGGAAAGGAAAAATGGATTATGAAAGAAAACTGGCAGGGAACATAAAAACTGACTGCAAAAGTTTTTATAGATATGTGAAAAGAAAGAGATTAGTTAAAACAAATGTAGGTCCCTTGCAGTCAGAAACAGGTGAGTTGATCATGGGGAACCAGGATATGGCGGACCAATTGAATAACTACTTTGGTTCCGTCTTCACTAAGGAAGACATAAATGTTCTGCCGGAAATAGCAGGGGCCCGCGGGTCAAAGGAAGTGGAGGAATTGAGTGAAATCCAGGTTAGTCGGGAAGTGGTGTTGGGTAAATTGAATGGATTAAAGGCCGATTAATCCCCAGGGCCAGATAGGCTGCATCCCAGAGTACTTAAGGAAGTAGCTCCAGAAATAGTGGATGCATTAGTAATAATCTTTCAAAACTCCTTAGATTCTGG
Organism: Leucoraja erinaceus; assembly: GCF_028641065.1. Lineage (NCBI taxonomy): Eukaryota > Metazoa > Chordata > Chondrichthyes > Rajiformes > Rajidae > Leucoraja > Leucoraja erinaceus. Next base: position 140,426,981 of record NC_073377.1, on the reverse strand, counting down.
AGTAGTTCCAGAGGATTGGCGGGTAGCAAATGTAACCCCACTTTTTAAGAAGGGAGGGAGAGAGAAAATGGGGAATTACAGACCAGTTAATCTAACATCGGTAGTGGGGAAACTGCTAGAGTCAGTTATTAAAGATGGGTTAGCAGCACATTTGGAAAGTGGTGAAATCATTGGACAAAGTCAGCATGGATTTACGAAAGGTAAATCATGTCTGACGAATCTTATAGAATTTTTCGAGGATGTAACTAGTAGCGTGGATAGGGGAGAACCAGTGGATGTGGTGTATCTGGACTTCCAGAAGGCTTTCGACATAAGAGATTAGTATACAAACTTAAAGCACATGGCATTGGGGGTTCAGTATTGATGTGGATAGAGAACTGGCTGGCAAACAGGAAGCAAAGAGTAGGAGTAAACGGGTCCTTTTCACAATGGCAGACAGTGACTAGTGGGGTACCGCAAGGCTCAGTACTGGGACCCCAGCTATTTACAAATATATTAATGATCTGGATGAGGGAATTGAAGGCAATATCTCCAAGTTTGCGGATGACACTAAGCTGGGGGGGCAGTGTTAGCTGTGAGGAGGATGCTAGGAGACTGCAAGGTGACTTGGATAGGCTGGGTGAGTGGGCAAATGTTTGGCAGATGCAGTATAATGTGGATAAATGTGAGGTTATCCATTTTGGTGGCAAAAATGGGAAAGCAGTTTATTATCTAAATGGTGGCCGATTGGGAAAGGGGGCGATGCAGCGAGACCTGGGTGTCATGGTACACCAGTCATTGAAGGTAGGCATGCAGGCGCAGCAGGCAGTAAAGAAAGCGAATGGTATGTTGGCTTTCATAGCAAGAGGATTTGAGTATAGGAGCAGGGAGGTTCTACTGCAGTTGTACAGGATCTTGGTGAGACCACACCTGGAGTACTGCGTGCAGTTTTGGTCTCCAAATCTGAGGAAGGACATTATTGCCATAGAGGGAGTGCAGAGAAGGTTCACCAGACTGATTCCTGGGATGTCAGGACTGTCTTATGAAGAAAGACTGGATAGACTTGGTTTATACTCTCTAGAATTTAGGAGATTGAGAGGGGATCTTATAGAAACTTACAAAATTCTTAAAGGGGTTGGACAGGCTAGATGCAGGAAGATTGTTCCCGATGTTGGGGAAGTCCAGGACAAGGGGGTCACAGCTTAAGGATAAGGGGGAAATCCTTTAAAACCGAGATGAGGAGAACTTTTTTCACACAGAGAGTGGTGAATCTCTGGAACTCTCTGCCACAGAGGGTAGTTGAGGCCAGTTCATTGGCTATATTTAAGAGGGAGTTAGATGTGGCCCTTGTGGCCAAGGGGATCAGAGGGTATGGAGAGAAGGCAGGTACGGGATACCGAGTTGGATGATCAGCCATGATCATATTGAATGGCGGTGCAGGCTCGAAGGGCCGAATGGCCTACTCCTGCACCTAATTTCTATGTTTCTATGTTTCACTCACCCACACTCTCAGCCTTTATCCAGCACTATTTTCATCTACAAGCCATTGTTAACTCACTGTTTCTCCTGCATGTCATGGCAGAGCAGCTCCAAAAGTTAGCCACTTAGAGTGGCATGTTCCATATGCAGTTACATCCTCAAGAAGACAGACATAAGATGCTGGAGTAACTCAGCAGGACAGGCAGCCTCTTTGGAGAGAAGGAATGGGTGACGTTTCGGGTCAAGACTTCTTGAGACCCTGAGGAAGGGTCTTGACCCGAAAAGTCACCCATTTCTTCTCTCCAGAGATGCTGCCTGTCTCACTGAGATACATCAGCATCTTGTGTCTGTCTTTTGTGTAAACCAGCATCTGCAGTTCCTTCCTACACCCTCAAGAAGATACAGTCAAGCTCGCAAATGACATCTAAGGAACTACGGAGATCTTTGTAGATATGCTCATCTGGATCTTCAAGAAAACTTACGATATCTGGGTCAGAGTACAGCTTCAGAATGATAAATGGCAAGTTGTTGCCACTTTGTGCCAGTTAAGTTAATGGCAAAGACCATCTGCAACCAAAAATAATGGCCGAAACCAACTCAACTTGAAATTTAATTACATGAGCATTGCCAAATCCCCATACTGAGGGTCACCACTGACCAGGTGATTAATGACCACTAACTCAAATTTCACTGCACCAATTGGTGTATGTGACAATAAATTTCCTTTGTCCTTTGTCCTTTGTCCAGGTAGTCACTTTGACCTGATATATTTCCTTACCATGGCTGCAGAGAAGGGACACAACCCCTCAATTCACAAAGCATTTCCACCTCCTACAAAGTATACATTAGGTTCTTATTGTGTAGGGGGGAACTGCAGATGCTGGTTTACACCAAAAACCGACACAAAATGCCGGGGTAACTTAGCGGGACAGGCAGCATCACTGGATAGAAGGAATGGGTGATGTTTTGGGTCTGAAGATAGGTCTGGACCGAAATGTCACCCATTCCTTCTCTTCAGAGATGCTGCCTGTCCTGCCAAGTTAGTTCAGCTTTTTGTGTCTATCTTTAGGGTTATTTTTTGCCTGGATAAGACCAGGATCAATTGAAAAACTGAAAACATGGATCACTTTATTACCACCCTCAATAATACTCTCTAGAATTTAGGAGATTGAGAGGGGATCTTATAGAAACTTACAAAATTCTTAAGGGGTTGGACAGGCTAGATGCAGGAAGATTGTTCCTGATGTTGGGGAAGTCCAGGACAAGGGGTCACAGCTTAAGGATAAGGGGGAAATCCTTTAGAACCGAGATGAGGAGAACTTTTTTCACACAGAGAGTGGTGAATCTCTGGAACTCTCTGCCACAGAGGGTAGTTGAGGCCAGTTCATTGGCTATATTTAAGAGGGAGTTAGATGTGGCCCTTGTGGCCAAGGGGATCAGAGGGTATGGAGAGAAGGCAGGTACGGGATACTGAGTTGGATGATCAGCCATGATCATATTGAATGGTGGTGCAGGCTCGAAGGGCCGAATGGCCTACTCCTGCACCTAATTTCGATGTTTCTATGTTTCTATGTTTCTATCACCCGAAGTTCCCACTGTTGCTCATTAAAGATACGCTGTGGCTGTCATGTGTACCATCTGCAAAACGGATGGCAGCAATACGTCAAGACTTATGGGCCTGTCCCACTTAGGCGAATTTTTGGCCGACTACAGGCGACTGCCGCAAAATTTAAAAATGTTGAAATTGTTTGCCGACAGTGGCGACATTTGTTGCTGTCGTAGGTTGTCGCCAGATGTCCATTAAAATTAGTCCCTGGCAGTTGCTTAAAGAGTCGCCTAAGTGGGACAGGCCCATCACTGAACATCACCTGTAATAAACATCAGGAAAGACATGATCATCAATTTCCTGCGTACTCTGTCAGCTTTAACTTATGCAACGACTGGCTTGGAAATATTGGTTTATTATTAATGTCGTAAGTACGGAAATACAGTGTCAACTTCATTTTGCATGCTAGACCTTCCTCATGTATCACTGGCTGCACATCTAGATTTGTCCACATTTCTTCATATCGTGAGCAGTTTTTGGCACCATATCTGAGGAAGGATGTGCTGGCCCTGGAGAGGATCCAGAGGAGGTTTGCAAGAATGATCCCAGGAATGAGTGGGTTAACATATGATGAGTGTTTGTGGGAGAGGAGGGGGGGGGGGGGTCATTGAATCTTATCGAATAGCGAAAGGCCTGGATAGAGTGGACATGGAGAGGATGTTTCCACTAGTGGGTGAGTCTAGGACTAGAGGGTTTGTAGCCTCAGAATTAAAGGATGTTCCTTTAGGAAGGAGATGAGGAGGAATTTCTTTAGTCAGAGGGTGGTGAATCTGTGGAATTATTTGCCACAGGATGCAGTGGATGCCAAGTACATGGATATTTTGAAGCGACAGATTCTTGATTAGTACAGGTGTCAGCAGTTATGGGGAGAATGCAGGAGAATGGGGTTAGCAGGGAGAGATAGATCAGCCATGATTGAATGACCTGATTCTGTTCCTATCACTTATGACCTTATGAAACAATTAAAAGTGGTGCTGGCAGCAACTCCCATATCACATTAGCGAGCAAGAATAAAGAGAAACTAAATGTAGAGAGTCCATGTTTCTTTCCCATCTGCTGCCCAAGTTACGAGTGTCTCAGTAAACTGTGGTGCCTAACTCTATCCTGCTCTCGATCAACAAAGCTATCAATTTCCTTTGTAAGCTTCATCACACATCCTTGTTCTTCAACATAACTGACACCAAAGGGAACATTGAAGGAAAAACAAGAACTGCAAGTCAATAATATGGAGACACTTTCATACTAGTTGCATCTAACTTAAAAGGATTCCATTCATAGCAACATGCGTCCAGACTGAAAAAAATCTCAACCCCATAGGCATTAGCCATTGTAAAGGTATATCAAAGACTTCTAAAGTTCCAAAGCTATAACAGCAGTTCTCCATTCATCTAATCTGCAATTCCTTCCAAGATCCTCCAAATAATTCTCCCAGTTTCAAACCTAGGAGTTTTTTCAAGATCAAGTCCACTATTGCAATTTATCAGAGACTGCAGGGTCAATGGGAGGTGCATCACCTGTGGATGTGTCAAGTGGACATCACAATCCTTGGCTGCTAGGGTGTATGTCTGGTATTCCTCGAGCAACTACCTACTGGAACCCACTGAAACGAGACATTTCTTTAGTCAGAGGGTGGTGAATCTGTGGAAACCAAGTCAGTGGATATTTTTAAGGCAGAGGTAGATAGATTCTTGATTAATACAGGTGACAGAGGTTATGGGGAGAAAGCAGGAGAATGGGGATAGGAGTGAGAGATAGATCAGCCGTGATTGAATGGCGGAGTGGCCCAACTTGATGGGCCGTATGGCCTAATTCTACTTCTTTAACTTATGACCTTATGGAAGTCTACATCCTTTGGAATTTCCATTATATCGAACCATTCCATAGGCCTGCTTGTCCTCCACAATGGTGGCTTCTTTTGAAGGCCAGTAAATCATATCTTTCAGCCCCAGTCTGAGATCTGCCACCTCTAGATCCTGATATAGTTTCTAAATGTTCTGATTATCCCCCAACAATACTACAGCAACAGGTCGCTCATGTTGCCTCAAGTTTTCTTACGGTAGCGGCGGAGAACTGGGTTCGATCCCGACTACGGCCGCTGTCTGTACGGAGTTTGTACATTCTCACCGTGACCTGCCTGACTTTTCATCGAGATCTTTGGTTCCCTCCCGCACTGCAAAAATGTACAGGTTTGTAGGTTAATTGGCTTAGGTTTGTATACTTGGTATAAGTGTAAATTGTTTATCGTGTGTAGGATAGTGTTAATGTGCAGGGATTGCTTGTCGGTGCGGAATTGGTGGGCCAAAGGACCTGTTTCCGCGCTGTATCTCTAAACTAAAAATAAAACTAAACCAATTATCTGTATATTGGTGCCTTTTCTCTTAGAAAATATAGAGATTGCGACAGGCATAGGAATATTGAAATGGTAACCTTTAGGTTCCAGTAAAATTTGATTGAGAATTCTCAAGTAGTCCTCTAAATCATTTACAATGGCCTTTAGAAATAATACATATAGTTAATACTCTGCTCAATGTTAACATTTTGAAAATGTACATTTGAAATTGAAAAGGTTTCATCATTCATGCACTGTATTTATTTTACTTGCATCGTGCAGTTTTACTTGGGGCGGCATGGTGACGCAGCGGTAGAGTTGCTGCCTTACAGTGCTTGCAGCGCCGGAGACCCGGGATTCGATCCCAACTACGGGTGCTATCTGCACAGTGTTTGTACTTGTTCGCCCTGACCATGCGGGTTTTCTCCGAGATCTTTGGTTTCCTCCCACACCCCAAAGACGTACAGGTTTGCAGGTTAATTGGCTGGGTGTATGCATGAACTGTCCCTAGTGTGTGTAGGGTCGTGTTAATGTGTGGGATGATCGCTGGTC